>NC_137043.1:17100267-17470360 GCF_032717465.1 Coenobita brevimanus | reverse complement strand
ATTCACACCAATAAAGGACATTAAACAGTGAAATGAGGTGTTTGAGGTAAGTATAGTATGGAAAAATATACAGTATGAAACATTCTACCTACTTACAGTAAGTCCATGGCCATCTCAATGAATAATCGCCTCCTCTCGGACTCTGACAGTAAGAAGGATTTCCTGAAGTACTTCCAGTACACTGTTCATGAAGTCTTACACTGAACTTAGTCAATTGCACTCAGAAGTCCATTCTCTTCACAGTGCGCACTCCTGTCTAGCTTATGCTCCATTGTAACTTACTAAGTGTTGCACTCTGCACTTTAACTTTTCCCACTCTTCTAACCATTTTCTAAATCAAAAAGAAACGTCTATTTACGTTAAATTTTGTTCCAGATTAGTCTTTTCACTCACAACTGTAAATCCTTAACACAACACACTGTTTTTTTCACTGCACAACACTGTAAATTCCCGTGTGGTCTAGTGGAGAAGTTCTTGCTGTTTAATCACTGTCAGAGTCCGAGAGTATCACTGGCAGGTGACCTAGAGGTGCGTCGCTGGGTCGTGGTGATGGCGTACCCACTGCCAACGACTCTGAAGACAGACGCAAACTCACATCGAGCGGTGACTCCACCGTGGCTGATGTGCTGGGCTGTGGCTCAGAGCATGAGGGCCTGTCTTGGGGAGGCAACGGAGTGGAGCCAGGGCTGGGCACAGCGGGGGTCACGGGCCTGAAAAAACTGTCAATGGTTGATTGACGCAAGGACCGACGATTCTGACGATTGATGATGCGCTGCCTGAAAGCACGCACTTCCTCCACAAGTCCCAAGGGACCCACCTCCCTGTTGCAATCCGGGTGTTCTAGGTAGTCCAGAACGAACACTAGGTGTTTCCGGAGTGCGCTCAGCTTGGGGATGGCTGGAGTAGTGTCATGCTGAGAGGAGTCCGCATCATCGTTGCCATCCTCGTCGGAATCTTCAAGCTGGATACTGACACCTGCTACTGAAGATGCGATCTCGATATCATATAATGTCTGATACCCAGGATCGCCCGCGTCGTCATCCAACCACTCACGCACATCGTCCACATCAACATCGTCGCCATGCGTACGTAGCCATGCATGGAAGTCATCCACTTCAAACCCTTGAAAATCATACCCCACATCCATTCCGAGAAGCAGACGAGACCAACCATTTTCTAGAGTCTTGACAGGGTCTTCCTTCCATGCACTGGCCCAGTTGTAGATTGCAGACTTGATGTAGCGGTGAAGGTTTTCCAAAGTCCGCTGGCCTTGCGTGTCCCGTCCCTCCCTGCGCTCATCCTCGTCCTCGAGAACAACCATCACCTCGTCTAGGAACTTCCGGCAGTATAGGCGCTTTGTTGCCACGATCACTCCTTGGTCATTGGTTGGATGAGAGCAGTCGTATTAGGTGGCAGAAACATGCACCTAATCCGGCCATTCTCAGCCACCAAGTCCTTGTCGCACGGGTGGGCAGGTGCATTGTCGAGGAGAAAGAGGGCCTGTACCTGGTCGTGCGGGATTCCCAGTGTCTTCGTCTGGTAATAGGCGAGTTTCCGGTCAAATTTTTTTTAAAGTTAGATACTTGTATGGGTAAAAAATATGCAGAAAATAACTATGTCAACCATTATTTCCAAAAAAAATGTGCAGAAACATGAAAAAATAATAGATAAAGTATCCGAAAAATCACGTGACTCTGAAACGGCGTCTGATTGGTCGTGACGTCACTACTCACAATGAGGCAGCATAGTCTGCTTTGTTTACGTTTAGCCAGCATACATTGTGCTTATTTCTGACCTCTAAGAATGTCCAGTGACATGAGAAATAATTGCTAATGTTTCATTCCAATGTGTATGTTCACTGACAAAAGCAAAGTAGGGAAATTATTCCTCTGTAAACCAGCCAGTAACAATAAACGAAAGCAGTGGTGGCTGCTTGCTCGTCGGTAGTTCCCAGTGCTGGAATGCAGTCTTTATTGTTGTGAAAATATTATATTCTTCACCATATAGGTTCATACACATCTATCTGAAATTCGGTCAGAAAAGTATGCTTAATTTAACTATTAATAGAATATCAGGAGTCTGAGCGAAAATGCGCTAAGGTTAGTGGGTACAGTAATTACTCTAATATCCGGACGCCCAATAACCGAACATCCCCACTACCCAGACATAATCGTCCTGGGATCCAACATTCCCAAAATGGTCCGAAACCCCCCCCCCAAAAAAAAAAAAAAAAAAAAAAAAAAAAAAAAATTTTCCCGTCCGTAATTTGAACTTGCCGTGCATGCCGCGGGACAGCATTGTTTTGGCGCGTCATTCCTCCGACGTCTGATAGAGCGCCGCTGCATCCTCCCCACTTCCCGCCTGCCTCTCACCGCGAGTGTACGCTCATCGTAATGGCTGCCCACGTGATCGCTTTTGTGGTGATGCCCTACCTGCTGCAGGGCCTCCTGCTGCTCTCAGGCCTCCTCTTAGTGTGTGTGATGATGGCCCCGCCACCTGAGAAAAGGAAGAGAGTGGTGTTGACTCTGGAGAAAAAGAGGGAGATATTGGAGAAAGTGGATGCGGGTTGGTCTTCTTCCCGCATTCTTCGCGAGTTCAACCTGGCCCGGTCTACTTTGTTCGATATCAAGAGGTCCCGCGACAAACTCATGCAGTACACGGCTGACTTCTCGTCGAGAAGCAAATGCAACGTGGAAAGGAAGGTTATGTTTACCCCCAAGTTTGCAGAAATCGACCGATCCACGTAGATTTGGTATCAACAGCAACGTGCTGCTGGTGTGATGGTACGTGGAACGGAGCTGAAGGCTGCTGCTGAGAAGTTAGCCAGGCTTCACGACGCCCTAGACTTCAAGGCATCCGAGGGTTGGCTCTTCACGTTCAAGTTGCGACATGGCCTTACCAACCATAAAGCACATGGCGAAGCATTGGACGCTAACGAGGATGGAGTTGACGAGTTTCGGCACAAGGTGAAAGGCTAACTCTCGGTCAAGTCTACAACGCTGACGAAACTGGCCTATTCTATCGCTCGCTGCCAACGAACACTCTAGCCGAGGAGACGGAGAAGCGTGTACCTGGCCGCAAGCTTTCCAAGGAACGGATATCTGCTTTGTGTTGTGCCAGTGCTAACGGCATGCACCGGCTTAAGCCCGTTGTTGTTGGCCGCGCAAATCAGCCTCGGTGCCTTCGTGGGGTGATGGATGCCCTTCCTGTCGTCTGGTACCATTTTTTAAAGGCATGGTTCACAGCTGTAATCTTCAAAGACTGGTTTCACCGTCACTTCGTCAAGGAGGTCATCCATTACCAGACAAAGACACTGGGAATCCCGAGCGACCAGGTAAAGGCTCTCCTACTCGACAATGCACCTGCCCACCCGTGCGACAAGGACTTGGTTGCTGAAAATGGCCGTATTAGGTGCACGTTTCTGCCACCTAATACGACTGCTCTCATTTAACCTATGGACCAAGGAGTGATCATGGCAACAAAGCGCCTATACCGTCGGAAGTTCCTGGACGAGGTGATGGTTGTTCTCGAGGACGAGGACGAGCGCAGGGAGGGACGGGACACACGAGGCAAGCGGACTTTGGAAAACCTTCGCCGCTACAACATCAAGTCTGCGCTGTACAACTGGGCTAGTGCATGGAAGGAAGTCCCTGTGAAAACTCTTGAAAATGGTTGGTCTCGTCTGCTTCTCAGAACGGATGTGGAGTACGATTTTTTAGGGTTTGACGTGGATGACTTCCATGCACGGCTACGTACGCACTGCGACGATGTAGATGTGGACGATGTTCGTGAGTGGTTGGATGATGACGAGGGCGATCCTGGGTATCAGACGTTGTATGATATCGAGATTGCGTCTTCGGTTGCAGGTGTCAGTACTGAACTTGAAGATTTCAACGCTGAAGGCGACGATGATGCGGACTCCTCTCAGCAGGACACTACTCCAGCCATCCCCAAGCTGAGCGCACTCCGGGAACATCTAGAGTTCGTCCTAGACTACCTGGAACACCCGGACTGCGACAGGGAGATGGGGCCCTTGGGACTCGTGGAGGAAGTGCGTGCTTTCAGGCAGCACATCATCAATCGTCAGAATCGTCGGTCATTGCGTCAATCAACCATTGACAGTTTTTTCAGGCCCGTGACCCCCTCTGTGCCCAGCCCTGGCTCCACTCCGTTGCCTCCCCAAGACAGGCCCTCATGCTCTGAGCCACAGCCCAGCACATCAGCCACGGTGGAGTCATCGCTCGATGTGAGTTTGTGGCTGTCTTCAGAGTCCTCTGCAGTGGGTACGCCATCACCATGACCCAGCGATGCACCCCTAGGTCGCCTGCCAGTGATACTCTCGGACTCTGACAGTGAATAAACAGCAAGAACTTCTCCACTAGACCACACGGGAATTTTGAGTGTTGTGCAGTGAAAAAAACAGTGTGTTGTGTTAAGGATTTAAAGTTGTGAGAGAAAAGACTCAATAGAAAAAAAATGTAACGTAAATAGACTTGTTTGTTTTGCCTTTGGAAAATTAAAAAAAAATGGGAAAAGTTAAAGTGCAACACTAAGTTACAATGGAGCATTATTTGGACAACAGTGAACACTGTGAAGAGAACGGACTTCTGTGTGTTATTGACTAAGTTCAGGGCAAAACTTCAGGAACAGTGTACTGGAAGTGCTTCAGGAAATCGTTCTTACTGTCAGAGTCCGAGAGGAGGCGGTTATTCATCGAGGTGGCCAGGGACTTGCTGTAAGTAGCCAGAATGTTTCATATTGTACTTTTTTCCCTACTATACTTACCTCATTTCACTCTTTAATGTCCTTTATTGGTGTGAATAGGGTGTTAGTAGCTATGCATGTGCAGAAGGAATGTGTTTTTCTGAGTTAGGCTAGGTTATGGTCCATAAGTACCAGAATGTTTATTAATGTATGAACATACTTCTAAACCCTCATTTTATGTTTCTTTTGCATTTATTTCAGTCATTTATGTGCCTTATTAGTGTGATTTGGGTCTTAAATAGGTGCTATGCATGTCCAGAGGGAGTTATATAGGTGTTTCTCTGAGTTAGGGTCCATAAGTACAAGTCCATAAGCTGGGGCCCAATATCCGGACAAAACCAATAACCGGACCTACTTATGACTCTATTACGTCAGATATTGGAGTGATTACTGTATTTCTACTTTAGATCGCCAACACGCCTTGACAGACTTCTATTTTGCACAGATACTGATTTAAAGTGCGAATAAATGCATTTGTGTGTAATTAATATTTACACAAAGCAGAAGTCTGCTAAGGCAAGTTATTGAGCTAAAGGAGAAACACTTTTGCTAATTTTAGCGCGTTTTCGCTGTGAATCCGGATTTTTTAAAAGGAAAAAATAAATACAAAAATTTGACCGGATTTTGGATAATTAGATGAGTATGGACCAGATCTATAACACTTACCAATTAAAAAGTGCCAGTTCAGTGTTGATTCTGTACATGACTGCCGATTCGGTATTTCGTCACACACCCATGAAGGTACTTTACAATCAAGTTTAGAGTTGCTGAAACTGTTTTTTTCAGAAAACTAATAATGAAGAGGTCAAATATTAAATATTCATGAGCACAATACCATTATAAACTCATACAACTGACACTGCATGGCATACATTTAACAATTTCCACCCCACTGAGGGACGAGCACCGCTCAGGAAAGGTGTAGCTCTAAGCTACTTCTGGTCGATTTCACCACAATTTATTTACCTAACAGGTACCATCCATTTACACCATGAAAAGTATTCCTTCACAACATACCTGAAGGGGGTAGTTTGGATCTACGGTGGCCTTGTCGGTAAATATCACGACAACTATTATCTCTGTTACTGGTAATGTATTGTGTGATGGATTGGAGCGTCGTCTGCAGTATGAATGCTGATGTCATCGCCAACATGGCAGCTGCTTCCCTCCAGCCGCAAAGAATTAAAGTTATCACGTCTTGTTCAGTGCAAATGATGAGTTAAATTAAAAGATACATATACCGTAAGTTATTAGGTACATGGCAGAGTGCACTGGCCATGTTTACCCAAAACCGGCAACACGTCTATTGATGACCTCCTTGACGAAGTGGCGGTGGATCCAATCTTTGAAGATCTGGGCTGTAAACCATGCCTTCAAAGAATGGTACCAGATGACAGGAAGGACATTTATCACCCCACAAAGACACCGAGGCTGCTTTGCACAGCCAACAATAACGGGCTTAAGCCGGTGCATGCCGTCAGCATTGGCACAACACAAAGCAGATATCCGTTGCCTGAAGAGCTTGTGGCCAGGTACATGCTTCTCCGTCTCCTCGGCTAGAGTGTTCGTTGGCACAAAGCGATAGAATAAACCAGTTTCGTCAGCACTGTAGACTTGACCGAGAGTGAGGCCCTCCCTGTCGATCAAGCCCTTCACCTTGTGCCGAAACACGTCAACTCCATCCTCGTTAGTGTCCAAAGCTTCGCCATGAGCTTTACGTTTGGTAAGGCCATGCTGTAACTTGAACGTGAAGAGGCAACCCTCGGATGCCTTGAAGCATGGCGAACTTCTCAGAAGCAGCCTTCAGCTCCGTACCACGTACCATCTCACCAGCAGCACGTTGCTGTCGATACCAAATCAACGTGGAGCGGTTGATTTCAGCAAACTTGGGAGTAAACATCATCTTCCTCTCCACGTTGCGTTTGCTTCTCAACGAGAAGTCAGCTGTGTACTGCATGAGTTTGTCTCGGGATCTCTTGATATCGAACAAAGTAGATCGGGCCACGCTGAACTCACGGAGGATGCGGGAAGAAGACCACCTCGCATCTACTTTCTCCAATATCTCCCGTTTCTTCTCCAGAGTCAACACTACTCTCTTCCTCATCTCAGGCGGCAGGGCCATCATCACACACACTAATGAGGCCCGAGAGCAGCAGAAGTGCCTGCAGCTGGTAAGGAACCACCACAAAAGCGAGCACGTGGGCAGCCATGACAACGAGAGTGCACTCGCGGCGAGAGACAGGCGGAAAGTGGGGAGGATGCAGCGGCACTCTATTGGACGTCAGAGGAATGATGTGCCACGACAAAGCTGTCCTGCGCTGTGCGCGGGACGTTCAAATTATGGGCGGGAAAAATTCTTTTATTTTTTTTATTTTTTTGCGGTTTTCGGACCATTCTGGGAATATTGGATCCCGGGACGATTATGTCCGGTTAGTGGGGATGTTCGGATATTAGGCGTTTGGATTTTAGAGGGATTACTATGTATATACATATATATATACATGTAGCAGCCGTGGCTCAGTGGGTTAAAGCGCTCTGCTCTGACCGAAGGGTCGGAGGATCGAATCCACCCAAGGGTCATTGGCAGACATCAGGAAGGGCATCCGGTCATAAAATGCTACACGCTCCAGTCCAAAAGTCCTCTACCCAGGGGCAACGCCTTAGCCCTTCGGGGATACCTGGCGTAAAACCAAATTATTATTTTTTTTTTATACACATATACAGCAAGCTCGCCCCCAACGCATGGATTTCGTTCTTAACGTGACGCGTTCAGCGCGAAACCGCTTAAGTTTTAACTACTCCTTATTTTGCTCCCTAGATCTCCCAAACGTGGTCCCCCGCTGCCATCTGCCACTGGTAATCAATATGAAGCACCCCAAGTGGTCAGAAGGCCCATCCAATGTCACAACCCACAAACACAGCACTGCACAGCAAAACTCCAACACATAAACACCCAAACACAAGGCAACATTCCGATGCCGAAACCAGTCGGCGTCGGAATGTTGCCCCGTGACCACGCACCTGCACGTCGAAGCCTTGCTGTGCAGCACTGTACTTGCAAGCCACAACACCAAATGAACCCTCCAACCACCCAAAGTGCCTCATATTGATCACCAATGGCAGACAACAGCAAAACACCACGCCTAGGGAGTCTAGGGAGCAAAATGGTTTCTGGACCATTCGCTGTCAAGCCAGTTCGCCGTCACAACAATAACAAGACAACATAGACTTTGATGGATCCCCCTGAAATATAGTTATTAAAGTATAGATTAATTAATAAGTATATTTATAAAAGTACTGATTAATTAATATATTTATAGAATGACGGGGAATCATACAGGGTGCGAATTGTCCTGATGGGGAATCGTTCATGTTTTGACGGGGAATTGACGTGATGGCGAATTGTCTTGGAACCCACCGATCGTGTGTAATCTATAACTGGTTACAAGGCTTTATTTAATGCTTTAACTTTCTTTAAGTGCTTTAACTTACAGGTGCATACCAGAATAGTAAATATTTAACTTACAAATACAGTACTGTGGAAAAGCAGTACAGCAAATATTTAACAAACAAATAAAAAAGGTAATATTCTGACGCCTATCAGAAAACTGGTTATAAGACTTTATTTCTTGCTTGAACGTTATTTAAGAATACTTTAACTTGCACATAAACTTACCAGAACAGTACTGTAAATATTTAACTTACAAATATAGCACTGAGGAAAAGCAGTACAGCAAATCACATCACGTGATCAAAACAAACCATGTGTGCTGAGCTGATGTTCGAGGATTTGGCCTATCAAAGGCCTCTCTTGCGTAAAAATATAGTTTCCGTAATGGTTCTTTAATCTTACGTTATCGTATACATATCCCAGCACTAATCGTGTATAATTGCGAGCGCGTTTGGCAAGAACGTGTTCCAGGCGAGTTTGCTGTATATATATATATATATATATATATATATATATATATATATATGTATGTATATATGTACGTATATATATATACAGTAATCACTCTAATATCCGGACGCCCAATAACCGAACATCCCCACTAACCGAACCTTATCGTCCTGGGATCAAACATTCCCAAAATGGTCCGAAAATCCAAAAAAATGGGAAAAAAATCGATTTTTTGCCGTCCGTAATTTGAACTTGCCGCGCGCGCCGCGTGAGAGCATTGTTTTGGTTCGTCATTCCTCCGACGTCCCATAGAGCGCCGCTGCATCCTCCCCACTTCCCGCCTGTCTCTCACCGCGACAAGACCTGCGCTGTTCGCCATGGCTGCCCACGTGCTCGCTTTTGTGGTGGTGCCGTACTTGCTGCAAGGCCTCCTGCTGCTCTCTGCCCTACTCTTAGTGTGTGTGATGATGGCCCCGCCTCCTGAGAAAAGGAAGAGAGTGGTGTTGACTCTGGAGAAGAAACGGGAGATATTGGAGAAGGTTGATGCGGGTTGGCCTTCCTCTCGCATTCTCCGCGAGTTCAACCTGGCCCGGTCGACTTTGTTCGATATCAAGCGTTCCCGAGACAAGTTCATGCAGTACACGGCTGACTTCTCGTTGAGAAGCAAACGCAACGTGGAGAGGAAGGTTATGTTTACCCCCAAGTATGCAGAGATTGACCGCTCCACGTTGATTTGGTATCGACAGCAACGTGCAGCTGGTGTGATGGTACGTGGAACGGAGCTGAAGGCTGCTGCTGAGAAGTTTGCAAGGCTTCACGACGCCCTAGACTTCAAGGCATCCGAGGGTTGGCTCTTTGCGTTCAAGTTGCGACGTGGCCTTACTAACCGTAAAGCACATGGCGAAGCATTGGACGCTAACGAGGATGGAGTGGACGAGTTTCGGCACAAGGTGAAAGGCTTGATCGACAGGGAGGGCCTCACTCTCGGTCAAGTCTATAACGCTGACGAAACTGGCCTATTCTATCGCTCGGTGCCAACGAACACTCTCGCCGATGAGACGGAGAAGCGTGTACCTGGCCGCAAGCTTTCTAAGGAACGGATATCTGCTTTGTGTTGTGCCAATGCTAACGGCATGCACCGGCTTAAGCCCGTTATTGTTGGCCGTGCAAAAGCAGCCTCGGTGCCTTCGTGGGGTGATGGATGTCCTTCCTGTCGTATGGTACCATTCTTTGAAAGCATGGTTCACAGCTGTGATTTTCAAAGACTGGTTTCACCATCACTTCGTCAAGGAGGTCATACATTACCAGATGAAGACACTGGGAATTCCTCGCGACCAGGTAAAGGCTCTCCCTTCTCCCTCGACAATGCACCTGCCCACCCGTGCGACAAGGACTTGGTTGCTGAGAATGGCCGTATTAGGTGCATGTTTCTGCCACCTAATACGACTGCTCTCATTCAACCAATGGACCAAGGAGTGATTGTGGCAACAAAGCGCCTGTACCGTCGGAAGTTCCTGGACGAGGTGATGGTGGTTCTCGAGGACGAGGACGAGCGCAGGGAAGGACGTGACACTCGAGGCAAGCGGACTTTGGAAAACCTTCGCCGCTACAACATCAAGTCTGCGCTGTACAACTGGGCTAGTGCATGGAAGGAAGTCCCTGTGAAAACTCTTGAAAATGGTTGGTCTTGTCTGCTTCTCGGAACAGATGTGGAGTACGATTTCCTAGGGTTTGACGTGGATGACTTCCATGCACGGCTACGTACGCACGGCGACGATGTTGATGTGGACGATGTTCGTGAGTGGTTGGACGACAACGAGGGCGATCCTGGGTATCAGACGTTGTCTGATATCGAGATCGCGTCTTCGGTTGCTGGTGTCAGTCCCGAACTTGAAGATTCCGACGACGAAGGCGATGATGATGCAGACTCAGCCCAGCAGGACACTACTCCAGCCATCCCCAAGCTGAGCGCACTCCGGGAACATCTAGAGTTCGTCCTAGACTACCTGGAACACCCGGACTGCGAGCAGGGAGATGGGGCCCTTGGGACTCGTGGAGGAAGTGCGTGCTTTCCGGCAGCGCATCATCAATCGCCAGAATCGTCGGTCCTTGCGTCAGTCAACGATTGACAGTTTTTTCAGGCCCGTGACCCCCGCTGTGCCAAGCCCTGGTTCCACTCCGTTGCCTCCCCAAGACAGGCCCTCATGCTCCGAGCCACAGCCCAGCACATCAGCTACAGTGGAGTCACCGCTCGACGTGAGTTTGCGGCTGTCTTCAGAGTCTTCTGTAGTCGGTACGCCATCACCACTACCCACCGATGCACCCCTTGGATGCCTGCCAGTGATACTCTCGGGCTCTGACAGTGAATAAACAGCAAGAACTTCTCCACTAGACCACACGGGAATTTTGAGTGTTGTGCAGTGAAAAAAACGGTGTGTTGTGTGTTGTGGGAGAAAAGACTAAGTAGAAAAGAAATTTAACGTAACTAACCTTCTTTGTTTTGGCTTTGGAAACTTAAAAAAACTTGGGAAAAGTTAATGTGCAACACTTAAATTTAATGGAACATTATTTGGACTAAAGTGAACACTGTGAAAAGAACGGACTTCTGTGTGTTATTGACTAAGTTCAGTGCAAGACTTCAGGAAGAGTGTAGTGCAAGTGCTTCAGGAAATCGTTCTTACTGTCAGAGTCCGAGAGGAGGCGGTTATTCATCGAGGTGGCCAGGGACTTGCTGTAAGTAGCCAAAATGTTTCATGTTGTACTATTTCCCATACTATATTTACCAGAATGTTTCATATTGTATTTTTCCCATACTATACTTACCAGAAAGTGTCATACTGTACTTCTTTCCATACTAAACTTACCTCATGCATGTGCAGTAGGAATGTGTTTTTCAGAGTTCGGTTAGGTTCGGTTAGGTTAGGTTCGGTTAGAGTCCATAAGTACCAGAATGTTTATTAATGTATGAACATACTTCTAAACCCACATTTTATGTTTCTATTGCATTTATTTCAGTCATTTATGTGCCTTATTGGTGTGATTTGGGTGTTAAATAGGTGCTATGCATGTCCGGAGGGAGTTGTATAGGTGTTTCTCTGTGTTAGGGTCCGTAAGTACAAGTCCATAAGCTGGGGCCCAATATCCGGACGAAACCAATATCCGAACCTACCGATGGCTCTATTGATCCGGATATTGGAGGGGTTACTGTATATATATATATATATATATATATATATATTATCTATATATATATATATATATATGTATATACAGTACCCTCGCGTCCAACACGCGTTAGTCCAGCACGATTCACGTCCAGCACAGAGAGCAAATAATTTGTATTATTTAATACGATTTAATTACTGCAACACGAGTGTGTTAGCATAACACGCACAGAGCTCCGAGAAGTGGGCGAAATCCGCAGAGTTCGCCTCTAGCACGATCACCCCCAGTCCAACACGGTCATACTGGACATTCCCATGATGATGATAGCCAATGAAAACTTCTGATCAAGTAGCCTTCCCCGCCTGCTATCGTGACATGATCGTGATGCTGCCCAATTAAAAACGCTTCTGCTGCCATGTGATGTTTTGTTTAAATTTCTCTCGCCACAGCGCCACTCATAATTCGCACTGGACAGTGCTTTTTTCTCGCAGCATTTTCTGCCCTTGGTACTGCATTTTACCCTGCTCACAATGCCTAGGAAGCCTTCTGAGAACCCCAAGAAGCGGCGGGACCTCCCTCAGGCCACCAAGCTAGAAATTATCGAGAGGAAGAAGAAAGGGGAGAGGAATGTGGACATCGCCAAGGCCTACGACATGAATGAAGCCAGCGTGAGGACCATAATAAAAAACCAAGACAAGATCCAGGCGGCAGTGAAGGCTTACGGAGGCGGGCCACTTGACTCCAGGTGCAGGCCTACTGACCCAGCAATCATTATAATGGAGCAGTACCTCAGTACAGTATGTACATACGGAGGAAGGAGGCAGAGGGTGTTCCTGTAGATTCATTGAACATCAGGGAGATGGCGAAGAAGTTCTATAGTGTGGCTACGAAGAGGACTGGGTCACAGCCTAACTCATTCCGTGCCTCTACAGGGTGGTTTGCATCGTTTTTGAAGAGGAAGGAGATACGGCGGGCCAAGCTGCATGAGAAACTGCTTCAGCAGACCACATTGATGCCTCAGAATTCCCAGCTCTACTGAAGAACATCATAGAAAAGGAAGGGTACACAGCACATCAAGTGTACAATATGGACGAGACAGGACTACAATGGAAGAAGATGCCTAACAACACTTACATCATGAAAACCAGCCGCCAGGGACGAGGCAGGAAGGTCGACAAGTCCCGTGTATCTCTACTTCTAACCGTCAGTGCCTCTGGGTCTCATAAAATGAGACCGTTTTTGATAAGCAAGGTGGCATACCCCAGGTGCTTCTACAACCGCTCTATGGCAGATCTGGATGTTATCTGGCATAAAAATGAAACAGGTTGGATGATGGCAGTATCCTGTATGGAATGGTTTAAGAAACACTTCATCCCTGATGCAAAACACAAGATGAGAGCTCTGAAACTTCCTGAGAAAATCCTCCTGTTAGCAGATAACGTCCGTGGACATCCTCAGATCTTGGCTGACGTAGACCCAGCAGTGAAGGTGGTGTTTTTACCAGCCAACACCACGTCACTTATGCAGCCTCTTGACCAGGTCACAAGTAACTTCAAGATGTTTTACAACCAGAGACTTAGCCAACATCGTCAGAGAGCAACAGAAACTTTTTCAGAAGTGAAGCAGATGGAGGCAGAATTGGGTGGAAGCCCCGACAGTTCACCAGCATTATCTCGCTCGTCCTCATCTGATCTTGACTCACCTGTACCAGGAACAAGCGCTGCCACACCACTGCCAACATCACCACCTCAGGAATATCCCCACCCTGCCATGACATCAACTACTCCAAGTAACCCTGCTGCTATGACTGTTGTACAGTTTTGGAAAAAGTACAACATGAAAAATTGTGTTGACAATATTGTGGCTGCCTGGGATAGTGTTAACGTGGCAACAATCAACCATGCCTGGCGCAAGCTAACTCCGTCCTTCACCACTTCTCACCTACAAGATTCACTTCAGTGCCCTGAGGACAGCAGGCAGGCAACCTTGGCAGAACTTCAGAGGGTCCCCGGCTGTGAGGAGGTTGCAGAGGAGGACTTAACAGACCTTGTGCAACGCCGAGAGGAGACCACCTTAGACAGCTGTTCGTCGAGTTGCTGCAGTTGACGAGGCACAGGTAGAGGAGGTGAGAATGGCTGCTGCAGACTCCAACGCACCTCCAGGTCCCCCCCTGAAGATGCAGGATGTTACCGAGATCCTTCATGCTGTTGAAATTCTTAGGGAGGCCATGAATAGGGATCCTAATGAAGTCCGACGCCAGGAAGTGATACATACCGTGGAAAATAGTGTGCGTTACTATGCTGATCTGTACAGGAGACACATTAACAAGAGGACTCAGACACTCATCACTAGCTTCTTCCAGCAAAAGGAGGAAGAGAGAAGAGTGCTAGGACAGGCAGAAGCAGGACCTTCCACAGATGTGGAAGAGGATAGTGATTTTGAGTGTGATTTCGAAGGATTTATGAGGGAGGCTGAGGAGAAGCAGCAGCCATTACCCGCTAGTGACGCCAGCAGCCATCCTCCAGGGACCCAGTAGGACTACCTACAGCCTCGGATATCACCTTCCATTCCCAGCAAGCCCACCAGCACTATCCTAAAAGGTTAGTTATCATTCATAATACAGTAACATTTATTATAATTACAGCAGTACCAATATATGTATAGGCATATGGTAGGTATTTAGGGTGACTTTTCCTCGGGTTGCTGACATGACTGATTTTTCCCAATAAGCTCTGTTGTTTGTCCAACACGTTTTTGGTCCAACACGGGACCCATGCATGACAATATTACCGTGTTGGACGCGAGGGTACTGTATGTATATATGTATGTATATATATATACTGTATACATATGCATATATATATACATATATATATACGATTGGGCAAATATGAATTGGAGCTGATGGGAGACGTGGAAGGTGTGTGTAGGATATTTACAGAAGAAATATGTGCAGCATGTGATGTGGTGTGTGGAAGGAAGAGAAGACGGAGGGGGGTGCAAGGAACAGCGTGGTGGACTGAATAGGTGAGACAGGCTGTGGCACAAAAGAAGAAAGCATACAATGAATGGATAAGAAATAGGGGCGTGGAAGAAGTTGAGAGGCGGAAGAGAGAGTTATATGTAGAGAGAAAGAGAGAGGTGAAAAGATTAGTAAGAGAGAGTAAGAAGAGAGTGGATGAGGAATTTGGAAGGAATTTGAGTGTAAAGTGGAGGGACTGTAAGAAAATGTTCTGGAGAGAGGTGAAAAGAGTAAGACAGGGTGGAAGTGAAGTTAGCAGGGGAGTGAAAGATAAAAATGGTAGATTACTAGTGAAGAAGGGAGAAAAAGTGAGCAGATGGAGAGAACATTTTAAGGAATTGTTGAACATAGAGGATGGAAGTAATGCGAGTATAAGTGGCTGGGGAATGGCTGGGAGAAGGATGGAGGTGAGAAGACAGGAAGAAATCAGTAGGATAGTTGTGGAAGCAATGAAGAAAGTTAAATCAGGGAAAGCCCCAGGAACTGATGGAGTGTGCGGTGAAATGCTGATGCATGGGGGAGAGATAGTAGTAGAATGGATGTGGATGATGTGCAGATTGGCCTGGGAGGAAGGTAGAGTCCCGGAGGATTGGAAGTCAGGTATAATTATTTCCTTGTACAAAGGAAAAGGGGAAAAAGAAGTGTGTGGTAATCATAGGGGCATTTGTCTTCTTAGTATAATAGGAAAAGTGTATGGTAGGATACTTATTGACAGAGTTAGAGAAAGAACAGAGAAGTTGGAGAAGAACAGGGAGGCTTTAGGAAGGGAAGAGGTTGTGTAGATCAGATATTCATTCTTAGATCTTTAGTGGAAAAGTTTCTAGAGAAGGGAAAGAAGTTGTATGCGGCTCTCATGGATTTGGAGAAAGCATATGACAGGGTGGATAGACATGGATTGTGGAAAGTGTTAAGAATATATGGAGTAGATGGGAAGTTGTTGAATGCTGTGAAGAGTATGTACGATGGTGTGAAGGCTGCAGTGCGTGTGGATGGTGAACTAAGTGAATTTTTCTCTTTGAAAGTTGGGTTGAAACAGGGATGTGTCATGTCTCTATGGTTGTTCAATCTGTACATGGATGGGGTAATAAAAGAGGTACAAGGTAGGGTAGTGGATGTTGGAGTGGCCCTGGTGAGAGAGGATAGTGTTTGGAAACTCCCTGTACTGTTATTTGCAGTTGATACTGTGTTGTTGAGTGAAGACGTAGGGGAGCTGCAAGGCTTGGTGGATGAGTTTGAGAGAGTGTGTAAGAAACGGAATCTAAAGGTGAATGTAGGGAAGAGTAAAGTGATGGTCTTTGAGAGAGGTGAAGTCAGTGAATGTACAGTGAGGTTGGATGGTGAGGAATTGGAAAATGTGAGTACGTTTAAGTACTTGGGTAGTGTGATGAGTAAGGATGGAGGTTTGGAGGGTGAAGTGCTTGAAAGGGTACAGCAGGGAAGAAAGGTTGCTGGTTCTTTGAAAACAGTGATAAGAAACAGGGAAGTGAGCATGGAAGTGAAAAAGTTACTACATGATAGTATTGTGATACCAACTCTAACATACGAAAGTGAAGCTTGGACGTTGTTGGAAGGACACAAGTCAAGAGTGAGAGCAGTGGAAATAAGTTATTTATGAGGAACCTGTGGAGTCACATGGAGAGACAGGCTGACGAATGAGGATATAAAGAAGCGTTGTGGTGTGGATGTGGATGTGATAAGAAGTGTTATGAGGAACACACTGAGGTGGTTTGGTCATGTGGAGAGGATGGAGGGTGAAAGACTGATGAAGAGAGTGTATGTGAGTGAGGTGGAGGGGGGAAGAGGGAGGGGGAGGCCGAGGATGAGATGGAGGGATGGGGTGGAGAGGTATATGAGAGAGGGGGGTGTGAGTTAGGAGCAGGGCAGTGAAATGGCGGGGGACAGGGCGACTTGGAGGCGATTTGTTTGTGGCCACCCCAAACTGGATTGAGGCGTCTGGTAATAGATATATATATACAGTATATATATATATATATATATATATATATATATATTTATGTATATACTGTATATATATATATATATATATATACAGGGTGTAACGCGACGTATGGCAAAAACTTACACCAATGATCTATCATATAATTTTGAGTATATTTTGCTCTATAAACAGATGCTCTCTGCGACCCCAGTTCCATACCCAACATTCGGCTGTTTTGTGTAAAAGCTTTGTCTCTCCCGCATGTGCCATTGGGTGAGAACTTTGTAGGGCAAGGGAGACGAGTATTATTAGCTTATACTGTACTGTACATGAAAATCCCATATCCTATCAGTAGACATGAGTTTTAAGAAGAAACTTTACGTAGTCTATTGATTCTTTAACATCAAATCATGCATTCATGCAATTCTTTTGTACAAATCGACTGTAATTAAGAATTAGAATCAAATTTTATGGCTTGCAAGGGAGTAGGGAGGGAGAGAGGACAGGCTGGTGTGTTGTTGCCAGTTACGTAATATTTGGTTTGTAGGATGTTGCTACCAGCATTATCATAACACCCACAGCTCATTCAGTGAAAAAACGTTACTCTAAAGGGAGATTAGCCTCAATTTAAGTCAGGAAGAATTTTATTTATCACAATTTTTCTGCTGCAAGTGGAGAGGATGGAGGGTGAAAGATTGACGAAGAGAGTGTATGTGAGTGAGGTGGAGGGTGGAAGAGGGAGGGGGAGACTGAGGATGAGATGGAGGGATGGGGTGAAGAGGTATATGAGAGAGGGGGGTGTGAGTTGGGAGCAGGGCAGTGAAATGGCGGGGGACAGGGCGACTTGGAGGCGATTTGTTTGTGGCCACCCCAAACGGGATTGAGGCGTCTGGCAATAGATAGAGATAGATAGAAGTAAACGTGGCACCATTGGGTATCTCCACTTGTGTTCCTCTCGGCAGCACTAGCATTACCATCGCAGAATCCGTAAAAAAATACACGATATCTGCATATTCTTCATTGCTGTACATGCTGTTTCATGAACAAGTGAAGCTGAACCCGGTGAACAGTATCTGAAGTGTGTGCCTCCCCTGCAAATGTTCTTGTTCAAATGACAGTGGACCGTGGACGCAGGGTTGCCAAGTCCTTCTCATCAATCTCGCTAGTTTAGTCACGAAAACTTGCTAGAATGTCGCTAGATAATAAACACTGCAAAACATTGTTAAAAAATACAATAAAATCTTTAAAATATCACCTAAAAATGGCAAAAATATCCAGAATGTAGCTAGATATCATGTTCCCATATGTTAATGCAGCAAGCAGAAGCATAAAAATAGGTCTACCTGCATAGTCGTTACATTGGGAATCCTTTATCACTGTTCTCACGTCATCATATGAAAAACATGGTGCCACATTAACTTGCAGCTGAAAAATTGTAATCTATCTATCTATCTATTGCCAGACACCATAATCCCTTGAGGGATGGCCATTTGACTTTGAGTTATTTGTTTTAAGGGGAGGGGCACTAACCCTCCACCAACCCACTTGTTCACATGTAGGGAGCACGTATGGTTTGGTTATATGGTTACCACCCAGTGTTGTAAATGGTTTCTTGGCTTACAGGAAACCATTTGGCTTGTCACTCAACATAAAGCCACCTGTAAAGGAAAGAAAAGCAATAAGAAGTGACAGGAAAGATGCGAGAAATAGGATGAATAATAATATTACTCCTAACTTAAAGTGACACTAGTCACTCAGCACAGTAATGTTCTTTCACTGAATGAGCTGTGGGTGTTATGATAATGCTGGTAGCAACATCCTACAAACCAAATATTACACAACTAGCAACAACACACCAGCCTGTCCTCTCTCCCTCCCTCCCTACTCCCTTGCAAGCCATAAAATTTGAATTTAATCCTTAATTACAGTCGATTTGTGCAAAAGAATTGCACGAATGCATGATTTAATATTAAAGAATCAATAGACTACGTAAAGTTTCTTCTTAAAACTCGTGTCTACTGATAGGATATGGGATTTTCAGGTACAGTTCAATATAAGCTAATAATTCTCGTCTCCCTCGCCCTGCAAAGCTCTCACCCAATGGCACATGCAAGAGACAAAGCTTTTACACAAAACAGCCGAATGCTGGGTACTGAACTCGGGTCGCAGAGAGCATATGTTTATAGAACAAAATATACACAAAATTACATGATAGATCATTGGTGTAAGTTTTTGTCATATGTCACGTTACACCCTGTAAATATATATATATATATATATATATATATATATATATATATATATATGTGTATATATATATATATATATATATATATATATATATATATATATATATTCACAGTGGGCTCGTTTTTGTCATACGTCACGTTACACCCTGTAAATATATATATATATATATATATATATATATATATATATATATATATATATATATATATATATATATATATTTATATATATATATTCACAGTGGGCTCGCACAGTGTGCGTCACCGCAGTGCGTGATTCGCCTTGTGCACGAGTGACCAAAAATCATAACCAAAAACCCTTTAATGCGCGAGTTTACCGCACAGAACGCGAGGCAGAGGCAAGGAGTTGCTCAAAAATGACATTTTCTACTAGTGCGCGACCACCCCTCACAAAGCGCGTCATGTGTCGTCACGTTGATGCACCAGACAGAGTCAAGTTGAGCAGCCTAGCGTGATGGAAGGCAGAACTGAGCTGTGTATGTCAAACATTAGCAAGATCCTTGCTGCTGTGGATAAGCTCAAGGAAGAGGTGAAGGAACAGGAAGTGAGCAACCTAAGAACGGAGGAACTTCTGGTTGGTATCGACAAACTCTTCCGTTTCTCCACAGACAGGCACAGGGAAGAAATAAACAGGAGAAGACAGACGCTCATACCAAGCTACACACAGCGGGCTCAAGTTGGTGAAATAGCGGAACCATCGACATCATCTGCTCCTGTTCTTGTTGAGGATGAAGAGGATGCAATGTCAGAAGTGTCAGCATTGAACTTTGAAGGGTTTATGGCCGAAGTGAGTGACTTTGATGCTCCTGAGGAAGGTGATCAAGAGGAGTCTGCGGAGGGAAGTGTTGGTGCGGTGGGGAGTGCTGCGCTGTAAGTGTTGCCACGCCTCGGAACCCCTGTTATATAAGGTCATCAGGCCTGTTGTCTACTGTTGTTAGGGTGACTACCCATATTTTTGTTATTGTAGCTATAGCTTTAGTACAATGTCTGAAACATATGACCTTTATTATGTCTCTAAGGGCCAAAAAATGTCCAGGTATGTAATTATTACCATAAGATTATGTATATCCATATGTAATTATTACCATAAGATTATGTATTCCTAGTACGCGAATTCCCAGTGCGCGAGCTCATGCACCGCCCAATCTCTCGCACACTGTGTGAGCCCACTGTATATATATATTGTTACGGAACAGAGAAAGATAATGAACACTTCAAGTGAGAATACTAAAAAATCACTACTGTCCCACAAAGTTCCAGGTTCAAAACAAAAGAGTTAGGTAAAATTACAAGTTAAAGTTTAATGCTCAAACTAACAACTAAACATTCAGGACTCATAAGGATAATGTAATGGGAAAAAACAGGTTAAATATATGATTAACTGCAATAGCCTCTATTAACACGAAATTAGCAAGAGTAAATTTATCTAAGTCAGCCCTGATAAAATGAGAAAACCGGATAATGCTCAGTTAATGCAAGATATATTATTACAGATACAAATATTATTAACAATGGCTGACAGTAAAACTTTACATTAATCACAAAAACCTTACCAGGCCTACGAACCAACACCTTATGCTATACAGTACAAGAAAAAATGTAATAACACTTATACTCAAATTACACAGCAGCTAGATGGTTGGAGACTTCCTGAGCACTCACAAAAATAATAACAACTGTACAGGGGAGGACAGAGATGTGAACAAAATGAGGAGTAGATCTAAGTGGCAATAATGCAGAGACTGAGCTCATTATACAGGGGCCGGCAGAGCTTGATACAACTTGTAAGAAGGACGCGCAAATGAAGCCATAGGGGACAAAGAGTTGACAATCCTGCTTTGAACAACAGAAAGAACGACTTACTCTACTATAAGGGGGAGAAGGGGGGAGTGAGGTAAAACACGCTAGCCAGGTCACTATGGAAGCCACGAGGCGAATCGTGATCAAACATGCAGCATACTGTACGTTAGAATTATACAAAGGATGATGAAATCATAGGCTATGTAACAATATATCTATCTATCTATCTATATATATATATATATATATATGTGTATATATATATATATATATATATATATATATATCTATATATTTATCTATCTATTGCCAGACGCCTCAATCCCATTTGGGGTGGCCACAAACAAATCTCATCCAAGTTGCCCTGTCCCCCGCCATTTCACTGCCCTGCTCCCAACTCACACCCCCCTCCCTCATATACCTCTCCATCCCATCCCTCCATCTCATCCTCGGCCTCCCCCTCCCTCTTCCCCCCTCCACCTCACTCACATACACTCTCTTCGTCAGTCTTTCACCCTCCATCCTCTCCATATGGCCAAACCACCTCAGTGTGTTCCTCATAACGCTTCCTATCACATCCACATCCACACCACAACACTTCTTTATATCCTCATTCGTCAGCCTGTCTCTCCATGTGATTCCACAGGCTCCTCATAAATAACTTATTTCCACTGCTCTCACTCTTGACTTGTGTCCTTCCATCAACATCCAAGCTTCACTTCCATACGTTAGAGTTGGTATCACAATACTGTCATGTAGTAACTTTTTCACTTCCATGCTCACTTCCCTGTTTCTTATCACTGCTTTCAAAGAACCAGCAACCTTTCTTCCCCGCTGTGCCCTTTCAAGCACTTCACCCTCCAAACCTCCATCCTTACTCATCACACTACCCAAGTACTTAAACGTACTCACATTTTCCAATTCCTCACCATCCAACCTCTCTGTACATTCACTGACTTCACCTCTCTCAAAGACCATCACTTTACTCTTCCCTACATTCACCTTTAGATTCCGTTTCTTACACACTCTCCCAAACTCATCCACCAAGCCTTGCAGCTCCCATTCGTCTTCACTCAACAACACAGTATCATCTGCAAACAACAGTACAGGGAGTTTCCAAACACTATCCTCTCTCACCAGGGCCACTCCAACATCCACTACCCTACCTTGTATCTCTTTTATTACCCCATCCATGTACAGATTGAACAACCATGGAGACATGACACATCCCTGTTTCAACCCAACTTTCAAAGAGAAAAATTCACTTAGTTCACAATCCACACGCACTGCAGCCTTCGCACCATCGTACATACTCTTCACAGCATTCAACAACTTCCCATCTACTCCATATATTCTTAACACTTTCCATAATCCTTGTCTATCCACCCTGTCATATGCTTTCTCCAAATCCATGAAAGCTGCATACAACCTCTTTCTCTTTTCTAGAAACTTTTCCACTAAAGATCTAAGAATGAATATCTGATCTACACAACCTCTTCCCTTCCTAAAGCCTCCCTGTTCTTCTCCAACTAATTTCTCTGTTCTTTCTCTAACTCTGTCAATAAGTATCCTACCATACACTTTTCCTATTATACTACGAGGACTAATGCCCCTATGATTACCACACACTTCTTTTTCCCCATTTCCTTTGTACAAGGGAATAATTATACCTGACTTCCAATCCTCTGGGACTCTACCTTCCTCCCAGGCCAATCTGCACATCTTCCACATCCATTCTACTACTACCTCTCCCCCATACTTCAGCATTTCACCACACACTCCATCAATTCCTGGGGCTTTCCCCGATTTAACTTTCTTCATTGCTTCCACAACTTCTATCCTACTGATTTCTTCCTGTCTTCTCACCTCCCTCCTTCTCCCAGCCATTCCCCAGCCACTTACAGTATACTCGCATTACTTCCATCTTCTATGTTCAACAATTCCTTAAGTGTTCTCTCCATCTGCTCACTTTTTCTCCCTTCTCCACTAGTAATCTACCATTTTTATCTTTCACTCCCCTGCTAACTTCACTTCCACCCTGTCTTACTCTTTTCACCTCTTTCCAGAACATTTTCTTACAGTCCCTCCACTTTACACTCAAATTCCTTCCAAATTCCTCATCCACTCTCTTCTTACTCTCTCTTACTAATCTTTTCACCTCTCTCTTTCTTTCTACATATAACTCTCTCTTCCGCCTCTCAACTTCTTCCACGCCTCTATTTCTCATCTATTCATTGTATGCTTTCTTCTTTTGTGCCACAGCCTGTCTCACCTCTTCAGTCCACCATGCTGTTCCTTGCACCCCCCTCCGTCTTCTCTTCCTTCCACACACCACACATCACATGCTGCACATATTTCTTCTGTAAATATCCTACACACACCTTCCACGTCCCCCATCTGCTCCAATTCATATTTGCCCAATCGTTCCTCCACTTCTCTCTTATACTCTGCCTTTTTCTCATCCTCTTGTAACCTTTCCACTCTCCTTGCAACTACTCCTTCCTCTTGTCTCTCCCTTCTTCAATTCCTCCATCTTACTTGAATCCTGATTCTGGCCACCACCAAGTAGTGGTCAGAAAGTCCACTCCCCCAACCTCTATAAGCTCTTGCATCCATTACACATCTTCATATCCTTTCATCCACACACACATAATCAATCATTGCCTTCCTTTCATTCAGTTCGCCACCCACCCTTCTCATCACTTGCCATGTATACCTGTAGATCATTTTATGCCTGAAGAGGGTATTGGTTATCACCAACCCCCTCCCAGCACAAATGTCCACTAACACACTCCCATTCTCATCTATCTCAGCAGGCACACCCCACTCACCAACTATTCCATCCACCTTCACATTCCCAACTTTACCATTCATATCACCGATCAAAAACACTCTCTCATTCCTTCCAAACTTTTCCATGCACACTTCTACATTTGTCCAGAACTCTTCTCTCACTCTTCTAGCACGATCTTGCATTGGCGCATACACACACACAATCGCCCACATTTGTATTCCAACTTTCAACTTTACCCACACACACACACACACACACATATATATACAGTGCTCGTCAGAAGTATTCGGCGATGTCCGCCGGGCGCGCAATACTTATGGCCCAAAAAGAATCACCCCATTTTTGGGGGTAAGAATTGAGCCACAAGTTTGAGCTCCGAGCATGACGTCACGGTAGCCTGAGGCCTTCTGACGCGCTGGTTGGTTCCCGCCTCAGTTGCCCACGGGCTGCCTGAGAGAGAGGAACTCCGCCGAGTGTCCCTCTCAAATTGCGCCATTTTTTACCGAGTGTCCCGCAGTGTTTTGGCCTTCAAAACTTTGTTATGGCACCTATCCGTGAACTATCGAGTGAAATCATATCCCAGATCATTGCTCTAAAGGAGGCAGGCCACCAGACAAAGGAAATTAGTGAATTGGTTGGTGTGGGACGATCGACAGTGCGTCGTTGGTGTGCGCGGTTTCGGGAGGAAAAACAGTGGTGAAGTTCCCACAAAGAAACCGAGGTCTGGTAGGCCTAGGAAAACTTCCCCAAGGTCTGTTAATGTTTTAAAACGTGCAGTGGAGTTTAATCCTTGTGTGAGTGCAAGGAAAATTAAGGAGAGCAACCCAGAAGTGTTTGGTGAGGTGTCAGTGAGAACAGTGTCTCGTAGGGTGCATGAGCTTGGTTACACAAGTCACAGGGCTGTGAAAAAGCCTCTTCTCTCTAGCAGCCAGAGAATTCGTAGGCTTGCCTTTGCTAATAAATATCTAAATTGGGGTGAGGAGCAATGGTTGTCAGTGTTGTGGTCTGATGAGGCAACGTTTAGTGTTACCTGTAACAGAGGAGCATGCAAAGGTAGTGACCCACTTGACCCACGGTATGTAGAAAGCACAGTTAAACATCCTGATTCACTCATGGTATGGGGTTGTTTTTCAGGGAAGGGTTTGGGGAAGCTTGTTGTACTTCCCAAGAACCTCAGAGTGAATCAGGATGTTTACCTGGAGCTTCTGTGTGATCATTTACCAGACTCCTTCGAGCTAACAGGTGCACGAGTGTTTCAGCAGGATGGTGCACCTGCTCACAAGGCCAAATCGGTCACCAATTGGCTTCGTGACTGCGAGGTATCATTCATGACAGACTGTCCAGGAAATAGCCCAGACCTCAACCCGATTGAAAACCTCTGGTACCTCGTAAAGAAGAGTCTCCAAGGGAAGGACGTGAGCTCTCTGCCTAAGCTGGAAGCCGCCATTCGTGACTCCTGAGACAAAATGCCCCTCCAGCACCTCAGGAGCCTCGCCCTTTCACTTCCAAGACGTCTCAGGTCCGTGAAGAAACGTAAAGGCTACCCTACGAAGCACTAAAGGTAAATAAAATGCATTATTTATATGTTTTTTCAATGTTGAAAGGTTTGTTTCTCAGGAGGGACGCAGGGCGCCCCATACTTCTGACGAGCACTGTATATATATATATATATATACGTATTTCGCGGCATATAAGACGCACTTTTTTGTCTCAAAGTTACCTTAAAATATCCCCATGCGTCCTGCACGTTAGACTAAGGCAGGTTAGTTAGGCTTCACTGAGAAGAAACTCTTATAAAGATGATCATCTCAATGCTTAGCAACCACAGGTGTTTTCTACAGTATGCAGACTTGATTTTATTTTTAAAAATAATATACACTAGTGTGTATGTGCAGCAGATTTAAGAAACACCCGAGATCAGAAACACATAAAACTTTCGCGGGTTTGTTTACAGCTCAACTGGCTAACATCGTGAAGATATTTAGCGGTTTAGCAATTTAACAGTTTAGCATTGGCACTATTCCAGCAAGCTAACGTACATGATCACTGGTGAACTGTCTGCTAACCTTCTGAATGGCAATCATGACCACTTTGCTTGCCATCCATTCACTAACGAGCAAAGCAATCATACTGGAGAGATGCTGGCTAGTGAAACTGCCAAGTCATCAAAACAGACTTTCGTCACGTCACGTATGGAAATACAGTAACCCTAATTAGGTCAGTTACTTTTGTGACATTTTGTGAGTGTATATATGCAGCAGATATTAAAACACGCAAGTTCAAAAACACAAAGCATTCACGGTTTGTTTTCAGCTCAACTGGCCAATACCGTCAAGGGGTTTAGCGGTTTAGCAACTTAGCAGTTTAGTGTCTAGCGTACACCCTACTCTAGCAAGCTAACGTGCTCACTGGTGAACTGTCTGCTAACCTTCTGAAAGGCAATCATGACCACTTTGCTTGCCATCCATTCACTAACTAGCAAAGCAATCATGCTGGAGAGATGCTGGCTAGTGAAACTGCCAAGTCATCAAAACAGACTTTCGTCACGTATGGAAATTCAGTAATCCAAATTAGGTCAGTTACTTTTGTGATATTTTGTGAGTGTATATATGCAGCAGATATTAAAACACGCAAGTTCAAGAACACAAAGCATTCACGGTTTGTTTTCAGCTCAACTGGCCAATACCGTCAAGGGGTTTAGCGGTTTAGCAACTTAGCAGTTTAGTGTCTAGCGTACACCCTACTCTAGCAAGCTAACGTGCTCACTGGTGAACTGTCTGCTAACCTTCTGAAAGGCAATCATGACCACTTTGCTTGCCATCCATTCACTAACGAGCAAAGCAATCATACTGGAGAGATGCTGGCTAGTGAAACTGCCAAGTCATCAAAACAGACTTTAGTCACATGGAAATACAGTAACCCTAATTAGGTCAGTTACTTTTGTGACATTCTGTGAGTGTATATATGCAGCAGATATTAAAACATGCAAGTTCAAGAACACAAAGCATTCACGGGATTGTTTTCAGCTCAACTGGCCAATACCGTCAAGGGGTTTAGCAACTTAGCAGTTTAGTGTCTAGCGTACACCCTACTCTAGCAAGCTAACGAAGTTACAGCTTCACTTTTTCAGCTAAGTGAAGTACTTTAGCAATGTCTATGCAACTCAGGGCACACCCAATTACAGTATTTTGTTATGAAAATTGGATAAAATTCACTGAGTAGCATAACTGATGCAATATCTGAAATAGCAGTGCCTGACGGGCATTCATATCAGCGTCCGCCATTTCTGCTGTATTCTTAGCAGACGAAGCGATCAGAATGATTGACAACGTTCACTCTCTGCATCTCTGCTGCCTAAGCAAAGCTCTCATGATCGGCAATGGGGATCATTTAGGCCGTAACGTCCAAATTTGTTAGGTTAGGTTAGGTTGTAAAATCGTTTGCCATTTTGGACGTTACGGCCGAAACGACCAGAATCCTAAGGTGTAGGTGAGAGTTTGGTGTGGGTGTAGTTAAGGAAGTAGAAGTGGGAAGAGTCAGGCTAGGGAACTGATAATCCGCTTATTATAATCCCTTCAGCCCAGCAATGTATTTTATAGGGTAGTTTATTCATGCTCGCCATATGATTTTATTCAGTTCAGGAAACATGTACTGAGGAGGTTAATGTGGGCTGTATCAAATGCCCCAAGTCTGAATATCGCCTGTGCTCAGTTAAAACGATTGCCAAGTTAAAATCGTATGAAGTGTGGTATAAGCAATTCAATGGATGGTACTGAGGACCATTTACTGTATGAAAGTGACAGTGAAGCAGTGATGATGACCGTGGTGATGACTTCCAGTGATGCTTCAGGACTCGGGGGAAGTAGTGATGAATTCTCAGGATTTGAAGACGAGTGAAATTTTCACCATGTCAGTAATATGAAGTGAATATAGGTTTTAGGTGATCATGACAGATGCAACCATGGAAAATTTAGGATCAATGGTGCTGTACACCTTTAGTCTTGCACTGACGATGTTTGGATGAATAAATTGTTTGAGATGTTTCATGTCCTTAAGTGATGATATTTATATTGAACAACCAAATACATTTTGATGTTTTTGGCATATAATAAAGCCACTGGGTACTCCAAAACGGACTGATGTAAATGTTTCAGAGGTGAGCGAATGTTGCATGTGGTGTGTACATGTGTGCGTGTGTGTGTGTGTACCATAGCGACTAGGAGGCAGCAGTGTTAAGACCAAAAATGGATGTTTTCACGGTACTCGAATGTTTTGAGATGGATGTCTGTTTTTAGCAAATTCTGGTAAGAGAAATATGCATTTTTAATTGTTGATGCTGCAAGGAAAACAGCTGACAGTAAGGGAGTGATACTGGGAGAAGAGGGTTGAGCCAGTTGTCTAGCGCTTGGGATGCAGCAGTGTTGCTAAGAGATGATTTCACCATTCTCGACATGTTTTGAGATGAATGTCTGTTTTTAGTAAATTGTGATAAGTGAAGAACGTATTTTTAACTGTTGATGCTGCAAGGGAAACATCGCTGACAGTGAGGAAGTGATACTGAGAGGAAGGGGTAGAGACTGCTGTCTAGTGACTGGGAGGCAGCAGTGTTACTAAGGTGTAACAATGGATGTTTTCGCCATAGTATGTTTTGAAATGAATGTTTATAGTAAATTATGATCAGTGAAGCATACATTTTTAATTGTTGATGCTGCAAGGCAAACATAGCTGACAGTGAAGGAGTGATACTGAGAGAAGAGAGTAAAAACAGCTGTCTATCCTGTTCCCAAGCAGCCTTGCTATATTGAACTTTGGTTGTAAAACATTGTAATTTGTGTATTTACAAGTGCTACCTTTTTATATTATTTGTGGAGGTAATTACAGGTTAGTTAGAGTGCATGATTAATGATGGTAGTCGTCTGATATTGTGCTTGAGTCAAGGCAATGTGAGGAAATTCCGTAACAGGTGTGGAATATGACGGGGTTCTTTTAGGATAAATGAACTGATGTGAACATTAATTGTATTTTATGTTTTCGTCAGTGAATGAAAGAATAGAGTTTATTGACTTCATTTGTGGTTTTAAATTCATAAAATATTAAAAACAGTGTTTATATCAGTTTACTGATACATTTTTATCAACAAAGTTGAGATGGCCTCGTGGTTTGAAGTCACGTTTTGTTAAGATTGGGTTTTGTTTTCTCTTTTCCTGTATCATTCTTTGTACATAAAAGAAGAAACTAAAGGATGATGAGCAGTACTGAATAGATTCTGAAAGGTGAGTGTTGTATCTAAGTGATAGTGGCTCATATCAGTCACGTTTTGTCAAGAAGGGGCATTGTTTTCTTTTCCTGTACCATTCTTTGTATATAAAAAAAGAAACCAAAGGCTGATGATCAGTAATGAATAGATTCTGAAAGGTGAGTGTGTATCTGTGTGGTAATGGCTCTTATCAAGAAACCTTACTGCAGTCTTGGTTGGGGCAAACTTTTTTTTTCACAGAACTGCCCTGCCAGAATTTGGGTGCGTCTTTCACAATGCTGCGTCTTACATGCCGCGAAATACGGTATATATACTGTATATATATATATATGTATATACTGTATGTATATATATATATATATATATATATATATATATATATATATATATCATCATCATCAGCTGTTTGAGTATCCACTGCAGGACCGGCCTATCCCAACCGAAGTGGGGACGATACACCCAATGTATCTCTACCAAGTGGCTTAGGCTGTCTGGTAGAGACTGTATGTAGGGTGTGAAGTGCTTGTAAGTGTAATTGTAGGGTTGGAGTGGCTTTGGATGTGTGTGTAGTCTGTGAACCAAGTGTAATCGGCCTGCGCAAGCAGACTGGGTGCAAGCATACTTCATGGTATGCGACACTGGTTCAACAAGAGCACCCCTGATGTCCGCCAAGCAGTACGTGGCCAGGAGAACGCTCCCAAAGTTTTTTATGCTGGCGGGGCGCAAACCCTCGCTCTCCAGTGTATGAAAACGCACACTTTACCACTGTACCACAGAGGCTCCACATATATATATACATATATATATATATGTGTGTGTGTGTGTGGACAGTGATGTAAACCGAGACCTTAATATATATATATATATATATATATATATATATATATATATACAGTATATATATAAAATTAAATATTGAGAAGGGCACTTATGGGGCACGGGGCAAAGGGGCAGGTGCTCGGGCACCCCCAGCATCCCCCCTCTGCACGTGCCTGTCGCTAAGCCAGGGTATTGTTTTCCGGGTTCCATATCTAGCGGTATACCTGTGCATAGATAGAAAGAGAGATAGATTGATTAATAGATAGACCGACAGATATACATAGACAGTTAACCCGTCACGTCCCGAGCCTTTCCGCACCTATGACATCCCCCAGTCCCGAGCCTTTTTGGAAAAATTTTTTTTCTTATGAAACTTCCACTTAGGTCGAGAAACTATGGAAAATCTTGAAGAAAGTTGTCTCTGCAGTCTATAAGTGGTCTATACAGGTGCGGTTTCCCCCCGCAGGTATCGTATTCTGTAATGGGCTGGATATGCGTAAACGTTTTCTATGGTAAGGAGTAATGGGACAAACAACACACAACACCTCTACATTTATTGAATTTGTACTAATAAACAATAACAGTAACAATATAATGGATTTCAGACACATATATAGGAAAAATAAGCATTGTACCATCGCGCGAGCATAGCGAGTTAGGTCCGAGTCGTATCATGCTATCTGCTAATTTTCTGTTATGAGTCTACCGATCATTTTTTCTACTTGTATACTTCTGTTTCAATGACAATTTACTAATTACAACTGTTTGTAAGTGATTTCAGATGTTTTCATTCATTTTGATGACATGCAGCATAAGTTTAGCGCACATCAGCTTAGTAAGCGCACTCGCTATGTCTCGTATTTCAACATACCAAATTGTTTTATCACTTTCTAATTATTTTCCCATTTACATAGAACCTTTCCCCCACCACTGTGAAGGTTTTCAATTATTTTCATTCATTACGAGGGCATTTAGCGATATGCTAGCGCCTATTCACGTAGCAACCACGATCTCAAACACTCGTGTTTCATCATCTACTTTATTTATTCACTCCAATTATATTTTCCCACTTACATTACACACGTTTACACCCCTCCAATGCACTGTACATACTTACTGCCATTATTTATTCAAGTGAGCGTGAGAATATCGCCTGAAAATACCCTCGCAAGGAATGTTACGTCATACATAATACTCACACACTTATATACTAATTCACGCACACACTTATATACTAATTATTCACTTTATCACTTGCTGACTTTTATTTTGACTAATACGTGCCTTATTCATTCGACTAGGCGTCAGGAAATCTTATCTTTATAGACACGCTATGAATATTTGACTTAGGAAATACATCATCATATACAATAATTTGAACTTATATTATACCAGTAAGAATGTCACATAATAGAAAATATATAATAAGGGGCCGTATTTATTGCACTGAGCGACAGAATATCGCATCAAACAACCCTCTCTATGTAAGTTTCAACTTAGGGCAGATTTATATACTTACACCCAATGTTTGCACTTATGTTCTACCCGTAGGCACTTTATACTAATATTTGGCGATCCACATGACTGATTTTTTCACAGAGCGTCTGTCTGTCGCATTTACATCATAATTTCTGCTTCCTTTCGCAGTCACACCATGCTAAAATTGCAGCAACGTGTGGTATTCACTAAAACATGGGTGAATACACAGACCCACGTCACACTGCACGCACTCATAGCGGGTGTCCTTCCTCTGTGTCGTGAGTCGCACCTGGGAATTACTGCACACGTGACACCTGCGCTGGGGCCTAGGTCTGTTGGGCTGGGGCGGGATAGGAGTGGGGAAATGGCGGGCGGATATTCTCTGGGGAGTGTGGGTAATAGGGGCAGTGCGGGGGCGCTGTTGGGGCCTTTCAACCGCATATTTTGCAAAGATTTCTCGTGTGAGCTCCCTCACAAACCCTTCAAAGGTTTCCTGAACTCCTGTGGTCATGGCGTGAAGGTGGTGGCAATTCAGAGCAGTGATATCTAGCAAGTGAAAGAACAGTTTCTTATACCACTTCATCGTGGTCCTGGCACACTCTACCGTCGATATCATGGAGTCTGACTGGTCCACGAGGCGCATGTTTATATTATAGTCCATGACACATTCAGGTTTCCAAACACGACGCCTGCTCTCGCTATGGTAATCAACAGAATCAGTACGGTGCATCAAGGGGCGGTGAACCGTGGACAAGAGGCTTACTTCTCTGTTGTGGTTCCACATTGTTGCAAGGATGTTGTTTGCTTTGAAGAAGACAACCTCACTCCTTGCAAGTTTCCGCCCTACCTTGACCATGTGTCGCCGGTTCACCTTTACGGTTCCACATACTCCCGTTTCATGTCTGTGAAGATAACGAGCGAGAAGAGGGCTAGTGTACCAGTTGTCGAGGTAGAGAACGTGACCACGATGAAGGTAGTCTTGTATCATCGTCTTTACCACTGCTCCAGAAATTCCTATACTTCGATCTTCTATTATGTCTGTCTGTGCACCGGTGTACAAGACTATGTCTTGCACGTATCCAGTCCTACAGTCACACATAACAAAGATCTTGAACCCAAAACGGTGCCTTTTGCTGGGTATATACTGTCTGAATGAAATATTGCCTCTCCACAACACGAGACTCTCGTCTATGACGAGATCTCTATAGGGATAGAATGAGGATCGAAAGGTTTGCCTGAGGTGATCAAAGACCAGCCTAATTCGCCTCATTTTGTCCGTGTTGTTTGTATTTGCAGGGTCATTAGCATCATAAAAATGGAGGCGACTTAGAATTTCTTGAAACCGATTACGGCTCATCACTTGACCAAATATGGGGGTAAACATAACAGGGTCCCTAGTCCAGTAAGCAGGAATTCTATTTTTTCTTATTATACCCATCAAAAGGACAAGGGCAAAAAATAAGAACATTTCTGGAATGGAGACAGGGTAATCATAAATCATTGAATGCCTACTCCTTGTTCCCAATCTTTCACTTTCTAGCCGCTGGCCGCTTGCAAACAGGTTTGTTTGAAGCACGATCTGATCAACGAAGGCCTCACTGAAAAACAGGTGGAAAAAATCCAACCTGCTTGAATTACAGTGAATACCTGGTGCAATGCAGCCAGATCGCCCCTGCTCAGTGAAGGGGTGAATGAGGGGAGAAAAATCACTCCCATCCTCCCAATCCCACGACACAAATCCCTCGTCCCCATCACCGCCTTCGTCTGGGTGGGGAGGAGATCCTTTCCCTTACCCTTACGGCCTTGAGGAACATTAGGGGGCTGTGGGGATGAAATAGTTTGATATTGGGGAGCAGAAGACATGCTGGGGAGTGGTTCCTCCCCACCTTCCCCCTCCATTACCACACCACGTGCTCTCTCACGCAACCTTGCTCGACCACGTTAGGGGATATTGGGGAGCATAAGACGTGCTTTGGAGTGGTTCCTCCCCACCTTCCCCCTCCCTCACAACCCCAAGTGATAAGGAACGCACCCGCACTGGCCCACGTGATCCACTCTGCCGCCTCACACTGCGTAGGGAGAGCAATGACTCACCCACCTCACTCTCACTTTCCCTAATCCCAGGAATGTCCATTTCACTCCCCACTCCCTCCACTTCACTTCCTACCACCCCAAACAGAATGCTTGGCCCATACCTGCTTAGACGACGTGGTGTGCGCTCTGGGCCACGATGCGTAATCACCTCCCGCCCATACCACGTGGCAGCACGTCCCACGTCTCCGTCCTCGTCCTCGACCTCGAATTCGGCTTCCAAGGCACGCTGGGGATAGGGATATGACATACCACGTGCCTTCTTTGCCTCCTGCCCCTCTCTAGCAGCACAGTAAGTCACGTACTGCCGTTTCCTTGGTGACGGAACTTCCTCGTCACTGCTGGTGGTTTCTTCCTCGTCTGGCTGCACATAATCTTTGTCCATCTCCTCGTCATCCAGTGGGGAATCACTGTCGCCGGTAAAGGTGTCCAGGGCAACTTGAATTTCGCTCTCTGAGAGACCTCTCTTAGCCATGTCTGAGCAGGACCGTGGCTACCAGGTGAGTGGACGAGCGGCGGGCTAGCGCGGGTCGCGCGGGGTCGCCGAGTGTCCCCGCCTGGTGGCAGGTAGGGGAAGGTCAGGCGAGGGTACGTACCGCAAATCAAGCGCGAAATTTGAAAATTGTCGAAATTATGCACATTGCAATTGCACGACGTACTGGTACGTCGCCGGGACTGACAAATGCAAATCGTGGTGACGTACCCATACGTCGTCGGGACGGGGCGGGTTAAATAGGTATACAAATTTAAAATGGAAAAATAAGTGTGGTAATCATAGAGGCATTTGTCTTCTTAGTGTGACAGGAAAAATATATGATAGGATACTTTTTGACTGAGTTAGGGATATAACAGAGGAAACAGCTGGAGAAGAACAAGGTTTAGGGAAGGGAAGAGGTTGTGCAGATCAGATATTCATCCTTAGGTCTTTGCTGGAAAAGTTTCTAAAGAAGGGAAAGAAATTCTATGCAGATTTCATGGATTTGGAGAAAGCAGATAACACTGAATAGACAAGGAATGTGGAAAATACTAAGAATATATGGAGCAAATGGGAAGTTGTTGAATGCCGAGAAGAGTATATATGAGAGTGGTAAGGCTGCAGTGTGACTGGAGAGTGTACCAAGTGAAGGTTTCTATCTGCATGTTGCACTGAAACAGGGATGTCATGTCTCCATGGTTGTTCAATCTGTATATGGTTGGGGTTCTAAAAGAGATACAAGTAGAGCAGTGGATGCTGGAGTGGCCCTAATGAGAGAGGGCAGCATCTGGAAACTTACTGTACTGTTGCTTGCAAATGATACGGTACTATTAAGTGATGACGAAGGGGAACTGCAAGGCTTGGTGAATGAGTCTGGGGGAGTCTGTATGAAATGGAATCCAAATGTGAATGCAGGGAAGACTAGAAGTTATGATGTTCGAGAGAAATGAAGTCACTGTATGTACAGGGAGGTTGGCTGATGAGGAAATGGAAAATGTGAGTGGATTTAAGTACCTGGGTAGTGTGATGAGTAAGGATGGAAGTTTGGAGGATGAAGTGCTTGAAAGGGTATAACAAGAAATAAAGATCGCTGGTTCTTTGAAAGCAATTATAAGAAATAGGGAAGTGACCATGGAAGTAAAAAAGTCACTGCACGGCAGTACTGTGATACCAACTCTAACGTGGACATGAAACTTGGACTTTGTTGGAAGGACGCAAGTCAAGAATGAGAGCAGTGGAAATGAGTTATCTGAGAGGAGCATGTGGAGTTAAATGGGGATTCAGACTGACAAATGAGGAAGTGAAGGACTTTAGTGGTGTGGGTGTGGATGTGTTGGAAAGTGTTAGGAGAAATACTCTGGGGTGATTTGGCCATATGGAGAGGATGGAGAGCCAGAGACTAACAAAGAGAGTGTATGTGAGAGAGGTGAAGGGGGCAGGGGGATTGGGACAGGGAGGCCAAGGATGAGAAGGAAGTACGGAGCAGAGAGGTATATGAGAGAGGGAGGTGTCAGCTGGGGGGAGGACAGTGACATGGGAGGTGGACATTGACATGGAGGGAGACAGAGCAACATGGAGGCAATTCGTTTGCGGCCACCCCTTACGGGATTAAGGTATCTGGCAACAGACAGAATAGACAGTTAGAGAGTGTTGTCCCAGATGACTGCCTGAACAGTGTAATTGTAAATGTGTAAAAGAAGAGTGATGCCTGGGAAAGAGGAAATTATAGAGGCATAAAACTTTTGGAACAGATACTGGAGGTAATGGAGAGTTCTAGAAGGTATGATTAGAGAAAGAGTGAATACTGTACTGATGAGGTGCAGTTTGGGTGTATGCAAGGCAAAGGGACCGCTGATGCAACGTTCATTGTTCAACAGCTTCAGGTAAATATATAGGAAAGAAAAGAGAGGTGTTCTCTGTTTTCATTGATTTGGAGAAGGCCTTTGACAGAGCCCCTAGGGAGTTAGTGAAGTGGATAATGAGAAAGCTTGGGATAGGGTGGTTATGGCTATGTATGTGGGTTCTCACACCCAGGTGAAAGTGAACTGAGACTTGAGTGATGAGTTTTCTGCAAATGCTGGTATGCATCAGGGGTAAGTTCTGAGGCCCTTATTGTTAATTATGGTGCTTCAAGCCCTCTGACGTCAATTCAGACTTGACTCCTGTGGGAGATGTTGTATGCCAGTGATTTGGCATTGACTGCCAAGAATGAATGAGAGACAGAGGAATGATTTAGGAAGAGCAGAGATGGTATGGGGCACAAAGGCTTGAGAGTAAATGAGGATAAAAAGGTGATGGAATAATGGGTTGGTGGCAGTACTGTCAAAGAAGAGGGAGTGCAGCCACATGCAATTTGCCACAAGGGCGTGGGAAGAATTTCCATCTTATGCAGTGTTTGTGATAAGTGGGTGCATAAGAGATGTAGTGGTATTAGCGGCAGACTACGAGATAATGCTGATTTCATGTGTTCGATGTTTCGGGGAGAGCATGTGGAGTTGTCAGGCATGAAAGGACTAATCTTGCTGATCAGTCTCTTGAGTGTATGAAGGAGTTTTGTTACTTGGGAAACATGCTACCTTCTTGAGGTGGGGCTAGAAATAACTCTAGCTAGAGTGAAGAGTAGATGGAAGAAGTTCAGGGAGCTGCTGCCTCTCCTGACACTGAGAGGGGTCTCTCTCCATGCTATGGGATCTTTGTGTGTGGCATGTGTCAGGAATGTAATGTTGTATGGTAGCGAGACTTGGGCAGTAAAGGAAGAAAATAGTCAAGAGGAAGGATGGGACTGGAGTGGAATGGTGTTGTGATGAGGAGAGGTAGACTGAGATGGTTTGGGCATGTAGAGAGGATGGGATGCAGAATGCGAGAACTGTTAAAGTTGGGGATTAGGGTTGTGAGAGCCAGACTGAAAAAGACCTGGGATGTCAAAATTGTGACCTCAGAGATAAGCGACTGAATAGGGAGGCTGCCAATGATCGAGCAGCAGGGACAGCTGGAAATGGATGACCAAGGCCAATGCATGCAAGGATGCTGGGGCCTTTATAAAAGAAACGAAATGATCTATAGCCAGATGCCATGATCCCACACGGGGTGGCCGTTAATCTTTTAGTTGTTTAACGGGGAGAGGCATTAACCCCCCACCAACTCATTTATTAACAAGTAGGGAACATATATGGGTTGGTTATATGGTTACCACCCAGTGTTGTAAATGGTTTCTGGACATGATGGAAACTATTGGGGTTGTCACTCAATGTAAAGCCACCTGAAAAGGAAAAACTACAGTATAATCTCAAATTTTGACGGTAAGGTATCCATTTCGACGATTCAAATTTCAACACCATACCTAGCGCTACTGTCACCAATTTCTACTCGAAAATCGCCAATTTTGACGCGCTGCAAGGCGGGAAAAACTCTGATGCAAGCTGATTTTCATTTGGCAGAGGTCATTTTGCAACTGCACAGCCCTCTACAGACGCCGCTTAGCTTTCAGTCGCAGGATTGCTGTAAACAGCGCAACAGGTGCTTTCATTTCGACTCTGCACAAGACGTGGAGCAGATGGTGGAGGAAGTAACAAAGAGGAGGAACCTGCAATTAAAGAGGAACCAGCACCAAAGCTGACCGCAAGTTACCTGTCTCAAGTCCTGTCAACTGTGACTATGCTGAAGAATGGTTTTGAGCCCTACTCCAGAGCTATTCCAGACAGCCCTCTGCCAAATTTATTAAAGGAAGTGAAGAAAAACTTCATGCAACTGTACAATAAAACCATTCTCGAGCAAAAACAGACCAAGATTATCAGCTACTTCCGCCCAGAACAGCCTCATGCCAATGTTTTCAAAAACATCACAATCGAGGAAAACGTGGAAGAAGATGCTGAAACTGCTGATGTGGACGTGATAGAGGAAGAGGACTTTGATTTTGTAGGTTTTGGATTGGATGTGGCTTCGTTGGAGAGGCCAAGTACATCCAACTAACCCACCTAACCCCACATTCCATCTCCAGCATCTACCCAAGCCACCCAGAACCTCCTATTTTGGTGAGTAAAGTAGTGTAGAATACTTATTTAGGCTATACTGAATTATTACTATGCATTAATTTGGGTTTGTGTGTGAAAAAGAGAGGTTTTAAAAGTCAAGATTGGCCAGCCGCAGAACCATGCTAATTTTCTCCATAAGAAGTTCAGTTTATATTTTGACGTTTTAAATTTCGCGCAGGGGTTGGAGAACCGACCTCCATTGAAATTCAAGATTATACTGTAATACAGGACCCTCGCGTCCAGTACCGTATTTTTGTCACACAGTACTACTGTACTGGACTAAATCCATACTGGACAATGAATGATGTCAGACAGGCCTTGAAAAAGTCCCCCCAAAATTCGACTTAACTACACTTTGACACAACTAAGATTTTACCAACCTTTAAGGTGAGTGGTGATTGGCTTGGGAGCAAAGGGGGAGGGGCTTCCGAGGCTGCAGGAGGTCCTACTGACCCCTGGAGGAGGGCCTTCAGGATCCTGAGGAGGCCGCTCTGCCTTAACCTCCCTCATAAATCTCTCATAGTCACACACTGACACATCGTTGTCTTCATCATCAGAGGGAAGTGCAATAATGCAGTTTGGCTGGCACACATCATGAGTCACGTGGAAGGCGTGCTGGACTGATGTGGCAGTACTAGGGAAATGTTCCTCGGTGTTGGCCATCTTCCAACGTGCACGCAGGTAGTAGTACTGGACGCAGCACATCAGTACTAGAGAAGAACTCCGGATTTGGCCCACTTTGTGCAGCCGATCCGTACCAGCCCAACAAATCCGTACTACAGTAATAAATTATTTAATTCTTCTGCTGAGCGCACTGGACGAGAATAGTACAGGACCAACAAGTACTGGACGCGAGGGTACTGTAAAAAGTGATAGGAAAGATGGAAGAAATAGGAAGAGAGGAAGACATATACAGAAAAAGAATGACAAAGGTGAAGGATGAAGTAAGCAGCACTACATCAAGTGAGTGGATGATGGTTGCTGCCACCACCTACCACCAAGAAGTATTATGAAGAATGAAAAAAAAGAAATCAGAACAATAATGTCAAGAAGTACAGCAAAAAGAAGAAAACAAGTTAAGAATAAAAGAAATATCTAGAAGTACAGCAAGAAGAACAAAGTAAATATCCAGAACAAAAGAAATTATCAAGACTAAAAGAAACATCATGAAGAACAAAAAAAAAAAGCTCAAGCACAACACCATGCAAAACTAAAGGAACATTTGAGTGGGCAGACAAGACCTTCACCAGCTGTGTGAAGAGATGAGGAAACTGAAGCAGCAAGAGATGACATACAGTAAGGTAGAGAGAATAAACGGCCAGCTAAGCGAGGTGAGGGAAAAGGTTTCCTGTATAGTGGAGGATAAAGTCAGGAAGTGCATAACAGGGTTGAAGTTCTTTGTTCTTCATGATGTGCTCGCAACATTGCAAGAATATCTTTCTTTTGTTTTTGTTGTGTTCCTAGTTGGGGTAGGCGGTGGCTCAATCGGTAGAGAAGTGGCCTGCAGTCCTAACGGACCCCTGTTCAAATCCCAACTGGGGTAGGGAGCAGTTAGGGATTTGAATTTCATAAAGGCAGACTCTACTGACCAACCAGAAGACCCGCCGACATGTCGTAAAAACATTCCCGCTAATACCAAAACACCAGTCCTGTATGAGACAGCCCTAGCATGTATTCAATATGGACAGTGGGTGTTAGTGCCAAAGTGGTGGCATGTGGAGATGTAGGAGGACTATGGGTCTTGGGGATATGCCCTGAAGCCTTTGCGCAGAGTTGGAATTAAAAAAATAAATAAAAAATGCAAGTATATCTGTCAGAGATATGTCCACCATCTTTGCAACCTGTCCACGTGTCTGTCTCTCAAAACGTATCCCACTCCCGACATCAATTTGTTGCATCACAGAGTTTGTTGATATGTTAAGAACAATGAGTACACAAGCCACAACATTAATCAAAGGCCACTAAAAATTTCAAGGAGGATTTTATTCCTTCCGGGCACAGCTAAGGTACACTTCCAAAAATGGTGGCTTTCCTCTCTTCCACACTACCTTTGTCATCACTCACTAATACTCATTCATTGCCCATTCATTGACTGACTACTCTGCCTTTCAATTATTAACATTTATTGTCTGACTGACTACTCTCCACTCTATACTGCTCTCTGTTGGCTGTCACACACAACCTACACTAGGAGATGTGATGGTCCCTTTATATAGCCCCCCCCCCAATGACTCCATCTCCAGAACAACACAGGATATTGTAGAGCCTGGGAGAAAACTCACATTTTCCCATATAATAATGCACTTAAATCAACAATACACAATAACAACAATGACATGAACAAATTCCTAAGGTAAGACATGTTCACATGTCTAGAATGTTCCTCATCTCCAGACATGAAACATTAGCCTAATCCTATTGAATAACATTTAATTTCTAGGATGTTCCTCACAACTCCCCATATAAACCACTCACCTAATCCCATGACAAAACAAAGAATTTCCAGAATGTTCTTCATCTTGAGATATAAATCATCATCATCATCATCATCATCATCTGGACCTCCTTCCTCACCCTGCCCTAGGGTGGGAAATCAGTAATATTACAATCTTACAGCATAACGCTTAATTTCCAGAATGTTCCAACATCTTCACACATAATCCATTCAGCTAATCCCACTGACACAACAAGGGGATGAATGGACCAGACTTCTATGCTGCACTGTGATAGTGTCACAATTTTACAAATGCCCAAACCAGCAGGTTAGGATTACTTAGGTTAGATTAGGGAAAATTGTTAGGTTAGGATAAATGTCATAAGGTTCAGTTAAGATTAGCTTATAATAGGTTAGGTTAGGTAGGAGTTGGCAAAATTAGACTAGGTATGGTCAAGGTTAGGTTAAAATTGGTTAGGTTAGGTTACAAAAAATTAGGTTAGGTAGGGAATGGGCAGGAGAGAATTAACAAGGTTATGTTAACCCTCCCAGACACATTCACTTGATTCGAGTGACCGCCTCCTTTGCGATATGGCACGGTCACTCGAATTGCGTGGTTTAAGCACCAAAATATTCGTCAGAAAAAAACTTATAGGCCGATTTGCGTGATTTTTGGGCGCGTCATAGGGTCGCCAAAGCTCTCTCGAGGTAAGTCATTGGCAACGCTGCTTTGCCTTATCTACCTCAGCCCGCTCCCTCCAACCTCAGTGTTTGTCGATCAGTCAGGCGGTGGTGTTTGACAGCTCATGGTTCCCTTTAAATCGTCCATAATTCTCCCCCTCTCGCCCGAGGCAAAGGCCCTATTGACTCAGTGAGATAATACATTGTATGTGAACATATAGTGACGTGATACTGTCGATGGAACATACATATATGTATTGAAAAGCAATTCTGGCCGTTAGCAATCGTTAGGCCTTGGAGCCAGACGCATGGTCAGTGTAGCGGGGTTTCGCCACTCCGCCCCCCCGTAGGCTGTATGGCGTGAGTGGAAATACATATATAAATGAAGCCAAGACATAAATATATATTGTGTGAAACATACTGTGGATGGCTTGGTGAAATTATGGAGCCAGCAAGCGTTACATACGGCATGAAACAGGGTGTTGTGAAGGGGCAAACCTGAAGTCGGGAGGGGAGAATTACCGGTGTTTTAAGGCTGGAATTATTGTAATTCTGATAGTGTAAATGCGTATGGAATTGTATGAAATATACGTCAAACAAGCTGCGAGTTTCCGTGAACGAGTGTGGTGTGTGCTAAAATAGCGTTGCCTCATACTCTCAGGGAGAAGCTGACTCACACACACACTACATAACTCCTCATCTTCAAATCCCTGGTCTAACTGGATCAACACCCCTGGAGGAAGTGAGTTCTGCAAATTTTGTTGATATATATATAATAATCTATTACCATTACCTCTCCAACTTTCAGACAAATTACCATTTTCTCCTACAGATTACACATATGAAAGAAAGTAAATCTCCACAGCAGTAATTATAGAAGAGTTATGTTTATGTGTAGTAGGTTATAACAATAGGAAAACATCCATGGAAGTTGTAACAGTCTGTACAGATAGGGAGAAAAAAAGTTGGTGGCATAGTCTTCAGGCAGGTGTGCAAGGAAAAAACAGTGTGTGTAAAAGTTGGTAGAGATCGGAAGAGTAACCTCACTTTGACGGCCAATTACTCGAAAACTATTAGACTTATCGATTTCCTGTTACAACCATCATCAATACCACTAAATTCTACGTAAGATCAATACCAGAATGTACGAAGGGTGATCAGAAAGTAATGACACTTCGTGCTATAACATGAAAACCTTGAATGATGGGAGGTAGGGGAGCAAGGAGAGTGCAGAGTTGCCTGTCCTTACGAGTTTGAACTTGTCGCCGTATGCCTGACTTTTCTTGTTTTATTGTTGTGAGTGAATGCTTCACTCTTGTTTTTGCTCTCTGGCCAGAAACATGGATTACTCGAAAGAAGGCTGCAGGTTCTACATTTTTACGAGGTGGAAACTGGGAAAGAAAGCAACAGAGATTCGAGGGGAATTATTACAAGTTTATCCAGACACTACTTCCCTGGAAACTGTTTCCCGCTGGATTCGTGCTTTCACAGCAGGAAAAACTGAATTGAAAGATGAACAACGCTCTGGACGCCCCCGGACATCCGTGACCGAAGCAACAACTGTCCGTGCACGGTCCATCATTGACGAGGATCCAACTGTAACTCTTAGGTTCTTAGCCTTGGAGCTTGATATCAGTTATGGGAGTGCATATGACATCGTGCATGAACAATTACACCTGAGGAAGAAGTGTTGTCGATGGATACCCCATTTGTTGACTGATGAGCAAAAGGCTGAACGGGTGAGGATTTGTCGTGTCTGGCTTGCTGAGTTTGAACCAAATGGTCCAAAACGGTTCTCAGATGTTGCTACTGGAGATGAGTGTTGGATTTCATTCTTCACAACCCGTGACGAGCAGTCAAACATGGTGTGGTTGGGCGATGAAGACCCTCGACCTCAGATTTTGAAGGAAGGATTTCGCAGCCGGAAGCGCCTTTTCACCATCTTTTTCAATTCTCAAGGACCAATATGCGTGGATGTGATGCCTGAAAAGTCCACTATCACAGCCCAATACTACACAGACCAGGTCCTTCCACAAGTCTTGGAACACAAGGCCAACACCGCACCAACCCGCCGTCGGTCTCGCCTTTTGCTGCACCACGACAATGCTGCACCCCACAAAGCTCGCCTCACTATGCAGTACCTGGAACAACAAGGTATAACTCTGCTCCCCCACCCATCCTACTCCCCTGACCTGGCTCCCTGTGACTTTTGGTTGTTTCCAAAAATTAAATCTGCCATCGCTGGGAAGCAATTTCATCGCATCCAAGACTTGGCACGGACCGTCAATTCAGAACTCCGAAGCATACCGTCTTCAGAGTACCACGCTTGCTTCATGAAGTGGAGAAAGAGAATGGAACGCTGCATAGAGGTTGGAGGGGAGTACAGTACTTTGAAGGAATGTGAGTCATAGTTTGATAGTTCTTCATGCTAATAAAAGTTTATGGACTCACTGTCATTTCTTTCTGATCACCCCTCGTAAGCCTTTCCTAGCGTTTTGGGGGGTAAAAGGCGAGAGAAATGTTTTTGTTCCTAGCGGTTGTTGTGTGACAGGCGCTCGGAGTAATAACATCATTTTGTCAGCCAGTTACTCGAAAACTATTAGACTTATCGATTTTCTGTTACAACCATCATCAATACCACTAAATTCTACGTATGATCAATACCAAAATGTAAGCCTTTGGTAGCGTTTTGGGGGATAAAAGGCGAGGGAAATGTTTTTTTCCCTCGCATTTGTTATCAGTGACATTCGCTCGGAGTAATAACCTCACTTTGTCGGCCAATTACTCGAAAACTATTAGACATCGATTTTCTGTTACAACCATCATCAATACCACTAAATTCTACGTGTAATCAATACCAGAATGTAAGCCTTTGGTAGCGTTTTGGGGGGTAAAAGGCGAGGGAAATGTTTTTCCTCGCGTTTGTTATCAGTGACATTCGCTTGGAGTAATAACCTCACTTTGTCGGACAATTACTCGAAAACTATTAGACTTATCGATTTTCTGTTACAACCATCATCAATACCACTAAATTCTACGTATAATCAATACCAGAATGTAAGCCTTTGGTAGCGTTTTGGGGGGTAAAAGGCGAGGGTTTTTTTCTTTTTCCTCGCGTTTGTTATCAGTGACAAGCGCTCGGAGTACTAACCTCACTTTGTCGGCCAATTACTCGAAAACTATTAGACATCGATTTTCTGTAACAACCATGATCTATACCACTAAATTCTACGTATGATCAATACCAAAATGTAAGCAATATGTTACGTTTTGTGCGAGAAAAGGCGGTGGAAATGAGTGTCTCTTCGCGGCTGTTACCACTGATTACCACTCGTAGTAATACTCTCACTTTGTCGGCCAATTACTCAAAAACTATTGGACGTATCGATTTCACGTTTGAACCATGATAAAGAGTAGTAAATTCTACGTATGTACAATACATAACTATGTAATATTTATGATAAGAATTCGTTGTTACGTAGGCGGGAACATTGCGTACGCCGTGTGCGCATCACGAAAGTCAATCACGGACGGAGTGCCTAGTACTTTCTTTCGATTTACTCGAGAACTATGAGGCATATGGGGTTCATATTTGAGATGGGGAAAGCTGGTGAATTTGGGCATATTACTATGTAATAAAAACAAGGTGTCTGGGAAAATTTAGCTATCCGAGGTCAGTGAATTTTTTCCAAAAATGGCTTTCAGTTTTTGGCCATTTTCTCGAAAAGTATACATCATATCTCAACCGGATTTGTTTCGTTAGAAAGCTGATGAAATTCTCTATAAAAACTTATTAGATCATTTTCCTGTATGATGGAAAACATTCAAACGGCGATGTTGGGAAGTGAAAACAGTTTACTCGACGATGCTTCCAGGGCTAATAACTTTTTTTGCTGGTGTTTTCCTGTGTTTTGGTCCTGTTTATCAGATAGAACAAACATCGATGCCTACCTTGAGGAAGGTTTCATGGGAATACATGGATTTTTGGGTGGCGAAAATAAGGCAAGAATGTGTTTCATTCGCTCAAATTTGCCGCGCACGCGCTCCCCGGCCAGGCGGCTTCGTAGTGAAAAATCGTGAGCCAGAAAACTTACTGAAACTTATCGTGCGCGAGAGAGTTAAGATCACTGGGCTAGGTTTGGATAAATGAGCACTGATGAGGGAAAATTTGTGCTAAAATGGTATTCTAAGATGGCATCTATCTGTCTCGCCCACCAGATGGTGTCTGTTAAAACTTAAAACTACACTCAGGAAAAAAATAATTACAAAGTAATAGAGAGAAGGAGAGGGCCAGAAGTCAAGAATGACAGCAGTGGAAATGAGTTATCTGAGAGGAACCTGTGGGGTCACATGGAGAGACAGACTGATAAATGAGGATGTGAAGGAGCATTGTGGTGTGGATGTGGATGTGATACGACGCTTTAGGAGAAACACACTGAGGTGGTTTGGCCATGTGAAGAGGATGGAGAGTGAGAGACTGACGAGGAGAGTGTGAGTGTGGGGGGGGAGAGGGAGAGGGAGGCCAAGGATGAGATGGAGTGGAGAGGTATATGAGACAGGCGGGTATGAGCTGGGAGCAGGGCAGTGAAATGACAGGGGACAGGGTGAGATGGAGGCAATTTGTTGGTGGCCACCCCTTACGGGATTAAGGCGTCTGGCAATAGATAGACAGATTGTGTTCCCTTGATGATTACCCCTCCGGACTTTCACATAGACATACATACTATATATGACATTTACTTCATTTCTGCCATAAAACTGTACCCAGCAGAAATGTCAGTTGTGCAATATAATTCATCATCATTATCCTTGGCAAGTAGCCTAGAGCCATGTAGACCTATGGAAACCATCGCAGGCAAAATTGGCATTATAACCAGCTATTGTTTTGTCATCACAGACTAGAGGAGCAAAATCTGAACTCAAATCAAAATCATATCAGGATCTGCCCCATGAATTTATCTATGAGTACAAACAGAAGAGGCCTTAACTGGTCATATACACTAATCTGTTAATGTTCTATTCCTTACACAAGTTGCGATGCTCATTTTTGTGCTGATTCATCACATAATATTATTATGGATGAAATACACAAATAATTTGAAAAGCATGCCAGGAGTATACACTGGATGTTGGTCTAAGCAGCTTTTGCTTACATCCAAGCCTGCTGCTAATTCACGGACACAGACTTCCCCACTTTGGTATCCTACTTGTCAATAATACGAAAAACAAGACAACAGATGAAGCTGTTCAATTTTACTAAATCATATCCACATCCTCCTGGTTTCTGGCTAATCCAAATTAAGTTCCACAACCATTTTAGAACAAATACTCTCACATATCATTCTTGCAAGCTACTTACACATACACAAATATTTTCTAGTCATATTCTACTTCTTTAATCATTAAACGACTCCATGAACAATACATGGCATTGAGGAAGGATGCAATGAAGAACAAACCAGCTGCTAAAATGAAGCAGATGTGGAAAGGTGACCTGGAGGAAATATTCAACATTTCATTGACTAACATCATGGAGATAATAATCCCAGAGAAGGATAAGGAGCTCTTTCGTCAGCAGCGAGATGACTAAGGTAGCTGTTCCAAGGCAGGAATCGACAAAGTCTGTGCTGTTGCTGCTGCTGCTGCTGCATGGAAAGTTTCCTTGAAAATGTTGAACTTAGTAAGAGAAAGAAAACATGAAGATGAAATGAGTGCCATGTTCCAGGAGGTGACCTGGGAAGGGACACTGACATCATCATCCAGTGTGTCATCCTCCAAAGACAAATCTGTTTCAACACCATCATCTCTGAATATACCTAGAAGAAGGAAGATGAAGAACACCATGTGCCCTGCACTGACGACCATATGGGACAGAAATAATCTCTCTTATCGGCAGGCAGCAATCAGCTATTTGCCTGTCCTAGCAGTTTGGGGCTGAATGTTATACTCAACTGTACACCGAATGGGGAGGAAGAACTGGAAGCTGCTCGCTCATAAACTCAAAACTCTGATTTTTAGGACTCTGCCTCCACTGGTTCTTCACTGGGACAGAAAGCTGCTCCCCAGCACTGTGACAGGGAGGATCTTGGCAGACAAGGCAACAGTGTGTGTGACGGGAAAGAGTTTGAGATGTTTGGCATCTCACTGGCGGTAGACAGAACCGGACAGCAGGTGGCCACCGCAGTGCTGAAACTGTTGGATCAATACAGCATCTCAGATCAGCTTGTTGGACTTTTCTTAGACATGACCACTGCCAACAGTGGGATGCTTAATGGTGCCTGTATTCAAATCAAGAAATCCACAAGGCCACTCCTTTGGCTTGCTTGCAAGGATCGCATTCGTGAACTGATCCCAAAAAATGTCTTTGTGCTCTGCTTGGGTCACCAAATTGGTCCATATATCTATCCCATCCTTTAGGTTTCGGAAACGATGGAAGCATACATACCAGATGAGCTTCAAATCTATGACCACGAGTACTGAACATCGTATTTATGTGGTGGGATACATCGACAATGTTTCTGGCGACCCTCATCCATGTTAGAACTACGAACAGTTGCTAAGGCTTTGCCATCTGTACCTTGGGGTAAAGATACAGGAGCAAGTCGGTGTCAGATTTTGAGCCCTAGGTGCATACCATCAAGTAAAATAGATGGCCAAGATCATGCTTTTTGCAGACCAGGTTGAATTGAAGGCCACAGAATGACAAGGTTTGATGAGAGTGGCAAAATTTGTCTGCCTTATGTACATGAAGTACTGGGATGAAGCTATCATACTAAGCAGGGCCCCCAGGAACGATCTGGACTTTCTCAATGACCTCCTCACCTACCTGGACCAAGAGGTGACATCAGTGGCAGAGAATGCCCTTCGACGTCACCTCTGGGATCTCAGCGAGGAGGCCGTCTCCCTGGGCTCCTTCTAAGAGAGACTTGAATTGAAGACCATGCAAAGGATGCTGGAAAACCATTGTCAGCCAGACAGGAAATGTCTGAAGAGCTGGAGGGAAAAAATCTCAGCTTTTCAGCCCCTGACACCCCTGGACAGATTTGTGACCAGCCGAATGCAGGAAATGCTTGAGTAGCTTGCTGCTACAGCTGGAGTTCAGGAGAAGGTCCTTGAAGCCATCTATGTCCCCGACCTCAACGACACGGTCAAAAATGTGAAAGCTGTAAATAATGCTGCAGCATGAGGAATTACAATGATCCAGAGACTCAATGTACAATACAAGGATGAAGAGCAGAAACAGCTCCTTCTAAAAGTCATGCATAATGACAGAAATATGGTTCAGAGGACAAAGGCGGGAGTGGCGCAGAAGTTTATCTAACTCCGCTGGAGTCCAAGGTGTGACTGTCATTTTTGCATAAACTTCACTAATAAAGTTTCACTATTTGTCAATGTTTCTTTGTTCCTGTAAAAATGTGCCAACAAACATGACCCTTAAACAAATGATCATCGCCAAAAAAATTGGTAGGAAGCTTTTTCTACTCAAATGGGATAAGGAACTGATCGATACGAATTGCTACTACAATTTTCATATTTGTGCTATATAGTGATGAAACACCCTATGCCGCACCCAAATTGAAGAGTTCACAGTAAGCTTTCACATGCATCACACTTCCTTTTGACAACACTTACCGAAATGTACTCCACAAGCATGGGGCAGGGCTATTTCTGGATCACTCCCTCTTTGAGTGCAAATTCTAGTCATGCAGTAGACCTAATATAACTGATAGATACTACAATTGCAAGAACACACACTGGTAAAAATGCAACTTTCTTTACCCCCTGGGGGTATGGGGGTTTCAAGAATACTCCCCCAGTCAAGAATACTCACACCGCGCTCACCCATATCGTCAACTCTGGAACTGTCTCCCTCTGTCTGTATTTCCTGTTTCCTGTGATCTCCAGTCTTTCAAATGCAGTGTGTCCAGGCACCTCGAAATGATCAGATCTTGAATTTGGCTCTCTCTTTTATTTTGCTTTTCTCTTGGAAGGAACAATTATTGCAGGCTCATGGCCTTTGGTTGCTTCTTCCTCACATTAAAAAAAAAAAAAAAAAAAAAAAAAAAAAAAAAAAAAAAATTATCCCTGCTTGTCGTGTGAGACGACTAAAAGGGTTGGTGGTGGGTTAGTGTCCCACCTTGTAAAAAGAACTAACTAAACTAAGCACCTCGAGCCAGGACGGACCATATGTTGACAACCAAGGAATGGACAAAGGACATTATAAGGATGGGAAAATGGAATGTGAGAGGAGTGAATGATGAAGTGAAAGAGAGAGAGATTGTACATGGAATGTGAGAGGAGTGAATGATGAAGTGAAAGAGAGAGAGATTGTACAGGGAATGTGAGAGGAGTGAATGATGAAGTGAAAGAGAGATTGTACAGGTGCTTGAGGATGCAAGAGTGGATGTATGTGGATTGACAAACTAAATGGAAAGGTGAAAGAGTGAGAGAATGGGAATATGGTTTAGGAATCTGTGAAGGAGCTAATGAGAATGAGAGGGAAAAAGAGGGAGTATATCTGATGATATGCAAGAAGTGGAAGGAGAATATAAGAGAGTATCGAACAGTGGGTGCAAGGATTGTGTGGGTGAGGATGAAAGTAGGTATACAAGCATGGGCGATTGTATGTGCATATGCGCCAACAAAGGACTGCCTGGCAAGAGCGAAAGATAAGTTTTGGGCGAGAGTAGAAACATGTATGGATAAGTTTGAGAGGAGTGAGAGAGTGTTTCTGATTGGAGACATGAATGGCAAAGTTGGGAACGTACGAGTAGATGGAGTGGTTGGTTAGTGGGGTGTGCCAGCTGAAGTAGATGGGAATGGTAGTGCTTTGGCGAACATCTGTGCTAGTAAGGGGTCAGCAATAGCCAGCACCTAACGGCATAATATGATCCACAGATATACATAGAGTCACGAGGAGGATGGACGGTGAACTTGTTGAATGAAAGGCAATGATAGTTACGTGTGTGTGGATGAGTGAATGAGAAGACAAGTGCTGGATGCAAGAGTGTGGGGAGGGTAGGGGAATGGAATCTCCGACCAGCACTTAGTGTTGGCCAAGGTAAGGCTGCAAAGAAAATGGGCAAAGAGACGAAGGGGAAGACATAAGGAAACAGCTCCTGTGAAAAGAGTGAAGTTGCAAGAGAGTGAGAAAATGGCAGAGTATAAGAGCACTGTGGAAGAAAGATTGGGAAGGCACATGGAAGGGATGGAAGAAGTATGCAAGATATTCACGGAAGAGATAGGTGCAGCGTGCAAGGTGGTTTGTGGAGTGAGGAGGAGATGCAAGGGTGTGCAAGGGGCAGCATGGTGGAAAGATGAGATGAAACGAGCTGTGGAACAAAAGAAGAAGGCATATAGTGACTGGCTAGCGAGTATAGGTAGGGAAGAAGATGAGAGAGAGAGAAGAGAGAGGTACATGTGAGCACATAAAGGAAGATGAAGAGATTGGTGAAGCAGAGTAAGAAGAGAGTGGATGAAGAGTTTAGGAGGAATCTGAGTGTGAAATGGAGGGAGAGTAAGAAATTGTTTTGGATGGAGGTAAAGAAATACAATGTGAAAGGGGAAACAGTAGGGGAGTGAAAGATTAGGAATAACAGATTCCTGGTGGAGAAAAGAGAGAAAATGAGGAGATGGAAGGAGCACTTTTGAGGTTTTGTTGAACGCAGAGAGTGAGAGTATAAGTGGTTGGGGAATGACTGGGAGAAGAGATGAGAGGAGAGAGAAAGAAATCAGTAGGGCAGAAGTAGTTGAAGCAATGAAGATGGGAAAGGCCCCAGGAATTGATGAAGTGTGTGGTAAAATGCTAAAGTATGGGGGTGAGATTGTTATGGAGTGGATATGGCGACAGGCCAAAATTTTGAATCTGGCGGCATTCCCCCAGCCAGCTGAGCCCACCCGCCTCCCAGAATGCGCAGAAACGATCGCGCAGCCCCCACAGCCATCGCTCACCCACATCATTCTTCTCGCACCGGCCATCTCAGAGTGAAGAACTATCTCTTGCTCTCCAGCATCACCAACATTACGCATGCCACTATCACTGTGCATCGTAACTGAGTACGAGCAGTGCCATAGGTAGAGCAGTGATACTAATCATGTGTGGAGTGCAATTTTATGTGATTTTTGGCCTAAATACGTGTAATCATGTCTGGTATGGGTGCTGCACATGGTGGGACTAGTGGTGGTGCTAGTGAAGGCCCTAGTCAGGGTGGTAAGCGGCCTGCTAGTGTTGGTGCTGATGATGTTCCTACGAAGCGTGTGCGTATATGTGTCTCTAGACATCAAACTAGATATTCTAAAGTGCCACAAAAAGGCAAAAGTGTGTGTGCTATCGCCTTGGCTCTCCACCTGGCCCATTCGACTATCTCCACCATCATCAAGAAGGGGGAGGCCATTAATGCTGCTGCTGGGGAGGCTGCAACCTTATCCGCCTCCCATATCACCCGTTAGAAAGAGCCTGCAATGGAGGAACTGGAGCAGACGCTCCACACATGGGTGAGAACAGGAGGAAGGCATCCAAGAGCCAGGCAATCATTTGCACCACAGCTCTCTCACTATGGGACGAAATCAAGGCGAGGCAGGATCTTGATGCTGGCGAGACCTTTAAGGCTAGCCATGGGTGGTTTGATTGCTTCAAGAGATGTGCGAATCTCCACCAAGTTCAGATGTACGGTGAGGCGGTGAGTGCAGATACGGTGGTGGCGGCAGCGGCAGCATTTCCTGATGAATTGAAATGCATCACCGTGGAGGGTGGCTACAGTGCAAAGCAGGTCTTGACTTTTGATGAGACTGGGCTTTTTTGGATGAGAATATCCTCAAAGACATATATTGCAACAGAGGAAAAATCTACGCCAGGGTTCAAGGCCTCGAAGGACTGGCTTACCCTCCTGCTGGGGGGCAATGCCAAGGGCAACCTCAAGTTGATGCCACTCCTTGTCTACCACTCCAAGAACTCCAGGGCTCTGGTGGGGTATGTAAAAGAAAATCCTGGGGTGATTTCAAGTCCAATAAGAGGGGCCTGGTTGACTTCCGATATCTATTCATCATATTTCCACTCCTACCTCTCTCGTGTCCTCAAGAAATATGCCTCCAGGGAGAATTCGGAGAACAGATTTCTTGTGGTGGTAGGCAACACGCCTATCCACCCTCCTGCGATGGAGGAGTGGGCAAACAACAATGAAGTGGTGTTCCTGCCCCCCAATACCACGTCGTTGTTGCAATCCACGGACCAAGGGGTGATCATTACTTTTAAAGCGTATTACCTCTGCCGCACTATGCAGCAGTTGGTGATGGCCTGTGACAGTGACAATAAGACAACAGTGCAGAAGTTCTGGAAAGGCTACAATATATGCCACGCCATAAAGAACATCACTGCAGTGTGGTGGGAAATTAACCAGTTCACCATGAACAGTGTGTGGCAGAAGCTGTGGCCAGAGTGTGTGCACACCTTCACCAGTTTCCCCAAGGGCATGCAAGCTCCGCTGGTGCGATGTGTGTGACAGGAAATTGTTGAACTGTCACACAAGGTGAGCTTTGGGGAGGCTGACGAGGAGGATGTGGAGGAGGTCCTGGAAAGCCACAGGGAGGAGCTCCTCAATATGGAGATTCAGCGGGCACACCAGGAGGCACAGGAGGAGGTGGTCGTCCCTGATGTGTGAGCCCTCAATGTTACATTTTTGAGGAAGATGCTGACCAAGCTGGACAGGATTATTGTGCTGATGCACACACACGACCCTCTCCCAGGATGCAGCAGGGACACAGCTATTTGGCTGAAGGAGGGGATGAAGGTGTATAGGACGATGCTGGAGGAAAAGAAGATGGAGACCATGCAGACTACAATCACTGCCTTCTTCAAAAAGGCCTCCACCATGCCAGCAAGCCACAAAGGATCTCCCCAGCCTTCGACAAGCAGAGCATCTCCCCAGCCTTCAACCGGCAGAGCATCTCCCCAACCTTCAACCAGCAGAGCATCTCCCCTGCCGTCGACCAGCAGAGAAACAACAAGGGTCTCCTCCTGCCGAGGACACGCTCGGCCCCTGTTGCTGGACCTAACCTCCTGCCGATCCCCATCTCCTGTGTCGGTGTCTCCACTAAGGCACTCCACCACTCCATTGCTGCCTTCCTTGCCCCAGCCTCCAACTCCCTCACCACTTCGGCCACTGTCTCTGTCTCCCTCACCATCACGTGAGCCACCGCATCCAACTCCATCGCTATCTCATCAGCCATCGCAGCGGTCTCCCTCGCCACCTCACCAGTCAATGCAGCTGTCTCCCTCACCACTTCTTCTGTCATTGCATCGCACTCCATCACCACCCCCAGAGCCATCACATCACATCCCATTGTGACTGCCTGGGCTATCATAACACACCCCATCACCACCACCACCTGTGTCATCGCATCGCACTCCATCGCCAACTCCAGAGCCAGTGCATCAGTCTCCCAATACGATCACCCCACCTCTACAGGCTTCCCCCCCTCCCAATCCTCCCACAGAGACAGGGTTTGAGGGCTTTGCGGAGGATGAGTGCTAGGGAGTACCACATGTCCCCTAGCCACAGGGGATATAACAAGGATGATGACCACTACTGGACTTGGACTTACAAGAAGTAAGTGTGAGAGGTTGTGAATACTTCAGGTTCTCTGTAACAAAAAGTAGTCCAGTGAACAGATATCATAAATCAGGGATCAGGTATCAGGAGTGTTGCTCTTGGGTTAATGGTAAACAGAAAAAAAAAAAAAATGAATAATTTATTACAATAATAACAGTCATAACACCAAAGATTTGCATCACCATTAAATACATACAAAGGTCCCTTAGAAAGTCCCCTTCAATAGATATGTTATAGTTTCCCACATTAAACTTCGATTGTTGGCCCTCTCCTGTATCCCTGGGTGTTCCATAATCTTAGCCAGCCATGTATCACTCAGGCAGGAACACTACACAGGAGCCACTAACGGGATATGAAGGATCCCTCTCCTGTCTGGCACTCGACAAAAGTAGGACCCTGATGAGGAAACCCACAAATTAACAATTCACTGTCAAAAGTTTACCCAATAATGAAAAAGAAAAGAAAATACCACAACATTATGAATTCAATATAAAACCACAAAATTAACACAATCACTGAAGCGAAAGCAAGTCAAGAGTTACCTTACCTGGCTGGTGGTTGGGTAGCAACAGAAGGTACTACAAATGGGAACTACCATCTAACCTCCTATGCCACGTCACGCCCCCTAGATACGTGCCACCTCACCAAATGAACCGGAAGCGAATACCAAACAAAAAAGGACAAACCAGTGTCTGAGCTGAACGACACTCAGGCACGAAGCATTTAACATACTACACCCTCACAGAGGTGTTTGACGTTTTCCAACCCATTTTTTATGATTTTCAGATTTATTTGTTGGTTTTAATGAGCTATTTACAGGTGTTAAGCTTTGGTTAGCTTCCTTTACAGTTGTTAGGCCATTTTGATTGGTTTTAAACTTGTTTTGGGGCTCATTTGGGTGGGATTTGGAATTGGTCTGGGGAGAAACCCAAGGCTCATAAACACTTCCCACTGCTTTACAAAAGTACCCTGATATACGATACCCCGCCTAACACTGCGGTTATCCCTAACTAATTACATCGTTAAACCGGGGCATACCTGTACTTAAACACACTTACATTTTCCATTTCCTCCTCATCCAGCCTCACTGTACATTCACTGACTTCATTTCTCTCCAACACCATAATTTTACTCTTACCTACATTCTCCTTTAAATTCAGTTTCTTACACACTCTTCCAAACTCATCCACCACACCTTGCAGCTCCCCTTCGTCTTCATTTGACAACACAGTATCATCTTCAAAAATAGTACAGGGAGTTTCCAAACACAGCCCTCTCTCATTAGGGCCACTCCAACATCCACTGCCCTACCTTGTATCTCTTTTATAACCCCATTGTTTCATGTTTCCAGTTTTGAAAATTATACTTTTTCACATGGAACATTCGGTACATTCACTTCAGCATTTGCCACATGCAGCATTAATCTGTTTGAAAACTATGTGATAGGCATTTCAAAATAAACATGAAGCGAGACTTATAATATTATGTGATGAATGCTATTGCACCACTCGTCGTTTTATGTATTTTAGTAACTGCTCTGCAATATTTTTCTCAGTAAATCATGTCGACAAAACTGGTACCGTATAATAACTAATGATTACATTACTGCAGAATTTATATAATGTTCACTAATAATACTCATGAGAGAATGAGAGTTGAGAAGCTGATGATCAACAAAATGGCAGTGAATACAGGACCAAAGTAGGGGAGGAGTTAGAATCGGTGAATTGGAATGAAGTGAATCTGGACAGCCTGTGAAATACATATATGGACTGCTTAGCTAGATATGCTAAAGCAGTGTGGGGTGTGGCAAAAGTAACAATGAAGAAGAAAGGTACAGCATGGTGGGATGAAGAGGTTAAAAGAGCAGTGGAGGAAAAGAGGAAGACGTGGGTAGAGTGGTTACAGAACAGGGGTCAAACTGAAATAACTGAATAAGTTGAGAGCAAGAAGCACGTAAAGAGACTTTAGTCTGTTTCATTGACCTGTACAGCTGAGATGCATGGGCCGAGTAGGGTGTGTTTGATTCACAGCTGCTGATTGGCCGCCGATGATGTAAATCTACAGCTCTTATTATTTTAACACATAAATCTATATTTGTAAATTGACTGCAATACAGTATAAGCAGCCACTTTAGATATGGAATAATTTCCGAAACTAAAGAGGCCAAAATTAGCTTTAAAAGTTTACCGTTCTCAAAGAAAATTAAAGCTGATTACAAAGTTTCATAAAATGACGAGTGACATTTGAAGTAAATTATCCACCCACAGTGTACACTCACGTCCACATGTTGCACTGCATCCACCCACGGTGTACACCTATGTCCGCATGTTGCACAACAATACATGCCTGCATTTACTTCAATGACAGCAGCAGCAGCAAATCAGCAGCTGCGTTTCAAACACACTCTACTTGCCGCATAGCCTACACCTCAGCTGCAGAGGTTAATCAAACAGACTATAGTGAGAAGAAAAGGAAGAAGGTAAATGATGATCTAAGAAGTAAAATGAATGCAAACTACTCTACAAAATGGAAGTTATTCTCAAAACAGATGCAGAAACGTAGAAGTGAAAACGGAAAGATATGTGATGGTGTGAAAGATGTAAGTGGTTGATTTAATATTAACCCATGGGGATGAAGTAAGGACCAGATGGAAAGAATGTTTTGAAAGTCTGATGAATAGAAAGAGAGAGAGCAAAGCAGCTGTAAAAATGATTGGTTTTGAGAGGTGTGCAGAGAAGAACTGCAGTGCCAGGAGACATGACACTTGCACAGGTGAAGAGTGCTGTTAAGCGCCTGAAAAATGGGAAAGTAACTGAGTTGATGAGGTGTTTGCAGAGATGATTAAGTGTAGCGGACAGCGTGGAATGATGTGCTTGTTGGAGATGTGTAAGAAGGCATGGATGAGTGAATCTGTGCCTGCAAAGTGGAAAAAGGCTGTGATTGTACCCCTGTACAAAAATAAAGGCGAATGAAGTGAGTGCAAGAATTATCGGGGCATAAGTTTATTGAGCGTGGTAGGGAAAGTATACGGAAGAATTATTATAGAGAATGTAAGAGATATCAAAAGTCCTAGTGAATGATGAACAGGGTGGTTTTAGGAGTGGCAAAGGATGTATGGATCAAATATTTGCAGTGAGACAGATATTAGAGAAGGTTTGTGAGAAGGACCATAAGGTGTTTATGGCATTCATGGATCTGGAGAAAGCATACGACACAGTGGACAGAGAAGGATTTTGGAAAGTTTTGTACATATACGGTGTAGATGGTAAGCTGCTAGGTGTGTTAACAGTTTTTATGATGGTAGTAAAGCATGCATAAGAGTTAATGGGCATTTAAATGAATGATTCACTATCAATGTGGGCATGCGACACAATATGTATGGATGGGGTGATGAGAGAAAACACTAGTAATGGAGAAGGGGATGGCACTGGTAATGAATGGTGATGGATGGAATGTCTCAAATTTGTTGTATCCTAATGATGCAGTACTACTCACAAATACCGGACAAGAGCTTGGTAGACTAGTGCGGAGTTTTGCTTATGTCTGTGAGCGTCGTGCCTTGAGAGTAAATGTAGAAAAGAGTAAAGTGACGGTTATTGAGAGAGAAGGTGAATCCCACTGTGATGTTACTGTGAATGGAGAAAGACTGGAACTGGTGAGAGAGTTCAAATACCTGGGTACAGTGATGGAAAAGAGAGGAAAATGTGCAAAAGAAGTAGAAAGCAGAGTGACACAATGAAGGAAAGTAGCTGGTGCAATGAAGGCCTTGATAAGAAACAGACTTTTGAGTGTTGCAACTGCACGAGGCTTACAGGAAGGAGTGTTAGTGACAATTCTAACATATGGATGTGAGACTACGGTGTGGCATGAAAATAAAAAGTCAAGAGCAACAGCAGTGGAGATGGGACTGCTGAGGAATGTATGTGGAATACAGAGAGTGGATAGGATATGAAATAATGTGATTCGTGAAAGATATGGAGTGAGGAAGTCTGTGGACACCATACTGAAGAGAGTGTACTGAGACGGTATGGTCATGTGGAGAGAATGGATAACAATAGAGTGGTGAGAGAGGTACAGTATATCTGAGCAAAACTGAAGGAGGGAGGAGGCGAGATAGGCCAAGGAGAAGGTGGAGAGATATGGTGGATGAGTGTGAGGAAGAGAGGTTCGGAAGTCGGTGAGGCTAGGGAACTGGCAAAAGATACGGCTGGCTGGATGAATATTGTGAGGAGAAGTTCATGCTCAGGGATTTGGCATCCCTTTTCAACATGACAGCATCCGGATTGCCTATCGGATATATTTACCAGTATGTGAAGCTAAAGAACATGGTGAATGTTTTTGGTGCATCTGATAGAGCCCAAAAGTCATTAGCATATAACTCTTACTTAAAATCAAAAACACCTGAATCACTCTCCCAATTTGAAATTGCTAAAAATCATGCAAAAGCTGTATTAAATCTATCTAAATCAAACTTTCTTCAAAAGCAAGCATCAAAACTACTTAACAACCCTAATGACAATAGAATATTCTGGTCAACTCTTAATTCTTTCAATAATAACTTTAACAAGTCATCTTCCATTCCCCCACTAAAATCTTCAGATGGCAATATTACAAATGACCCACGTGGGAAAGCAGATATCTTTGATAGTACCTTTGCAAGAAACTCTACCATAGATGATACCAGCCAGAATGTCTCAGTACTGGAACTTGATTCTCCCGAAATTGCCCCACTTAAAATACAGACAAGATTTGTAAAATCCATCCTAGACAATTTACCTACCAACAAAGCTCCAGGTCCAGATGGAATTCCGCCAATTGTTTTGAAAAAGTGTTCCCCTGAACTTGCCTCTGTCCTAGCTAAAATTATTCAGACTATGCATACGTACTTCTTTATTCCCAAATTCATGGAAAGAAGCCAATATCCACCCAGTTCCGAAGAAAGGAAGTTCGTCTGACCCCTCCAATTACAGACCAATAGCTATCACATCTTCTCTTGGTAAGGTATTTGAAACTTTAATTAATAAGCATATTGTTAAACATCTTGAATCCAACAACTTAATTAATGATAGACAATACGGTTTTCGCCACGAAAGATCCACCATTGACATACTCAATCTCTTAACTCATACCATCCATCAATCAATAGATCTTTTTGGAGAAACTCATGCAGTAGCTCTTGATATCTCTAAAGCTTTCGACAGAGTATGGCACCGTTCCCTGCTGTCCAAACTCCCTTGCTATGGACTAACGTCTTTTGTTCCTTCGATTTCTTCTTATCTTAGCGACAGGAAAATAAGAGTAAAAGTAGATGATGTATATTCGAATTTCCACTCAATTAACGCCGGCGTGCCGTAGGGATCAGTTCTGGCACCAACCCTATTTCTGGTTCATATTAATGATCTCTTATCTGTCACTCACAATCCCATTCACTCATATGCAGATGACTCAACACTACATAGTTCATTCACACTCAGACATCCATTTACAAAGTCTAATATCTCTACCTCTCAACTCAATACAGCCATCTCCATAAATGAAGATCTATCTACAATCAGTGAATGGGGACAAAACAACCTTGTCTCTTTTAATGCTAGTAAAACTAAATATATACAGTTTACTAATAGACAGATATTGCCAGACTCGTACATTACCTTCAGTGCTACTAATATTCCCATCTCCAAAAGTATTGAAATTCTTGGTGTCTCACTTAACAGTGCCCTCAGCTGGACCTCTCATGTCAGATCACTTGCTAAAACTGCCTCAAAGAAACTTGGATTATTGTACAGAGTCCGTAACTTCTTCGCCGATGTGCAGTTAGCTATAATTTATAAGAGTCATGTGCGCTCTCAGCTTGAATATTGCTCACCCTTGTGGAATGGTTGTGGAGAGGTTGCATTAAGGCAACTAGACAAAATTCAGAAAAAAGCTGTTAGAATCATTAACAACCCTGCCATTACATATAAACTACCTCCCCTGCAAGTAAGAAGGAATGTTGCCTCCCTTGCATTATTTTACAGATATTTTTTTGGCAAATGCTCAGATGAAGTTGCGTCCATGGTGCCACCTCTCCATGCCTTCCCTCGTGCTACACGGGGATCTGGTAGCGCTCATGACTGGAATGTCACTCAACCATATTGCAGAACTTCTGCCTATCAGAATTCATTCATTCCCCGAACTGCATCTCTCTGGAACTCGCTTCCCCAGAGTTGTTTTCCTCCAAATTTCAACCTACAACTCTTCAAGTCTAACTGTTACAGATATTTTATGAACAGAGGACACCAGTAATCTGGTGTATGGATTATTTTTTTTCTCCATTTGTTTTTCCTTCCTCCGTTCTGTTATTTAAAAAAAAAAAAAAAAAAAAAAAAAAAAAAAAAGCCAGGATTCCAGGGGCTTGAATGATGAGTAAATGAATGCATGGCCCATTGGAGTGGGCAAATTTGGGCTGTCTGGACACTGCTACTCCTCATCCTGCCCTAGGGTGGGAAAGGAGATCCCGATGATGATGAAAGGGATCTTAGAGAGTATGCCAGAAAGAGGTGGTCAACTTCAACTGAGTTATGAGGTGAGCACTGGCAATTTCTGGGAGTTTGATGCCAAGGCAATTCAATTCATATTCCCCCACTTTGTTTTCTTTATTTTTTTTACTATTTTCAAGGTGGTAAATTACATTTTCCTGCTGAAAAACTTCCCACTGATTTTATCATCACATTACTTATGCCTTACCTACGATTGTTTACGGCATAGCTAATGGAAGAATCTTACTGAACGTACTGAAAAATGCATTTCATTTCCCAACTGGATGCTGGGTTAGGTTAGATTAGGTTAAATTATTAGATGCAGTGCATGTGGATGGTGAACTAAGTGAATTTTTCTCTTTGAAAGTTGGATTGAAACATGGATGTGTCATGTCTCCATGGTTGTTCAATCTGTACATGGATGGGGTAATAAAAGTGGTACAAGGTAGGGTAGTGGATGTTGGAGTGGCCATGGTGAGAGAGGATAGTGTTTGGAAACTCCCTGTACTGTTGTTTGCAGATGATACTGTGTTGTTGAGTGAAGACGAAGGGAAGCTGCAAGGCTTGGTGGATGAGTTTGGGAGAGTGTGTAAGAAACGGAATCTAAAGGTGAATGTAGGGAAGAGTAAAGTGATGGTCTTTGAGAGAGGTGAAGTCAGTGAATGTACAGCGAGGTTGGATGGTGAGGAATTGGAAAATGAGTAAGGATGGAGGTTTGGAAGGTGAAGTGCTTGAAAGGGTACAGCAGGGAAGAAAGTTGCTGGTTCTTTGAAAGCAGTGATAAGAAACAGGGAAGTGAGCATGGAAGTGAAAAAGTTACTACATGACAGTATTGTGATACCAACTCTAACGTAGGAAGTGAAGCTTGGATATTGTTGGAAGGACACAAGTCAAGAGTGAGAGCAGTGGAAATGAGTTATTTAAGAGGAGGCTGTGGAGTCACAGGCTGACGAATGAGGATATAAAGGAGCGTTGTGGTGTTGATGTGGATGTGATAGGAAGCATTATGAGGAACACACTGAGGTGGTTTGGCCATGTGGAGAGGATGGAGGGTGAAAGACTGACGAAGAAAGTGTATGTGAGTGAGGTGGAGGGGGGGAAGAGGGAGGGGGAGGCCGAGGATGAGATGGAGGGATGGGGTGGAGAGGTATATGAGAGAGGGGGGTGTGAGTTGGGAGCAGGGCAGTGAAATGGCGGGTGACAGGGCGACTTGGAGGCGATTTGTTTGTGGCCACCCCAAACGGGATTGAGGCATCTGGCAATAGATGGATGGATGGAAGCCAGGGAAAGTTACCGTAGGTTTAGTTAAACACTTAGGTTACAACAGTCCCATCCACCATTAGCCTACACTTGACAAATCAAACAATCTGACAAAGCGGAACACTGCTAAAAATAACAGGGAAACAAATTTCCCATGAAATGTTTATTTAACACCCCACAAATAATCAGATAAACATAACAGACTATCATGAAGAAGAACTGACTTGGTAAGGTGCTTCTACTACCTCAGATAAAGTGTACTGTATGTTTACTTGGGAACTGAACTGGTAAGATCCACTTACTACTTGATGTAAATCATACATTTACCATTTCCAGTATTAAAGCCAATAATTTCTATGTGTCATGAAAACTCATGATGATTACTAAAACAAATAAAAGTGAACAAAGTTTGAAAACTCTGAAAATGACTGATAAATTAAAACGAGCCAGAGAACACCGTATACACTTCAAAATTAGTATATCACTTCAGTAACAATAAACTTACCGGTGGCTGACTGCCTAAGTAATGCCCCCTCCACCCGATCGTCCTAGCGCGAAAAAGGCCCACCAGGTAACAGATGCTGATGTAAGTAGATGCAAGGTGTGTATAAAGAAAGGTGTGTGCATGTGGAGCTCAAGGAAATTGGCTTCTTGGCATCTTTTATTCAGGCCCACCTTGGCCACGCCCCTTTGACACAGCCTGTCCGTGCTCACAGTCAGGAGCTTTTATACTTATGAACTCTTGAATCGCCGGTAGCTTCCTGGGGACAAAACTTGGCATGAAACTGACACTGCACTTATATTTGCAAAGACAATACCCGGTTGAGGAACCTGTAGTGACCTGTTAAGCTTAGAAACAAAACCAACTGAAACTAAGGGGGGGGGGAAATGTCCTAACTAATGCTCACTCTGTCATGTCTTACTGTAATTATGAGGCATAATCTGAAAGACTTTATCTTGTCAAACTTTGTGACAAGGAAGGCATAGGCTGGGGCATTACTGATAAGAACCTTGATTATAAAAAAAAATTTAAATGACAACCAAATGCTGTTAATTACACAGCAGCAAATCCGTGTTACCATACAGGGTGTCCCGCGTGTTTTGTCATTAACTTCTGATATGATTAGTAAAGACAAAAAAAAATGCTCCATGAAGTTTTTTTTTTTTTTCAGTAGTTATACACAATTATTCAGTATTACTATTCATAGAAAACTGTCTTTATTATGTAAATAAAGAAAATTTAAGTGTATAGTACTGGAAAACTATATTCCATACCAGTATACATACTAGTAATATATTTTGGTATTATTATACAAGTGCACAGGGATTTGGAATCTCTATTTTACTCTTACAGATATCTAAATCTCACCATTGCAAACATTTTGAACCCCAGAAACAACTTCCGCAAATGAATATTAACACGAAAAGATTTTTGAAAATTTTCCAAAAAATTACTCTTGACATAGTCTGGCGATACATGAGACCCATCGCGGCGCGTGCCTAATGCATTGTGGTCCTGTCTCGCGTGTGTCTACCATCACGTCACGGTTCACGTGACTTATGGGTGGGGCTAAAGCGTGTGTCTACTGTTATGTCACGCGCTATCTGCTCATGCGTGAAGTTCAACTGATACAACTGGCGCGCAAATTTGAATTTCAGATACACTAGGGTCCTGCAGGATTTGAAAATCAGTTCGTCTCCAGCCATGACCTGTGAAGCCTGCAAAATTACCGTAAGTACTTCAGGAGCTTTGAACTGGTGAGTAAAGGCATTATTTCATATTTACACCCGGTTAGATGAGGTTTGGTTAATGTCAGGGGGGGTTTGGGGGGCGAAGCCCCCCAATTAGCAAACACGGATTCCCTAAGAATCTTAAAATTATATTTTTGTGAAGGAATTTAGTGTTTTTGTAATTTTATGGCTTAGCTTAGTTTAACTTAGGAGATAATGGTTTGCTGGTGACAGCGGGCAAGTAATTGTTGGTGCGAGGGGGTGCGAGGCGGTAGGGAGTAGGCCAGACAGCCTGGAGCGCAGCGGTCCGGCTGGTGAAACCAAGGTATTTCTGATGGTTTTTGATGTGCTGTGAATTATTCTGACCTTCATTTCTATCGTAAATCAATATATTATGTGATTTCCCCCACTCAAAAACCCCGGGTTCACCCATCTCCCCCATTCTTGTGGGGGGAAGGGGGGGTGGGGGATATCTTGAAATATACCGTACTGATTTGTGGCAGAAATGAAGGTCAGATTCGTTCAAAACACATCAAAAACTATCAGAAATACCTTGGTTTCACCAAAAAAAGACGTCCCTGTGCACTTGCAAAAAATTACCTTTATTTCATACATCTATCTATCTATCTGTTCCCAGACGCCTCAGTCCCGTCTGGGGTGGCCACAAACAAATCGCCTCCGCGTCGCCCTGTCCCCCGCCATTTCACTGCCCTGCTCCCAACTCACACCCTCCTCTCTCATATACCTCTTCACCCCATCCCTCCATCTCCTCATACATATGGTAATATAAATGACAAAACTTGCAAAAAAACCTGTATCTTCAGTAACCCATTCTGTGCAATGAAACCAATAGACTAGTCTTACGAAAATACTGCACATCCACAAGAATGACAACAAAATCTACGAGGACTATCAAGTAGTGCTGAAATTGACAGAAGTATTATCACAGTGTTACTGGATATTTGAGAAGGTACTAAAACCTTAAATCTTTTATTTCCACTAAAATCTCTAATGTTCTGGATACTAAGTAAAAAGTCAGCATTAGTAAAATATATACGGTATATACTTACTCTATGTGCTCTTCATACGAAACAGGATTGCGAATGTTGTTTCCTAGTCTTGGTAGATTTAAAGTAGGGCACGAACTTTGCTTTAAAGACAGCTTGACATTGTCATATGTCAGGTGAAAGTTAAAACACGCCGGTGAAAAATGCATAGAGCAAATGAAGTGCCATGGTTTTACTTGATTGACGTGCGAAAGATCTTTTCGTTTGCAGGCATCTACCCACTTTCGTAATACCTTGTGTTGATTTCGCGGAAATACATGAAAAGATACAAACTTCCTTATGTTTCTCGAATTAACTTTGCATGTAGCGACAGCACAAGACACCATTGCTACAAATATACAATGTAAACACAAAACGCCAACGTCAGTCTTCAGCTCACCGTCACAACAATAGTCCGTCGCGTCTCAACAATAAAGACTTCTCGCCGTCAGGACTCGGACGATTCCCCGTCATTTATATTTAGCAAGTATACTTGGTTTTTAATTATATGAGTTATAAAAGTGATGGTGGTTTATTGTTTTTATAATTAGTGTAAAATATGGCATCAATAGTCTGTATTAACTGAAAAAAACAACAATATATTGAAACGTGGATGGAGAGTGAGAGACTGACGAGGAGAATGTAAGGATAAGATGGAGGAATGGAGTGGAGAGGTATATGAGAGGGGGGTGTGAGCTGGGAGCAGGGCAATGAAATGGCGAGGGACAGGGCGACATGGAGGCGATTTGTTTGTGGCCACTCCTTAGGGGATAAAAGCGTCTGGCAATAGAAAGATAGTGAATCAGGCGATGTACGATGTTTCACTTCATCGTTTAACATAAGGCTACATACGAGACTTTGGCATTTATGTAAATCTCAAATGACCTTTAATGAAAGATCGACATACATTAAAATTATACGAACAATCTTCATATTATGTCTGTTATGCTAGGTGTTTTTAGGCCGGCTTCCCGTCCTATGAACACCTCGAGTATAGCTGTGTTCCCTTTCTAGACCGGAGTCAAGGCACAGTGTGAGAGGAACAGGGCATAAAAACATAGGGCAACAACCTTACATGTTAAAATGCCGGCTGTGGCAAATGCAGGTCGCAACCACAACCCCAGGAGGAGGACATGGAGGGCTAGAAGGCGAGCGGAACTTGTCCGGGCAATACGGACGTAAGTTCACCAGGGCCGCGCGCCCCTATTCCCCGGAGCTCACCTGGGCCGCGCACCCCTATTCCCTGGAGCTCACCCGCCGCCACCACCTTAGTCAAAGTACAGTACCTCCTGGACGAGCTGACCACCGACAGGATCGGGATGGAACTGGTCTAGCAGTTCCAAGCAGCACCCCAGCAATGGCCTGTAGCCACGCCATACCAGAGACGGCCTGTAGCCGCTCAGAAATTAAGGAGATGGCCTGCAGCCACTCTGATTTAAGGGCTACAGCCTGTAACCGGGCACCAGTGACAGCCTGTAGCCACACACAAAGAAGGCCACGGCCTGTAGCCGGGCCACCAAATAGGAGACAGTCTATGGCCGCTTTGTCAGGTGCTGTTAACACCCCCTGCAGAAACCAGCGATGGCCTGTAGCCGCGCCGGGGAGAGACCAGTATGTCCCCTCTCCTTCTGCAGTTGCCTCGGAGGACATGACATCGGCGACAGCCTGTAGCCATGCCAGTAGGCAGAAGACAGCCTGTGGCCGCCCCTCAACTACACATCGCCCTTCTTATAGGACTTTGGTGATGGCCTGTAGCTGTGTCGACAGGCAAGCGATGGCCTGCATCCGCGCTGACAGCAAAGGGACAGCCTATAGCCGCCCTCCACCTGTTGGCCAAGGGAACCCAGCAATGCCCTGTAGCCACGCCGGGGAGAGACACCAAAGTCCTTCGCCCCCTGTGACTCCACAGCAAGAAGGTTATCTGCGCTCAGTCCTGCCCTCCGGCGGGAGCACAGATTGCCCCCCTGTCCACCAAGACCGAGGCAACTTCCAGGAGGAGGACTGCTGCCTTGAGGACTGGTGGGGAGGCCCCGTACTGTCCCCGGGGTTATTCCCCCTCTGTCCAGAGGAGGAGGATACCTACCTGATGAACTTCAGCAGGGAACAACGCCACAGCCCAGCCCTGATGGCGGCATCACCAGCAGGAGACCACAGCCGACAAGCCTCCGAGGACATCCCCAGGACCCCCGGGCAGGCCCTCTCCCCTCTTTGACGAAGGCGTCACCCGCCCTCCACCTGGTGCCTGAGTGAGCGCCTCCAGTGCCTATTTGGCCCCAGTCCTAAGGGCCAGACTCCAATCCGCAGCCCCAATAGTGAGGGGCCCTTTGCTGCACATAGCCCGAGCCTCAGCCGAGAAACGACGCCCCTGATAGTGGTCCTGTGGCTGCAGGACGAAGGGATTCCTAAAGGGCCTCCGCCTACCCCAGGCCGAAAGTTGTGAGTCCTGGGACCTCCCTTCCCCTCTGTCCTACTTGTGACATAACAGTGAATATAAAGACAGTGAAACATAAGTAAAGAGTGAGGCTGGCACGCGAGGCACAATAGTGACTGTTACGCAATATAAGTGTACAGTGAGGCCAGAAAAGAATGCATAATAGTGGGTGTAAGAACAGGCATCACAGTGATACCAAACAGTGAACATAAAGACAGTGCAATATACACAAACACTGGGATGAAACATCGCCCCTCCCAGTGCAACGGCTGTAACACAGTGTCAGAGCCTACCCTTTCCTTGTGCAGAGTCAGTAACCCCCCCCCCCGACCGGTCTAAGCCTAGTGCCAGAACAGTGTAAGCATCACGGTATTGCCTCCTCACTCAAGATAGTGAAGTAGTGCCTTGCCCTCCTGAACCAGACTTAGACTCCTGTGCATCTAGTATCCTATGCAATACTCTACCCGTTAATGCCAGCCTGTGTATTGATTTTTGCATAGTATATTGTGTAAGACTGTCTGCCTGTTTCACAACACTGAATTTGTCAATATATGTGTAAGGTTGTTACCCTGTGTTTTTATGCCCTGGCCCTCTCTTATTAGTCCAAGCACCGGTCTAGAAAGGGAACCCAGCTGCATTCTAGGCGTTCTAGGGATGGAAAGCCGCCCCTTAAGCACCTAGCATAACACATGGATATTACCAAATTATTAATACAGGCCAACTAGATGTTCCACAAGACTCTATACAAAGGCAAAGCTCAGACTGGCAGAGATATTGTAGGTATCATGCAGAATACTGGCCGTCTCGAGAATAAGCAGACAGACACTGCACTTAAGTGAAGCTGGGAATACACTTAATTATTGGGCTGCATATACTTTGTAATGATTATACACATGTCCCATGTTCACTGAGTGGAGCAGGATAGTGGCATATTATTACTGTCTTGGCTTACACTTGGTGGAGTTGGAATAGTTCACCTCTGTCACTGTTCCAATTGTCACTTTTACTTTCACCTCGTGGGGAAGGAAGTCACAGTAACGGCAGAGGTGTGGGGCAAGGGAGCGGTCGCTTGGCAGCTCACAGGTGTCAGCCCAGGGTTGGCTGAGTCTCCTCAGATGCCTTCTCATCTAGAGGGCATGGGACTGCTCGTAGGGGTGTTGTCCTCTGGAGTGGGCTTCGATCGGGTGTCTCGCTCCCACTGTTTCACCATCAGGGTAGGGCTGCGATGTTGCTGGCGACAGGTGTCTGACAATTGCTGGTCGCCCACTGGTGCCAGCTGGATGGAGTGCAGCCCCAGGGTCAATACAGGTCCTCTCCAGCAGTCTGTGAATGGGAGGTTCTCCTCCTGGAGGCTGCCTCCGGCTGGGGAGATAGGGGTGGGGCCTGCCTTACCACCGATAGGGCAGCTCAAGCAGGGTTCTCCTTCCTGTCATGGAGTCACAGGGGGTGAGGGACTTTTGAGGCATCCTTCCCTGGTGCAGCTACTGACCGTTGCCGAGGTCCCTTGGGCAACGGGAGGAGGGCGGCTACCAGCCGTTCCTTTTCTGTCGGTATGGCAACCGGCCGTTACCGGGGCCTGACTCCCTGATGGGACCAAAGATGAAGAGTGACTGTGGGTGTGGTTACAGGTCGTCGCCGAGGTCCCATATGATGGGTGACGTGTAGGCGAGAGGCGGCTACGGGCTGTACCCTGTCTACTGGCATGGCTATGGGCCACCGTCTGTATTGTGCCCCTCAAGGCAAGTGCAGAAGGAGAGAGGGCATGCCTTTCTCTCCCCACGTGTGGCAGTCAGCCGTCACAGGTTCTGCACGGGGGGTGAACAGCATTGTGAGTGGCAATAGGCCGACTCTTAGATGCGCGGCTACCAGCTGTCACAATTGCACGGCTGCAGGCCGCTACCGGCCATTACTAAGGCATGGCTACAGGCCGCTGCTTGTACACAGCTACAGGCCGTTGCTTGTGCATGGCTATGGACCGCTGCTTGTGTACGGCTACAGGCCATTGTGTGTGCACAGCTATGGGCTGCTGCTTGTGCACGGCTATAGGCCATTGCTTGTGCACGGCTATGGGCTGCTGCTCGTGCACGGCTACAGACCATTGCTGGGGTGCTGTCTTGAGCTGGTTTATTAACTTCACCCCGATCCTGGCGAGGGCTGGATCGGTTGGAGGCTAATGCACCTGCACTGCAATGTTTGCGCTGGGTGCACTCTGTGGAATAGGGGCGCGCAGCCATATGGGACATATGCCCATATTACACGGACATCCAGTGTACCCTACCTTTCCCTCCGTTGTCACTTTCTGGGGGCGTTGTGATGCCCTCTGTTGCCACGGCTGCTATTTCAATCTATATAAATTGAAATACCCACCCCAAGGGGAGGCCACGGACGGGGTGGCGCAACACCCACCCCATGGAGGAGCCACAGACAGGGTGTCACACACCCATCCCAAGGAGGGAACATGGGGAGGGACACAGAGCGCGTAGAGGGCCCAGGCCAGATGGTCCTATGTCCCCCGCCACCATGCACTCCTCTTCCTTTCAAGCAGATCCAATGAGAAGTATGCAGTGCTGGTACACTACTCTCCAGCCAGACCAGCACTTGCCAGGATCAGGGTGGGACATGTAACTATACAGTCTCAGGCAGCACCGTGATGACAGCCACCATCTGCAACAGGAGGGAAGAGACAGCCACTGTATGCTCTACGGCTGCTACCCCCTGCAGGACCGTGGTGATGGCCGCCATCCACACCAGGAAGGAAGGGACAGCCATCATACACCCTTCGCCTGCAGCCACTCCTGGGAGCAACACCGCTGTGATGGCCACCATCCACACCGGGAAGGGGAGAATGGCCACTGTACGTCTCCTGGCTGTGTCCCCAGAGAAGAGTAGAACCGTGGTGACAGCCACCATCCGCACTGGGAAGGAAGAGATGGCCACCATATGCCCTTCGTCTGCCACCTCCTCAGGGAGAAGGACTGCGATGATGGCCACCATTGTCACCGGGAAGGAAGGGATGGCACTGTATGCCCTTCGCCTGCTGCCTCAGGGGCAAGTGGAACCACGACGATGGCCACCGTCCACGTTGGGAAGGGGGGAACGGCCACCGTATGTCCCTCATCCACTGCCCTTGTGACTACCCCTATGGAGAAAGCCACTTGCTCACCTCACCACCCACCTAGAGGCCAAGTGGGACACCCTTCTCTCTCTCTCCCCACAGGCACAGTTCCCCAGAGGACTTGCAGCTGGAGGAGCTCTGGTGGGACCCTGTTGTAAGCCTGAGAGTCAGTGCCCTGCTGCCAGTGCCCGGGCGATGCCCCTCGCTGCTGGACTCCACGAGGAAGGGACGCCGCAGGCAACTCCTGATAGCGACTAGACCCAAGGGAGACTGCAGCCCCCAGACACCCAGGGGCACCCCCAGGACTCCGGGGTGAGACCTTCCCAGCCCCAGCAGCAGGTGGTCCTCCTCCGAGAGTAGGCAAAGGCAAGCCCGCCTGCTCACCCAGCTCGGCCCCAGTCCGGAGGGCCGCCTTCCCCATCGAGGCCCCACTAAGGAGGGGCCTTCCTCCATGCTGCCCAGCAGCCCACTCCGGACACTCAGCCTTCAGCAGTAGTCCTGTGCCTCATACGGGAGGGCACACCTGATGAGATACCTCCCACACCCAGGCAAAACCTGTAGGAAACCCAAGACCACAGGAGCCTGGGCCAGAGTCTATTATTCCTATTGTGTCTCCATGACCTGACCAGTGTATAACATTAACACTGTAACCTGTTCATTATTGTAACTATAATAATATATGTGTAAGGTTGGTTAAGCCGAGTTTTTATGCCCTGTTCCTCTTGTTGTGTATTCTAGACCCGGTCTCAGAAGAGAACCCCAGCCCAGTAGCTCGTGTTCTGAGTACAAGGAGTCGACCCTAGAACACTTAGCATAACACCGGTGGCCAGTGGTAGTTCTTGATCTGGTCAGAATATGAAGAGGAACGTAAGGGAAATTTAACAAAATGGTGGCCAAACCACATGTGCAGTTACCAAAGTTCGACCCAGAACAGTACAATATTAATACATACCTGTCCATGGTTAAGCCACTATTGGACATAGGATTTGACCACGCCAGGAAGAAGATAGCAGTTACCCTGCCACATCTTAGCAAGGCAGTGTCAAGTATTGCCATGAAGATCGTCCCGAGCTGACTTGGGCAAAATTCACCCAAATCGTGATCCAGGCAGTCATGCCATCCTTAGGGAAAGTTGTAGCCTCGTCACAGCTCGACACCCTCACCTACTACGGCAACCTGGATGACACACTCATCCAGGCCAGGTGACTCATCACCGCTGCTTACCCGGAGACCAACACAGCCAGCCAGGAACAACTTATCTTCAACACCCTGTTAAGAATCCTCCCCAGCACCATAAGGGAACACTTCATAATTCTTTGACCCAATGGAAGTCCTTGACAGGGATATTCAACTTATCAGGCATCTTCTCACCCTTCGCAACATCCCACAACACGTCGGCGCAGTGAGCGGAATCCCGACGAACCTGACACAACCCTCAAAACCACGGATGCCCCCAGACGCACAGTTTCACCAACACCACCCAGTATGGCTAAAGCGTGCCCCACCAAAAGGCGCCCCCTTCTAAGGAGAATACCAACCAGATTTCCATATATCCATGGGAATTTTCAGCATGTAATCACCAGTTTGTGGTAGGTGGGGGAGCCCATCATCCACTCACTCAATGTAGTGTGAAGCCATATGAGCTCGACACTGAGTAACAAGCCAAATGTTTTTCTGTACTCAGGAAACCATTTACTACGCTGGGTGGTAACCAAATAACTGGGGTTTCTGGCAGGGTTAAGTGTCTCCCAGATTCCCCTAGACAAAATCACTTAATCATGGCAGTCATTTCAGGGAGCCTCGGAGGGTCCAATATCTACCCAGGGCCCCAACCAAATGGGCAGACTCACATGGCCATGTGGAATGTGAGAGGTGTGAATGATGAAGCAAGAGGGTGGAAGTGGTGAATGTGTTCAAGAGTTCGAGAAATGCTGCGATCACATTGTGTGAAACGAAGATGAAAGGATGCAAAGTGGAGGAGTGGGAGGTTGTGAAATGTATAAGATCGGGAATGAATTGGCGAGGAAGATGTAAGGAAGGAGTTGCTTTGTGGATGAATGAGGTGTGGCAGAGAGGAATAAGAGTCTACAAATGTGTCAGCTCGAGGTGTATGTATGTCTGTCAAGTTCTAGTTTGAGAAGGTGAAAGTGGCAGTGATTGTAGCGTATGCACCGTGTGAGGACAGGAGTGAGAGAGAGAAAGACAGGTTTTGGGATGAGATGGGTGAAGTAGTGGGAGAAATGCCCAGGACCTATAACGTGATCATGATGGGGGATATGAATGGAACAGTAGGCACTAGTCCTGGGGATGACATAATGGGTTGTTTTGGAGTGCCAGGAGAAAATGATAATGGGAAGGGACTAAGGATATGTGTCAGGAGAGGAGGTTGTACATTTGTAACTCGTATTTCAAACACAGATGCACATAAATATACATGGTATAGAGGAAACTGGCGTGTTGAGAGAAGCCTGATTGATTACGTGCTCACAGAGAGGTCGATGATGGGAATGGTTGATGATACGAGGGCTGTGAGAGGACGATGTGGTCTGTCAGATCATATGATTGTCTTATGCAAGATCAAGCTGAGAGGAGTGAGGTGGATCATGAGAAAGAGGAGCAGTCAGGGAGAAAGACTGAAAGTTGAGAAGCTGAGGATCAAAGAAATGGCAGATGATTCCAGGACCAAATTAGAGGAGGAGTTAGAATCAGTGAACTGGAATAAATAGATCTGGACAGCCTCTTGAATGCATATAGGGTTTGCTTAGTTAGGAATGTTAAAGTGGTGTGTGGTGTGGCAAGAGTACCAACAAAGAAGAAAGGTACGGCATGGTGGGATGAGGATGTTAAGAGAGTGGTGGAGGAAAAGAGGAAGTGGCTAAAGTGGTTACAGGATAGGGGTTCAGTTGAAAAAAAAAAAAACTGAGTATATTGAGATAAAAATGGTAGATTACTAGTGGAGAAGGGAGAAAAAGTGAGCAGATGGAGAGAACACTTTAAGGAATTGTTGAACGTAGAGGATGGAAGTAATGCGAGTATAAGTGGCTGGGGAATGGCTGGGAGAAGGAGGGAGGTGAGAAGACAGGAAGAAATCAGTAGGATAGAAGTTGTGGAAGCAATGAAGAAAGTTAAATCAGGGAAAGCCCCAGGAATTGATGGAGTTTGTGGTGAAATGCTGAAGCATGGGGGAGAGATAGTAGTAGAATGGATGTGGAAGATGTGCAGATTGGCCTGGGAGGAAGGTAGAGTCCCGGAGGATTGGAAGTCAGGTATAATTATTCCCTTGTACAAAGGAAAAGGGTAAAAAGAAGTGTGTGGTAACCATAGGGGCATTTGTCTTCTTAGTATAATAGGAAAAGTGTATGGTAGGATACTTATTGACAGAGTTAGAGAAAGAACAGAGAAATTAGTTGGAGAAGAACAGGGAGGCTTTAGGAAGGGAAGAGGTTGTGTAGATCAGATATTCATTCTCAGATCTTTAGTGGAAAAGTTTCTAGAGAAGGGAAAGAAGTTGTATGCGGCATTCATGGATTTGGAGAAAGCATATGACAAGGTGGATAGACAAGGATTGAGGAAAGTGTTAAGAATATATGGAGTAGATGGAAAGCTGTTGAATGCTGTGAAGAGTATGTACGATGGTGCGAAGGCTGCAGTGCGTGTGGATGGTGAACTAAGTGAATTTTTCTCTTTGAAGGTTGGGTTGAAACAGGGATGTGTCATGTCTCCATGGTTGTTTAATCTGTACATGGATGGGGTAATAAAAGAGGTACAAGGTAGGGTAGTGGATGTTGGAGTGGCCATGGTGAGAGAGGATAGTGTTTGGAAACTCCCTGTACTGTTGTTTGCAGATGATACTGTGTTGTTGAGTGAAGACGAAGGGGAGCTGCAAGGCTTGGTTGATGAGTTTGAGAGAGTGTGTAAGAAACGGAATCTAAAGGTGAATGTAGGGAAGAGTAAAGTAATGGTCTTTGAGAGAGGTGAAGTCAGTGAATGTACAGCGAGGTTGGATCGTGAGGAATTGGAAAATGTGAGTACGTTTAAGTACTTGGGTAGTGTGATGAGTAAGGATGGAGGTTTGGACGGTGAAGTGCTTGAAAGGGTACAGCAGGGAAGAAAGGTTGCTGGTTCCTTGAAAGCAGTGATAAGAAACAGGGAAGTGAGCATGGAAGTGAAAAAGTTACTACATGACAGTATTGTGATACCAACTCTAACGTACGGAAGTGAAGCTTGGACGTTGTTGGAAGGACACAAGTCAAGAGTGAGAGCAGTAGAAATGAGTTATTTAAGAGGAGCCTGTGGAGTCACATGGAGAGACAGGCTGACGAATGAGGATATAAAGGAGCGTTGTGGTGTTGATGTGGATGTGATAGGAAGCGTTATGAGGAACACACTGAGGTGGTTTGGCCATGTGGAGAGGATGGACGGTGAAAGACTGACGAAGAGAGTGTATGTGAGTGAGGTGGAGGGGGAAAGAGGGAGGGGGAGGTCGAGGATGAGATGGAGGGATGGGGTGGAGAGGTATATGAGAGAGGGGGGTGTGAGCTGGGAGCAGGGGAGTGAAATGGCGGGGGACAGGGCGACTTGGAGGCGATTTGTTTGTGGCCACCCCAAACTGGATTGAGGCGTCTGGCAATAGATAGATATTGAGAGCAAGAAGCACATAAAGAGACTAGTAAAGAGGAAAAAGAAGGAAGCAAATGATGATCTGGGAAGAAAAATGAAAGTGAACTACTCTGAAAATAGGAAGCTATTCTAGAATGAGGTGTGGAAATGTAGAAATGAAAGCGGAAAGAAATGTGATGGTGTGAAGGATGCAGGTGGTACAGTAGATTATTAACCCATGGGGATGAAGTAAGGATCAGATAGAAAGAATTATTTTGAAAGCCTGATGAATGGGAATTGAGAAAGCAGAGCGGCTGTAAACATGCATGGTTATGGGGGTGCGCAGAGAAGGAATGCAGTGCTAGGAGACGTGACACTCTCACTGGTGAAGAGTGCTGTGAAGCGGCTGAAAAACGGGAAAGCAGCTGGGGTTGATGAGGTATACGCAGAGATGCTTAAGTGTAGTGGAGAGAGTGGAATGAAGTGCTTGTTGGAGATATGTAAGAAGGCATGGATGAGTGAAAATGTGCCTGCAGAGTGGAAAAAGGCTGTGATTGTACCCCTGTACAAAAATAAAGGTGAGCAAAGTGAGTGCAAGAATTATCGTGGCATAAGTTTATTGAGCGTGGTAGGGAAGGTATATGGAAGAATTATTATAGAGGAAGTAATAGAGATATCAGAAGTCCTAGTGAGTGATGAACAGGGTGGCTTTAGGAGTAGCAGAGGATGTAAGGATCAAATATTTGCAGTGAAACAGGTAGCAGAGAAGGCTTGTGAGAAGGACCAAAAGGTGTTTATGGCATTCATGAATCTGGAAAAAGCATATGACAAGGTGGACAGACAAGGAATGTGGAAAGTTTTGCGTATTTACGGTGTAGATGGTAAGCTGCTCGGTACCGTCAAGAGTTTTTATGATGGTAGTGAAGCATGTGTAGGGGTTAACGGGCATCTAAGTGAATGGTTCACTATCGGTGTGGGCGTGCGACAAGGTTGTGTGATGTCCCCATGGTTGTTCAATATATAGGCCTATATGTCGATGGGGTGATGAGGGAAGTACAAAGACGAGTAATGGAGAGGGGGATGGCGTTGATAATGAATGGTGATGGATGGAGTATCTTAAATTTGTTGTATGCTGATGATGCAGTACTGCTTGCAAGTACCGAATAAGAACTTGGTAGGCTAGTGCAGAGTTTTGCTGATATCTGTGATCGTCGTGCCTTGAGAGTAAATGTAGAAAAGAGTAAAGTGATGGTTATTGAGAGAGATGGTGACTCCCAGTCTGATGTTACAGTGAATGGAGAGAGACTGGAATTGGTGAGAGAGTTCAAATACTAGGGTACAACGGTAGAAAAAAGGAAAATGTGCAAAACAAATTGAAAGCAGAGTTACACAAGAAGAAAAGTAGCTAGTGCAACGAAGGCCTTGATAAGAAACAGAGGCTTGAGTGTTGCAGCTGCATGAGGCTTACATGAAGGAGTGTTAGTGCCAACTTTAACATATGGATGTGAGACTATGATGTGGTATGAAAATGAAAAGTCAAGAGTATGAGCATTGGAGATGGGACTGCTGAGGAATGTATGTAGAGTACTGAGAGTGGATAGGATACGAAATAATGTAATTCGTGAAAGATGTGGAGTAAGGAAGTCTGTGGACACCAGAATCGAAGAGAGTGCACTAAGACGGTATGGTTATGTGGAGAGAATGGATAACAATAGATTGGTGAAATAGGTATATATGAGAGAATTTGAAGGAGGGAAGAGGCAAGGCAGGCCAAGGAGGAGGTGGAAAGATATGGTGGATGAGTGTGTGAGGAAGAGAAGTTTGGAAGTCAGTGAGGATAGGAAACTGACAAGAGATCAAGCTGACTGGATGAATGTCATGGCGAAGTTCATGATCAGAGATTTTGGCACCCCATTTTAACGTGGCAGCATCCGAATTGACTCAATGGGATACGTTTATGTGAAGCTACAGAATGTGGTGAATTTTTTTTGGTGTATCCAATTGAGCCAGGATTCCAGGGGCTTGAATGATGAGTAAATGGAAGTGTGGCCCATTGGACTGGGCAAGTTTGGGCTGTCTGGACATTGCTACTCCTCACCCTACCCTTGGGTGGGAAAGGAGGTCCGGATGATGATGATGATGATGATGATGATAATCACCAATGCCCCATTCATGACATGCGGGAACAACTCATTGCTGCCCAGTGGAGACCAGCTACATAAGGCCGCCACATGGTCTCCTCCATCCAATATCGCAACACTCCCAGAACATATTGCAATAGCCATGTGTGTCTCTTCCACCCCCACCCGCCACTCTCAGCCATGCCACACTCACTCCCCCACCCAGCACGCCACATCACCACCCGACTTCCCTGACCACACAACCGCCTCGTACACCTGCTATCTCACACCATCACACTCCTCACCCTTACTCACTCCCCCCTCTGCAATCATGCCTCCCACCATATCCATCAACCAATCACTATCGGTCCAAACTGCGCTCTGCCCATCAACCTCTTCACGACCTCCCTCATTAACTCTACCCTGATTTTCTAGGTACGATGTTAGCGATCTCCCTGCTGGCAGTGCTGACCCTCCTGGGGTCTGGGTCAGGTCAGGACGATGGTGGAGTACGTCCCGGGGCCTTGGTCGGCTCGGGAGGCGAGGTAATGCTTATTGAAGATGTAGCCTCCTTGCGCTACGATCTTGCGCCCCTGGCCGACGTAGCCATTGCCCTACCTGCCTACGCACACCAGCTCCACGGAATCAGGACCCATCTCACGGCCCTCATGGGGACACACAACCCGAATGAGTATCTCTATAACCTTTTACTCCCACTCTCCTGGCAATTGCAATACACAAGTAACAGATTCACTGAGCTCAATGACACATTTTCCTTTCCAACACCCGTTGGTCGTTCTCGTGTGAAACGAGGTCTCTTCGACTTCGGCGGTGAGATTCTGAGTGGCTTGTTTGGCGTTGCTACAGCCCGTGACATTTCTGGCTTCAAATCTGATCTCACTCATTTAGCTTCAGCCCTAGAATCACAACGCCGAGTCATTAAAATCCAACACACTATGTTACAGAAGCTCACAACCCAACTCAATGAAGTCACGTCCACTCTAAACAATTTCACCGATATCTTACAACGCCACCTTTCAGATCTCAACGTTATCTCTCAGTTCTTCTACCTCAAACTCAACATGGATAATCTCCAACTGGCCTTTGACTCTCTCCTGTCTAAGTCTCTACCTTGGTTCGTATCCTGGTCGATGCTATCAATGGACGTGTCACTGCCGACTTAGTACCTGTCTCAGCTCTCCGTTCTGTCCTGGAATGGGCTCACTCCACTTTCGGTCTCTCCCCAGTCCTCCCCTACTCCTCCCTTGAATATTATTATCCTGTTCTCGAAGCCACTCTTCTCACCACATCCGTCGTCGTCCATATTCCTCTCCGTTCTGCCATAACCTTTAACCTTTTCCACATCATTCCCTTCCCTTTCCGCCTCAACAACTCCTTGTTACAGGTATCTGTTCCTTCAGAATATTTCCTCCTCTCCCATGATCATCTTTCCGTTGCCTTCCTTTCTTCCACAGACCTCCAGCAATGTTCCTCCCTTACTCCGACCTCTCGTCTCTGTGCTGCCCACCCTTTCGCTATCTTCCCTAGCAGTGCTACACCCTGTGAGTCTGCTTTAGTTCGCAACCATTCCATCTGCTCGGCCTGTTCTTTTGTCCCAGCTCCTGACCACCCGGTCCACCATGCTCACCTCAACCATGTCCAGTACTTCTTCTTTGCTGTTCCCATCTCTGTCACAATCATGTGTCCTGGTTCTTCAGTTCGATCCGTCCCCGCTAGTGGTCTCTACAAAGCACCTGACTATTGTATCGTCAAATCAGAGTCCGTCATCACTTACGCCACTCGCTATCACCAAGCTGTCCGTAAACACTCCTATGACATCTTTCAACCAATCGACATGCCTTCAACCCTACCATCTGCCAGTATTACCATCACCTCCCCTAACTTGCGCTTGCTAACCTTCTTCAATGACAGTGATTTCATTATGGATCAATTTTCTCTGGCCTTCAGCCGTTCATGGGTTCATCCAACAGTTGTGTTTCCCCCTGTGGTTATCGCTTTCATGGGTTTTCTACTCATCATATGTGCAGTGCATTGTTGTGTCAGAAAAATGGAACGTCGACTCCAGGAAATCAGAGTCGCTACAGGCATAGTACACCCTACACACGACGTAGAAACTCCCCGTCCTTAGTGCCCTCACATTCAGTGACTACCAATGCCATCTGACAATTAACCAAACTGTGAACTGAACTCTGCCTACTAGAAAATGGTGGTATTTCTTTAATGCATTACTGAGTGACAGTGTATCCTACAGAAAATACAAAAAAAAAAAATAAATGAACGAAGAACAATAGAACTCTCATATCTACTCCTTGTTTATCATGTATCAAACTGTTATTGTGTAATTCCCATTATGTCTATGTATCCCTTCGACCTTTACTGGACTCGTACCTATTAATCCTTGTATATCTTATATGTATAAATCCTTCTAATTCCCTCCCCTCAACATGGCCATGTCTCCCCTGCTACCCCTGTATCATACTTATCCCTTGTACAAACCTCCCGGTCCTGCCTTCCTCCTATAATCCCACACCATTTAACTCCTGGTGTCAGGAGACACCATCTCAGCTACCCGGGGGAGTAGTGTATCCCCTCCACAATATGTCTACCCCCGATGTATATATGTCCCCCCCCCCAATGCATACATGCCCCCACTAAAATTGCTGACCTAGCACACTTTCCCACGCCTGAACGAAGGCGTCATTGCATCAGTTCTTAGCAGGCAGCCAAGACGGGCAGACTATTTTACTGTGAGCTTGTAATAAACTCCTTATCTAGCTGTTTGTACACGGAGTTTCTATCACCAAAGTATTGCAAGTTACATCAGGTGTCAGCTGATGGCAGATTTCGATTCTCCATGTCAAATTATCTAATAAGATTCCACTTTTGTCTCCAAAGGCCTCCTTTTAACACATCCGCCAGAAGCAGAGGTGGCAGAAGAAGAAGACGCTGGCCGTCCATTGACTTTCTGGCTGTCTCCTCAGTAAAAATAAAGAAATTATGGCAATAAAAGCACTGTAGAAATTAGGAAGAATAGAGACCTTTAAGAGTATGATTTTTTTTTTTTTTTTTTTGTCAAGAGACTACCATTGGCTGCGAAACCTCTCAAATACATTTACAGAACTAATGCTGAAAAATGGTTCTTTGTGTTTACAAGTGTAGGGAGTGACCACACCACAGAGTAGTGAAAGGTCAAATAATAATGCATCTCTGGAAAGGGGATGATCGGTTAATCCGAAGGAAAAGGCCAAACTTTGTGGCAGAGAGAAAGAAGGCTGTTGAGTTTCGTTTCTTAAATAATAATACTCACAGTCAGTGGATTAAGTAGATATCAACACAGAGCAAATGAAAACTTCAAGAAAACACCAGATGAGGCATCCCCAGTGAGAGGTATGATACTGTGGAACAATATCAGTCTCTCACAGAGTACAATGGAACATCTAGAGGTATGAAACTGAAACAAAATCAGGCTCTCACAGAGTAATGGATCTAAAGAAAAGAATGAATACGATAAGGACATGGGCAGATCGCATTAATGTAACTGAATTACAGAAAGTGAACAACAACAACAACAAAAATTAATATATTCGAAGGTCTGGCAAGAATAACTGAATACAATTAAGGAATCCTGGAAACATGGAGAGAAACAAAGAGGAACATTACTATAGCCAGAAAGGAAATGTTTGTTCTGAGAGACTATTAGGAAAGTTAGAAACCAAAAAAATGAAGTGGTCAAAGTAAGAGAAGTACGTTATGCATTACCTTAGCAATATCGTGATCAACGTGTCATAACTGGATGGTAATATGGTGGATTCAGAGATTTTCAGCATTACATTAGATGGAGTAATGATTTTAAAGGAATGAAGAGGGTCTTGCAGCAAGAGGTGACAATGGTTTAATTGCCAGTTTTATTGGCTGTGCAGGTGTATTTTCAATTAAATACAATAGAAAACTATTTATGAAATGTGTTAAAGTCAAATGAGTACCCAGACTATGGAAAAACTGGCATATTATTGTGAATTCCAAAAAGTGATTGAAGTTCTAATGAATTATTGTCCAGTTACTTTTCTTCTTCCTGTTGTGTTCAACCACAAAATCCCAGGAAATCGAATTAGTCCTACATTAATTATAAACAAGCCAAAAGAACAACATGAATATCGTAGAGGTTCCTCGGAAGCAGGCTAATCAAGTGAGTGAGAAAAACTCAGAATAATTCATTGTGCATAACATTAACTGTTTATGAGAATGCATTTGCTTCATTTGAAGCAGGTACAGTGACGAGAACATTTTGATGAGAAGGTGTGGAGGAAACTCACATCAAAGTACTGGAAGATATTTGCAGAGACAGCACAGCAGAACAGAGCTTCATAAGGAATGCCAGAAAATTCCAATAGTGATGTCAACATTGACCTTTTTTTTTTTTTTTTTTTTACAGGATGCCTGGAGGACATTTTATAGGTCGGGAAGAAATATGAATTAAAACTGACCAACTCCCTACTGAGTTTCATCAGCTGATATCACCGAACGCCTTGTTATCAATATAGTTATGCCAAAGTTTAATTTGGAGTGTGTCTGCGGAAGAAATTAGCAGTCGTAATCAGTCATCCGTACTGTTGTCAAGAAGAAAACATACCATTGTGTCCCTGTTGCATGCCCTAGCTTGACAGGCATTACGTGGCCAGTTATCTGCTTTCTTACAATGGGCACTCTTGTTCATCCTCCCCTGCTGGGTCTCACTCCTCAACCTCTATGCTCGTACGTGAATACTAGCTCTATGGGCATGGGTGTGAATGTTGTGGGGAAACTTATGACTCATATCCCATACATACGAATGTGATGGGACTGATAGCAATAGTGGAAGGAGTATGAAGTGGCAAACTTTAGGAGGCTGTACTGTGACTGATACTGAAGCTCTTTCAAGATTCTGCATTCCTTGAGCCACACGACTACTCAAAATCATTAGTCACCAAAGCTTCAACCATTACCATGATTTGCTACTCACCTCAAGCCAAGTGCAAGTGTATATATGGGGAAACCGAGTGTAAAGTCTTGGCTAAAAGGCGAGAAAATAAAAGAATCACAGCTACCTTTGCCCCACTCGACATCACACAGCCTCCAACCAGACATGTAGAAAATAAATGCCAACCACACCATAGTCATCATCATCATCAGGGATGGTAGAAGCACGTGGAGTGACCCACAGTCACTACTACATCACACAATGCTCACCATACTGTACCACATCACCTACCAACCACTCATTGCACGGAGACAAAGGAAAGGCAGGCACTCACACTCATGCGGTGCACAGACGGATTCACGAGAAGTTGTTGTCTGTGAAACCAGAGACACTAGAAAAATTTGTGTGATAATATGACAAGGACTTCAAGCCAGATTTGCCCCAATTTACCTGTATTTGGCCAGAGCTTGTAGAATACTTCCTCACAGTTTTCAACCAGCCGTCGATGGAAATAATAGATGATGAAATGAGCAGGATCCAGGAAGAGAACTATGTAGGGGACCATAAGCAAAAAATACACTTGCAGGCTCCTGTGGCAATGACAAAACTACGTTTTCATAGCGTTAATGATGTTGGCCGTATGAAGAAGCACGTCACCCATGAATATTGGACTGCTGATGAACTGATCATCACACTGAGTTTCGGGAGATACATGAGCAAAACCCCACCGACAATCTCTGAGAGCAATGTTTCCAATCGTTTCTCCGTAACTACAGAGACTATCCTCCCAGCTTAAGTGCTTTTGTCATGCGTTTCTTAATGGTGTCGCACAAATATAGTTAAGGTAATATCCACCTTTGCCACAGCCTCCATAGATCGAGGAGCTTTTGCACATGGTTGTATAAGACCAAGGACCGGTTTCTGATGACCCTATCTAACCTCCACTTCAGTAACTCGGCCACAAGTCCCCACTGGAAATGTCATCTTCAGCATACTCATGGATAACTTTATTTCTTATTTGGGGTCATTGTAGAAATGGTCATAGACGAATCCTTGGCTTTAATCAGAGGGCATGTCCCATTTCTATATTCTATTCAAGATCTATAATATTGGCGTCAAGTTCTTTGTACTGATCATCTGCGAGGCAGGGTATGTTAAACACATAATTATGTGCATGGCATTTGACATTGGGCTGTAAAGAACTGACACCTTCTCCGGCTTAGCAGCGAAAATTTTGCACAAAAGGTACATCGGCAGCAAACACATTTTGTCTATCTGTCTGTCTAGATGTTGCTAAACGCCTTAATCCTGCAAAGGGGTGGGCAAGAAAAAATAAAAAAAAATTGTCCCCAGGCCGCCTTGACCCCCGCCATTTCACTGCCCTACCCCCAGCTCACAACCCCCCTCTCTCATATACCTCTCCACTCTATCCCTTCATCTCATCCTTGGCCTCCCCATCCCTCTCCCCCATCTACCTCACTCACATACACTCTACTGGTTAGTCTCTAGCTTTCCATCCTCACCACATGGCCAAACCACCTCAGTGTACTTCTCCTAACGCTTTTTGTCACATCCACATCCACACCATAAATCTCCTTCACTTCCTCATTTGTCAGTCTGTCTCTCCATGTAACTCCAGATGCTCCTCTCAAAAAACTCATTTCCACTGCTCTCACTCTTGATTTCTGTCCTTCCAACAAGGTCCAAACTTCACTTCCATACGTTAGAGTTGGCATCACAATACTATCATGCAGCGACTTTTTTACTTCCATGCTAACTTCCCTATTTCTTATCATTGCTTTCAAAGAATCAGCCATCTTTATTCCTTGTTGTATCCTTTCAAGCACTTCATCCTCCAAACTATCATCTTTACTCATCTTCTCACTACTCAAGTACTTAAATGCACTCACATTTTCCATTTCCTCATCATCCACCCTCAGCGTACATTCAGTCACCGCATTTCTCTCGAAGACAGTAACTTTACTCTTTCCTACATTCTCCTTTAGATTCCGTTTCATACACAGTCTCCTAAACTCATTCGTCAAGCCTTGCAATTCCTCTTCGTCTTCAGTTAATAATACAGTATCATCTGCAAACAACAATACAGGAATTTTCCAAATGCTTCCTTCAAGCATATTTTGTACTATGAAAGCTCACAAATTCCCAGTTTCCTCCACGGCTAGGCGATCGGCGGCTGTGGAACTGTTAGTCTCCATTGACCTGAGTGGGCTAAGTCTGAAGGGACTCACGAGGATATGAAACTGAAGAAGGCTGATAAGGTGCTGGCTATCAAGTGGTTTTATTAGTACAGTAGGTCCTAAACCTGGTAACTACTGTTTACACTGGCACCATAATGGACACAGAGGAGGTGGACCGGGAGACTGGAGAAACCGCCCAGAAGCGCCTGAAGTTGTCTTTACCTACAATAGGAATATGTCTTGTTGACAAAAGTTACATGATAATTTGTAATATCAACTGCTTGAAGAAGAGGTGTGTGTAATATAACAAAACAGTTTTGCATACGGTCGATGTCTCCATGCTGATTGCTTTCAACTTCTTCCAGATGTAGTCACACAGCAAAGACCTGTCACAATTCCATTCCTCAAGACTGTCACCGCTGGTCTCCTGGTGAGGTATACTCAAGAGATCTTGATTTGCCTTAGTAAGACACTTTACGTGGTTAACCACATACTGTACATGAGACCATCTCCCGTCACTTCCTCTGAAAATAATCCCCCCACACCCACATTCACTCTCTGCACGAGGTAGGAAGGTGGGACAGGGCATATGTGCCTCAGCCACCACGTGCTCCCCATATGGAAAGCAAACACCTTCGTTTGTAGGAGGTATAGTTTAGCCATGTGGCAACCTACTTTAAGGACCACCTCACACTCAAAGAATTTTAGTGGTTACGAAAGAGCGAGCGCAGTGGGCGAAGGAGTATTTACTCTATGTTCAATCTAGAAATGAGCTGCCAGACACGACCCGGCCCTACCCAACACAACACGGCCTGACCACGACGGTTTTCAGAGGCTAATAACTTTTTTTTCACTATGTAAGATAGAGAAGAGATTCTTGTAGCAAGTAGTTGATACATTCAATAAATTTTTTTTAGCTATATATGTACACATGAGACCAAAGAAACCCCTTGGAATCCCAGCTTTCCAAGAGAATGTATCGATGGCTTCAGTTGACATGCTTCATTATGAAACCTAACGAAAAAAAAATTTCCTGTTGCAGCACTATGTTTTCCTGCAGGAATTCTAACAACTGAATATCGGATATTACACTAATAATGCTACAAATTTTTTTTTTCTATGTTTAGTAGATGAAATCAGCAAGGGTAATTGCCCTATTTCTAAATTTTATCATTTGATCCATAGCCAGGCGCTTACCGACGCAGTTCGTTGACACGGCAAGTCGGGAACAGAGAAAGAAACATTGCGCATAATACGTCTCCTCGCTACACGCACATCCAGAAAGAAGACGTGAAAGAGAGAAAACGTGAGAAAGTAATATTTTAGCTCAATTATTCTTCTATTATTGTTCAACTGCCTCACCAGAAATGTTGAAAGTTTACAAAACGCTCGCTTGCCGTCACGTGTTCACAAAGCACACTTTACTGGTAGTAACTCTGGACAGAAATTGGTCATGTAGAAAATTGACAGTAACTAGTAACAGTGAAAATAAGTAAGAAAATCAGTGTATAAGAAGAATATGTGTATAACCTCAATATACAACCTATAAATATAAGAAAAGCGACACTTGTGTAAAGAATAGTGTAAGTAAGATGCACCTTCATGGGAAACAGGCTAAATATTCACATTTTCTGAGCTTGGGAATATTTACATTGATCTTATGTTCATTTTACCAATGACAGTGGACAAATAAGGAATCGATTGGAATCAGATAACAGAGTATGGGGTACTCGAATATGCTCTTTTGGCCTGTTACATAAAATCGACTATGCCGGGTAATGATAAATTATGTACCTCAATCAAAAGACTGATAACATCCATAGAAAGTAAAACTTAATGTTGTAAATATATGGAGAACAGTCCAACGCTTGAAAAAGACCGGAATAACTTAACCATTTTGCTCCTGTAAGAGGCAATACTTTGGAAATAATTCTTCGATACCTTGGCCAAACGAGTTGAAAATGAGATTAAATTTAAACTAAATAATTGCTTTTCACGTGATTTTCACGAGTGTTTAAAATTACGTTTTCAGATACTTCATTTCCTTTACCACTAAAAACCTGCTCCCCCATCCCCCAAACAGCTTTTCAATTACGTTTTCAGATACTTTAATTCCTTTACCACCAAAAACCTGCCCCCAACCCCCAAAAGGCTTTTCATTCTCTTGGAAAAAGGATCAAAATCTCGCTTTTGGACACCAGAGTTCTTGCTTGACATACTGATTGTGTTCCACACAAGAACACAGTACTAACTGGGAATCCGATACGAGTCACATGATTTAACTCAGAGCAACTAAAATAATACTCTACCTAACCGATGCATGACTTCAGAGCTATTGGTATATCATATTCAAACAATATAAACATGAAGCTCGGTCAATTTAAGTGTAATTTTTATTGGGTCTTGCTTTTATTGGATCTTGCCTTGTCTCCTTAACCTGTCCTATTGCACCGGTGCGGCCTGCGGACCCTCCAAGGGGGCGTTGTCTCTGGCACTTTGGAGCTGCGGATTGGGAGGCCCTCAGGCAGTGCTTCTTTGATTTTCCCTGGAGTGGTTGTTGCTTCCATGGCCGGGGGCCATCTAGGTGTGCCTTGCGCATTGCAGAGGTTGTTCTCTCGGGCGTGGAAGCATGCATTCCTTTCTCATATCCTTTGACTGGTGCACAAGGGCCTTGGTTTAATCACGCTTGTTCTGGTGCTGTCCGCAACAAGGAGAGGGCCTATAGAAGGTGCCGGAGCCAGCCCACCCCTGAATCACATCTTTTATACGTTTCTGCCTGAAATCGTGCTAAGTCTGTTCTCCGGTCTGCTAAAAATAATTTCATCCGTACAAAATGCTCTCAACTCTCTAACTCGAACTCTTCTCGCTCCTTCTGGCACCTTGCCGGGGACCTTTCTAGCAGCTTTGCCTCATCATCCTTCCCTCCTCTTTTCTACTCCAATGGCTCTGTAGCTATTTCTTCTACTGATAAAGCAAATCTCTTCACTCAGACTTTCTCCTTCAATTTCACCTTAGACGATTCCGGTGCTGTTCCTCCATCACTTCCCCCCTCTGACTTCCTTATGGCTAACATTTAAATTTCTTCAGCTGATGTATTTTCTGCCATTGCTGGCCTCAGTACTAATAAGGAATATGGGCCTGATGGAGTCCCTCCTGTTGTTCTCAAGAACTGTGCTTCTGTGCTTACACCCTGCCTAGGCAAACTCTTTCGCCTTTGTCTGTCAACTTGTACCTTTCCTTCTTGCTGGAAGTTTGCTCTCATTCAGTCGGTCCCAAAGAAGGGTGACCATTCCCAACCCTCCAACTATCGTCCAATTGCTGTAACATCCTGTATCTCAAAAGTTTTTGATTCTATTCTTAATAGAAAAATTTTAAAGCATCTTTCCTATCACAACCTTCTTTCTGATTGTCGGTATGGGTTCCGTCAGGGACGCTCCACAGGCGATTTTCTTACCTACCTTTCAGACTCCTGGTCATCATCCTTTCGGGACTTTGGCGAAAGCTTTGACATTGCACTTGACATCTCAAAGGCTTTCGATCGAGTCTGGCATAAATCTTTAACTTCCAAACTGCCCTCTTACGGTTTCTATCCTTCTATCTGTGCCATCATCTCTAGCTTCCTTTCTGGTCGTTCTATAGCAGCTGTTGTAGACGGCTATCGTACTTCTCCTAGATCTATTAACAGTGGTGTTCCTCAGGGCTCTGTTCTATCACCAACTCTCTTTCTTTTATTCATCAATGACCTTCTAAGCTGTACATCTAACCCTATCCACTCATACGCTGATGACTCCACCTTTCACCTTTCCATTCGATTCCCACAACGTCCATCTCAGCAGTTACTTCAACAGGCAAGGGATGAGGCTATGACACACCTAATGTCTGACTTGGCTCGTATCTCTGACTGGGGTAAAAATAATCTGGTTGTTTTTAATACAGCAAAGACTCAGTTTTTGCACCTATCAACCCGACAAAATCTTCCACAGGTATACCCACTTATGTTTAATAATACTCAACTTAATCCTGCATCATCGTTGAACATGCTTGGGTGTTTCATTTGCTCGGGACTTGTCTTGGAAAGATCATATTACATCTCTTGTAAAATCTGCTTCCAAGTGATTGGGTGTGCTAAGTCGACTCCGTTCCTTCTTTGCCCCTGCACAATTGTTGACTCTATACAGGGATTTTATCCGCCCCTGTGTGGAGTACAACTCTCATGTGTGGGGAGGCTCCCCACATACAGCTCTTCTCAATAGGGTGGAGTCAAAGGCTTTTCGTCTCATTAACTCTTCCCCTCTTACTGACTCCCTTCAACCTCTGTCTCTTCGCCGCAATGTTGCATCTTTATCTCTTTTTTATCGCTACTTCAATGGTCACTGTTCCTCTGAACTGTCTGCATGCATTCCTCCACTTCTATGACGGGCGCGTAGCACCCGTCTAGCAGCAAACTCTCACCCCTTTTCTGTCCAACTCTCTAATGCAAGACTTAACCGTTACTCCCAGTCCTTCATTTATGCAACAGGTCAACTCTGGAACTGTCTCCTTCTGTCTGTATTTCCTGCTTCCTATGATCTCCAGTCTTTCAAACGCAGTGTGTCAAGGCATCTCGAAATGAATGGATCTTGAATTTGGCTCTCTCTTGTATTTTGTTTTTCTCTTGGAAGGAACAGTTTTGCGGGCTCATTGCCTTTGGTTCCTTCTTCCCCACATTAAAAAAAAATATATATATTACTCAAAATCTATTGTTTCAGGTTAATTCTTTCATATTAATTTAGTGTATTTTTCTTTTACATTTTCCATGTCACAGTTTTGTTTTATAGAAAGTAATATTTTATATTACAAGTACTATACTTAGCAATATATATATATATATATATGTAACACATGGCTGCCATTTGCAGTTGTCACCATTATCATCACTGATAACACTGTTGTTACTATCACAATTTTTTTCATTCATTCATTGCCAGACGCCATGTATCCCAAACGAGGTGGACAAGGGCTTAGAGTTAACTGTTTTACAGGGAGGGGCACTAATCCTCCACCAACCCCACTTGACACGTGGGGATGCCAACAGCATCTGGTGTTCCCAGGCGGTCACCCATCCAAGTACTAACCAGACCCAACGTTGCTTAACTTCGCTGATCGGACGGGAAGCGGTGTACTCAACGTTAATATTTTCATACACTGCAATCATTAAGAAATATATTTTCAGGAAACATGTCTATAAAATCGAACCTAGTCATTACATAAATTTTTATAATCAATAATACTCGTTCCGTCACAACTATTATATACTAATGATTTCTGAATAGCAATAAATCATAAGGAATATTAATATGCATGTATGACCTTGAATTGTGTATACAACTGGTGTACATTAGTTTTGTTCCACAATATAGATTGCATTATAAAATTTACAACACACTAATTTTATCTATCTATCTATCTATCTATATCATCAATACAACAAGAACAGTATCACATTCCCTAGTGCATCGCATTAGCCATCACTACTCTGTTTCTCATTTTCTCTTACTACTTTTATCACAGCCATAAAATATCCTACTGTACTATCTACATCACATTCTCACTTGTACTTCCTTTCAGATTTTGTCGTTTCCTCTACATATTGATTATGTCCACTCTTCACAGTCCTCCATACAATGTCACAAATGTCTTTCACGTATCCAGCACAAGGGTCTTCCAATTTTTCTCCTAGTGTCTGTCATGGCATTAATCTTCAGAACAGTCATAGATCACAATAGCCATCAAAACCTCGAACGTAATCCATCTGAAATATTTGTAACATAATCCGTATATTATGCTAACAGTTACCCACAAATATACCAGAAGTCTTTTCACAGAAAATATCAACATATCACAATATCACTGTCTTCATCATCATAACGTACATTTTCACTGTAATACTGATTCTTTGTGTAAAGCATAAAAAGCATCAGTTAACATACTGCTTATGTGGATAGGATTCCTTAACCAATGAATTAGAGACAATTCTTGACGTATTTCTCCAGCACAGCAGCTAGTATGAAAGCAGACGTGTATTATAAAGAGCTTAGCAGACGGAAGTCAACAATACAATTATTGAGATCATTACAGGAACCTAAGTAACCCACTGGAGCTTTAAAAATGTGTCCCGTGAACTTTAATTCAGTCCGGCTGGTACTTAGAGATCTCACAGGCAGAGGTCAATGGTAGCGTTCTTCGGACGATAAACGCCACTTTTATCCATAACTGTACTTTCTTTCCTTTATAACAGCAGAATTTTTGGACCTCCATCTTCAATTATAATACTCTGTATGCCAGGTTTGCTGAACCACGACCATTTTTACATATAAAAAAGACATTCACAGTTTCCAAGAATTATTATTTAGCTGGCAGAGAAAGAAAACAGATGAATGCTGTACAGTGTCTCTCTTTTATGCAGTAAGTATATGTGCAGCAAGTAAAGTTTAAGTGGCTTGCTATCGGTGAGGGTGGGAGACTGACGAAGAGAGTGTATGTAAGTGAGGTGGAGGGGGGGGGAGAGGGAGAGGGAGGTCAAGGATGAGATGGAGAGATGGAGTGGAGAGGTATACGTGAGATGGGGATGTGAGCTGGGAGCAGGACAGTGAAATGTCGGGGGACAGGGCGACATGGAGGCGATTTGTTAGTGGCCACCCCTTACGGGATTAAGGCGTCTGGCAATAGATAGAGATAGACTATCGGTACTTGTGTGAGACAAGACTGTGTTATGCTTTCACAGCTGTTCATTGCATGTGGATGGGGTTAAGAGACAGGCCAATATACGAGTGAAAAAAATCTAAACTAAAAAGGGCTATTGATGAGGAGAAATGAATGATCTGATACCTGATATAACGTCTATGAAGATGAGGGGATGCTGCACCCCAAGTGTGGGCGAAATGTTCGAAGAATTGTTGGGAGTAATGTGGACCTTGTAAACAGTGATGACTGAATAGTGAAACATATATATATGAGCAGTAATGTGTACTGAGAGGGAAGTTGTTAACGAATGCAGAAATACCGAAAGTAGTGGAGGAATTTAAGTGCTGGAAAGTGTTAAACGGAATCTGTAAACAGAGTGATATTCGGAAGAAAAATAATTGGAACTATAAAGGCCTAGATGCCAAGCACACCCAATACAATTGCTGCAAGACGATTTCTGTGGTTGGGTTTCTATCCACAATGCGGTTGGGGTATGAAATTCTACAGCGGTAGCAGAGGAAATGGGACAGTAAACGAATCCATCTGGAATGAGTAGACTGGATGGGACAGTAATAACGAGATACATGAAGGACAAAGAATACGGAATCCTACTTATAACTGGGGAGAAGGACGTGTGCTTAAATGGCATGGTTGCAAAATGTGAATGACAGGGTAATGAAAAGGTACTGTATAGGTAAGTGAATATGAAGACAAAAGGAGGTGTAGGATAAAAGGAAGACATCGCCATACAAGTCTGAGTGAATGTGTAAACAAGCACGGTATTGCATGGTACAGAATGTGACAAAGAATGAAACTGTATAGCCTACTGTATACAGAGTGGCAATCATTTTTCCTAGTGAAACAAGGGAACAGTTTTACACTACAGGCGTTGAGAAACTGATTACACCAAGTATTTTTTTTTTTTTTTTTTTTTTAATGATGGCTGCGTTTGTGGGATGCAGCTAATAATTTCGAAGACCTGAAAGATGAATGAATGGATGTCTGAGGAAGGTGGTAGTCAAGTGGTATGAAAAATGATATTAAGTCTGAGAGGTCGCCAGCCTTAACCCACGCTGGAAGAGGAAACCATATAATGAGTTAAAATTAGGCAAAATAGTGTACATTGAAGAATAGTAAAAGTGATGCCTAGATCACACAACGAACTTTTAGAAGAGCTAAACCTATTCTGATTATCAAAGCGCAGATTACGAGGGGATCTGATTCATATATGGAAAAATTTTGAGACATGAGAATATGGCAGTCGACAGTACTTCATAATCAAACGGTCAAATTGCACCAAAGAAAAAAAGCTATAAATTTATTGGCAAACATTTCCAGTCAAACGAAGCAAGATTTCTTTATCTTTAACAAGGATATAAACATATGGGTTATATTACCTAGAAATGTGGTAGACTGCATTACAGTAACATTTAGAAGTCAGTTAGATAAGTATCTTACTTTGCATTTCCACGGAAACAAGTTCATGGCTGAATAATGTGAAAATCTGACTACTTGGTTACGTCCGTTTCTGATAGTGGATAGTACAGTAACAGCGCATTGCTTGCGAATTAATGTTCCATTTCCCTTACATATTAAGGTAGTGTATACAGTTTCTCGTTTCATTTTCCTATGAAACTTCCATGCTGCATGATGGTCCATTTCACTTTATTCTAGGAGCTTCAGCTGGAGGGGTCGGTGGACCTTCTTTTTCTATCATTATCTTCGTCATAGAATCAGATATCATAATAATATTTTTCTCTGTTACAAGGAGACTCAAGAGGCCTTTGCTTTTCTTTGTACTCCCATTGTAGTATTTCCACAACACCAGCGCTGAAATGGTAACATGTGACGGTACTTAGCACGCAAGAGGACTGTTCAGCCTCACTGAACCGATTATTAAGTGTTATACAGTATGTCATGAGGCGGACACATGTATGCTGCATATCACAGAGCACTATTAATACACTTACCATTTCTTGCATTTTGTCTTTTACTGACTGGATGTAGCCTAGCACTTTATAATTGGGAATAAGGATAGAATAACAATGATGAGAAGGATCTATTGTTTAGTGTATATTTAAAACGAGTTAACAATGTGTCATAATAAATGATTTTTCACATCCGGTATAACTTATTTAAATAAGGGATCTACTGATATTTTCTTTTACTCTATTTTATAATATAGCAGATAACAGACTACATAGAAAATTACAGTCACATCAATCAACCTAATATTTGTTTACAATTAGTACCAACAATAAGGTAAGAACACTGATATATAAATTCATTGAAAATCTATAGGCGTTAAAAGAACAGTCCCAAATATCATCCACATTCCATATCATTAGAATACCTTTAAAAAATACTCATTTGATATGCAACCTATACACTAATGCTATAGGGAGCCCTGTGTGTACGTTTTTTATTTTTCTTATGCCGTTTCTGTTGTATTCTTTGACCTTTCTGCTGCTCTCCGTACGGGGCTAACATGGTGAAGTGCTCCGTGGCCAAGTTATTACCTCTATTATTTATTTGATCTTCGGTGGTATGTAGGGCGATTTTGTTAGCGCTGACCTCGGGCTGGCGTAGTTCCCAGTCACACTCTGCCTCAGACAACTCCCGGGAGTCTAAGAACGCCAAGGGTGGATGTAAGGGCCGTGGCGGCATACGAGGGGAACTGTCACTGGAAGATGAATCACGTCGCAATCTGTGTTTGTCGGAGAGAGGGAGAAAAAAGGAAATAGCTAGTAACTTATTCATAAACATTTTTGCAGACTCTTCTTTCATGCAGTATAATTATATTATACCTAAGTCTCACTACAGAACCTAATTAAAAAAAAAAGACTACTAAAGAAGAAGCAGCGACTACTGAATCAAATTAGTTTTCTCATTAATTTTTAAGTGTTTTCGAGTAAGAAATACAACATGGAAAAAAATAGGTCATGCTCGAGATTAAGAGCAAGACATTTCATGCATGTGTTGTGTTTTCTGTGTGCACGCATGCATGTCTACATATGCGTATGTATGTACAGTCGTCCCAAAAAGTAATGGCAGTATTTCAAAATGCTTTGGTCCCTTTGTTCTGCATTTGCATTACCACTAATCGGAAATTTGTGGATATTCTGCCGTCACTTTTGGGGGCGACTGTACAAAAGAATAATTCTTTGATTAGTACAAAAAAAAAAAAAAATGAATAACCAAAAGCTAAAGCATTCAAGTGCTGATGAGGGTGCCATGGTAAATAGAAAAGCAGAGCAGAATATCATTAATGCTTAAATGTGGTTTGGTCATGGGATATAGAACAGATAATCTATGCAAAACGAAGTCTCAGGTCTAAATGTATGAATCTGTAAATACTTCTTCACAAATATTCATCGTACACACATATTCAGAGTAGTGACATCCAGATAACATACAGCGGTCATGCTGTATGTAGATCCATGCCTGTCATCAATGTTCACTTTACTTCATGAACGAATGTATACCGTGTATCCCCAGACGCCTTAATCCCGTAGGGGATGGTCACAAACAAATCACCTCATGTCGCCCTGTCTGCAGCCTTTTCTCTGCCCTTTCCCCAGCTCACACCCCCCCTCTCTCCTATGTAGCCCAGTAGCATTAAGGATACACCTGGAAAAAAATCAAGAAAGCTGATTTTTTCAGGAAAGCTACATAGAAGCCTCCGAAGTCAAAATCAACATTTTAAACATTCCACGTAAGCTAACCGTGTGGGACGAAAAATTCAAGATGATCACTATCAGCATGGGGCGAGTATGTATCTTAGTGATTAAAATTCACAGTTGGTCATGTAATACCACCTTTTATGGGTTTTAAGGAGTGATAATTTCATTTCTGCTGTTATTATAAATATTCTGCGTCACTGATATACACAGAGAACGTCCAGCAAATGCAAAAAATCAGAAATCTGTATTGATAATTTTGCTATGAATTTATAGGGTATATTTCATCAGAGACTGGTCTGCATTGATACTAAAGTCGTGTCATTTATTTGTGCTAATGCAGACTGTGCAGTCAAATCAGGTGAGGAGGCAGCTGCACGTATCATTGGCCTGAACCACGCTGACGTTAAGCTCAACAGAAGTGACAAAGTTACTCGTATATCTATTGGTGTTGCAACCTGTACTGCCACTGTCCGTACCACAAAAATCGAGCCTACTTCGCAGTTCTGGAGTGGTTAGGCAATATTGAGGATCCACATCCTACTGACTGGGGTTGGGAGCTTCTAGGTGGAATGCTCAATCCCATTTTGACTGACAGACCAGTAGCAACATTGTGTCATGTGGGTGTAAACAAATGTGTGGCAAGAGATGCAAATGTTGGAAAGCAGGACTCTACTGTACACCAATGTGTTCCTCGTGTATTGGCTAATCTTGTGCTAATTCATGCCCACCTGATGGAAAAGATACTGAGTCCTCTTGCTACAACTGTGACCATAACTAGTTATGATAAAAAAAAAAAAGTTTTATTTAGAAGTAGTTCAGTAACTGTTGCTGGCAAAAGTTAGTGCTGGTTGTTGACTTTACCATTATCACCATCATCATCAACTAATCCTGTGTTACCCCAGAAGGAGCATAAGAGCCCGGGGCTAGGCAAGTTGGTCCTGACAGTTAAGATGAGAGTGACCAGCCAGTTAAGATGAGAGTGACCAGCCTCACTTACCCCTGAGTGGCATTACTTGATCATCAAACCTTAACTACCCCTTGAATATAAACCTACACAGGCTCAGTCCTGCTGGAGCACCTTAATTACCCACTAAACCACCAGGCGCCATAGCTTGGTTATATAGTTACCACCCAGCGTAGTTAATGGTTTTCTGGTGAACAAGAAACCATTTTGCTTGTCACTCAGTGGAGAGTCACCCGTAGACAGAAGGAAGAGAAAAGAGAGAAGGAAAGAAAGACAGAAGACGAAGGCAGTAAAGAAGGGAGGAAGAGAGGAAAGGACAGTCACCCGAGAGCAGCACTGCATCGAGTGAGTGGATGGTAAGCGACCCCAACTTAAATGTGTTGAATTTACCATTTTGTTTAAAATAGAACATTACCTTCATCTTATCTTGAACATACGTCAGTAAATCAATGGAATAATGGTAAAAATGGTTTTCTTATGCCCAAAACCCTTAAAATGTGGCATTACATGACCAACCTCATTGAGCTTTCAGTGGCTTCAGTTCTCTCGGAGACCGTAACTTTACTGTTTCCTACAGTCACCCTTTGATTCCGTTTCTTACACACTCTCCGATACTCATTCACCAGGCCATGCAGTTCCCCTTCGTCTTCACTTAACAATACTGTACAGTATCATCTGCAAACAACAGAAGAGGAAGTTTCCAAACGTTGCCCTCTCTCAATTGGGCCACTCCGATATCGACCGCCCTACCTTGTATCTCTTTTATAACCCTATCCATATACAGATTGAACAGCCATGGGGACATGACACATCCCTGTTTCAATCCAGCATTCAGATAGAAAAAAAATCACTCAGTTCACCATCCACATGCACTGCAGCCTTAGCACCCTCGTACATATATACTCTTCACGGCATGCAACAGCTTCCCATTTACCCCATATATTCTTAAAATTTTCCACATTCCTTGTCTATCCAACCTGTCATATGCTTTCTCCAAATGAAGACCACATACAACTTCGTTCCCTTCTCTAGAAACTTTTCCACTAGAGACCTAAGGATGAATATCTGGTCTACACAACCTCTTCCCTTCCCAAAACCTTCCTGTTCTTCTCCAACAAATTCCTCTGATATTTCCCTAACTTTGTCAATAAGCATCCTACCATATACTCCTAATACACTGAGAAGACAAATATGTCTGTGAATGCCACACACTTCCTTTTCCCCCTTTCCTTTGTACAGGGGAATAATTATATCCTCCGGGACTCTAGTTTCCTCCCCGACCAATAACCATTCTATTATTGTCTCTCCTCCATGTTTCAGCATTAAACCCTACTCCATCAATCTCTGGGGTTTTCCCCATTTTGATTTTCTTCATTTCTTCCACTACTTCCATCCTACTGATCTCTTCCTCCCTTCTCACCTCCCTTCTTCTCCCAGCCACTTATACTGGTATTGCTGTCATTCTCTATGTTTAACAGTTTCTTAAAGTGTTCTCTCCATCTGTTCACTTTTTCTCCCTTCTCCACCAGTAATCTACCATTTTTATCTTTCACTCCTCTACTAACTTTTTTATCACCCTGTTTAACTCTCTTTACCTCCTTCCAGAGCATTTTCTTACACTCCCTTCACTTTTCACTCAAATTCCTTCCAAATTCCTCAACCACATTTTTCTTACTACCCTTTACTACTATTTTCACCTCTCCCTCTTCCTCTCAATAGATTACTCTTTCTTCTGTTTCTCAAATTTATCCAAGCCTCTGCTTCTATCCACTCACTATATGCCTTCTCTTGCTCCACAGCTTGTCTCACCTCTTCATTCCACAATGCTTTTCCTTGCACCCCCTTTCGTATTCTCTTCACCCGAAACACCACATTACATGTCGCACAGAATTCTTCTGTGAATATACTCGTATCTTGCACACACCTTCCGCCTCCCCCATATTCTCCATATCTTATTTACTCAATCGCTCCTCCCCTTCTCTCTTATATTCTGCCTTTATCCATCCTCTTACAACCTTTCTACTCTCCTTGTTTGGACTACTTACTCCTGTCCTTTCCTTCTATTCATCCATTTCACTTGTATCTTGACTTTCACCACCACCAAGTGGTGGTTAGAAAGTCCACTCCCCCAACCTCGGTATGCTCTTGCATCCATTACATATTTTCTCATTCTGTCTTCCACACACACATAATCAGTCAGTGCCTTCCATTCATTCAGTTCACCACCCACCCTTCTCATCACTCGTCACGTATACCCATGAATCATTTTGTGCCTAAAGAGGGTTTTGGCTGTCACCAACCCCCTCCTCACACAAATGTTCACTAGAGCACTCATTCTCAGCCACTTATGCAGGCACACCCCATACACCAACTGCTCCATCCACCTTCACATTCCCTACTTCTCCATTTATATCTTCAATCAAAAACATTCTATCATTCCTTTCTAACTTTTCCATGCACGCTTCCACATTTGCCCAGAACAGTACGCTACAGGACATAACTACCCAGCACGTCTTTAGAGTTCATTTTAGAAGCTCTCAAGAAACAGTTGAGTCTCTTCTGGAACTAAGCTCATCACAAAGGTCTTTATTTATGAAAAGTATAATATTTACTGTATGAAAAGTCATGCACCTACAAACGAGACAAACGATATTCTTTACAGTGTCAGATAAAACACTTCCTTGCCGTGGCGAAATAGCTTTTGTGTGCAAGTGAACAATGGAGCAAGAGTTTACCTTATTACAATAGGCCACACACTCTTCTTTTTAGCTTGGCTACAGTTGGCGAAAACAACCCAAATGTGACAGCTAACAGGAATTTGTTAGTCATACAGTCTTAATTTATTCATCATCCTCTGAACATTGTTTTGTGTGCTCTTGGTTGATATTCTCAGTAAACAACACAGTAATCATCACACTAATCCGTTTTGATACATTATTTATTTGGTAGTTTTTGAAAGAACATATCTTGACGGTTTTTGAATAATACTGGATCTGCACTTCAATCGTAAAGAACTTGTGAAAATGTATGGTTAATGAAAAATTATGAATTATTTAATTTTAAGTAGGACTTTCTTTTTCATTAAACAATTTCGTGGGAAACTACAGAGGGGAGGGGGGTTCTAAATCACTTGGGTGGTTCAAGTTTTTCATATTACTTATCTCAATACTCGTATATGTCTTGCCGAAGCTGTTTACGATTCCTTGGTACCATCTCGATAGTAAAACCTTATTGAAAAATTCCTTTTAATAAACGTCAAGGATATATATATATATATATATATATATATATATATATATATATATATATATATATATATCCATCCATCATCCAATCCTACATTGCCCCATGAGGAGCGTAGGAGCCCGGGGCTAGGCAGTTGGTCTCGACATTTAAGATGAGAGTGACCAGCCTCACTCATCCCTGAGTGGCATTACATGAGCAATCAACCCCAACCATCCCTTGGATATAAACCTTCACCGGCTCAATCCGACTGGAGCTCAATAATTACCCACTAAACCACCAGGTGCCAAAATTTGGTTATATGGTTACCATCCAACGTAGTAAATGGTTTCCTGGTGTACAGGAAACCATTTGGCTTGTCACTCAGTGTAAAGTCACCTACAGGCAGAAGGAAAAGGAAAGAATGAAGGAAAAAAAGACAGAAGATGGAATGTAAAGTTACCTGTAGCAGAAGAACAGGGAAAGAATGAAGGATAGAAAGACAGAAGAGGATGGAAGGAAAGAAGGATGGAAGAGAGGAAAGGGTAGACAACCGAGAGCAGCAATACATCGAGTGAGTGGATGGTGAGCGTCTCCACCTACCACTAAATATATATATATATATATATATATATATATATATATATATATATATATATATATATATATATATATATATAAACTACATAATAATTCTTGGAATAGAAGTTGTAGCCAGACTCGGTTGTGTGATGGATGGTAAGAAAATCGTGGAGCCTGCTGCTTAAAGTACTTGTACGAGAACAACTGACTGACTTTATCTGACAGGTTATGTGAAAGGTATCTTTTAAGAAAAACACCAGTTAATATGCGCAGACGGTTATCCTCTAAGGTGCCGCCAAATTCCTGTCCTTGTTTTGTGAGAGTGTCCGGTCCATTTAACTGTGTGGGCTATTTATTGTTCTTCCTCTATTGTATTACATCTTTCCTTGCATTCTAGACCCGTATCACCCCATGCTAAGTGGAAAATAAGTCGGAAAAATTGTTCATGATGATGATAATGATGAAAATTATGGTGTCAACGACGACAACGACGATAATCACGATGATGATGATGTGTCGCAGATTAACATAACAGAGGCTTTGAGGCAGAAGAAGAGGCGACAATGTGGAATTTGTAAATATATTGAGTTATGATAAATGTGGGAAAAAGGTGTGTGTGTGTGTGTGTGTGTGTGTGTGTGTGTGTGTGTGTGTGTGTGTGTGTCACGTGGAGCTATGTTGAAAATTATGAGATTCTATGGTATACCAGAAAAGTTTGTAAATATTATTAGAAGCCTGCATGAAGGTACTTTTTGTAAGGTAACGGTGGGTAGTTCTTTGAGTGATCCATTTGAATTAAGTCAGAAGTGATTCAAGGAGGACTTCTTTCGCCTTTGCTGTTTGTTTTGGTTATGGATGATGTTATGAGAAAGGTTGTAAGGAGAACAGGTGCAGGAATTAACCGGAAAGAAAATAAGAGGCTGATGGATTTGGACTATGCTGATGATATTGTACTGATTTGTGGAAGTATTTAACGAGGATGCAGAGGGTGCTTGATTGTCTGGTGGAGGTAGGAGAAAAAGTGGGATTGATAATAAATTGTGGAAAGACTGAAATTATTAATATGAACGTGGAGAACCAAATCGTTAGTGTAACTGGAAATAATGTGGTGAAGAATGTAGAAAATTTTAAATATTTGGGAACGATTGTATCATCTAATGGATCATTAAACAATGAAATTGAGGAGAGGATTAGACAGGCTTGGCGAGCTGTTGGAACGTTGAAATCTGTTTGTAATAATAATATGCTTTCGGTACATACTAAAGAATAGTAAAAATTTATAGGTCCATGGTTAGACCAATTTTAATTTATGGGCATGAGTCATGGTACAGTACAACTGCAACAGATCAGAAAGTATTAGGATTCGAGAATAAAATACTGAGAAGGATTCTTGGGGCAAAGTGGCAAGACAGAGTTACAAATGAAAGAGTAAGGGATATTACAAGAGTAGAACCAGTTGATGAATATGTGAGACTGTCTCGCTGGAAATGGCTGGGGCACATATGTAGAAAAGAAGATAGTCTAATACAGGATGTGCCAGAGTGAATTGCTAGAGGAAGAGGAGGCAGGGGTAGGCCAAGGGGAACCTGGTGAAGACAATGAAAAGAGAAGCAGGAGAGGAGTGTTGGTGGGACCTAAAGGAGATGACAAGAGACAAAATATATTGGTGGAGAGAGTTCATCTAGGACCTACGCATCCCGTGGGGTGCCACAGGAAATTGACAAACTGACTGACTCTGTGTGTGTGTGTGTGTGTGTGTTCTTACCTAATTGTTCTTACCTAATTGTATCTTTACAGGAATGAGTCAAGCTCGTACTGTCCCGTGTCTTAAACCATATTTATCGTACATATCCTTAAATTTGTGAATTGTTTTGGCACACACTATTTCATTCGGTAGTGCATTCCACTGATCAATTGCTCTGTTTGGGAAACTGAATTTCCTTACGTCTTTATCACCTCTCTTCTTATGCAGTTTTTTGCAGTGTCCTCTTGCTGATGCTTCCCCATATGTTAAGTAATCATTTATGTCTATTTTCTCCTTCCCTGATATGCATTTATAGAGCATTATCATGTCACCTCTTTTTCTTCTCTCCTGTAGTGTTGGTAGATTCAGTTTATTTAGTCTTTCTTCGTAGCTTAGATCCCTTAAGCTTGATATCCATCTTGTAGTGGCCCTTTGAACTTTTTCAATCTTGTCTATGTGTTTTTTGAAATGAGGACTCCAGACTACTGATGCATACTCCAGGGTTGGTCTGATGAATGATTTTATTATGTTTCTTAGCATGTCTTCATTTATGTATGTGAATGCTATTTTCATATTTGCAAGCAGTGTATACATGTTCCGTACCTTCTCACTGATGTGGTCAGCCGGAGATAGCCTGTTATTGATAATAATCACACCTAGGTCCTTCTCTCTTTCTGATGTGTGTAGGGTTTTATTTCCTAACGTATAATCCCAATCAGGTCTTTTTCCACTTTTACCAAACTTGATTACATGACACTTGTCCACATTGAATTCCATTTGCCATGTATTACTCCATTCATGAAGTTTATTTAATTCTTCTTGTAGCTCTTTACAAGAGTCTGTGTTAGTAATTCTCCTTTGTATTTTTGCATCATCTGCAAACGTATTTAGATAGCTTTCATTTCCAGTGTTATTGTCTATATCATTTATATACACTAAAAACATGATTGGTGCCAGCACTGAGCCCTGTCGTACTCAACTAGTTACTTCTTTCCATGATGAGTAGTTTCCCCTTAGTACTGTTCTCATTTCTCTTTTTATGAGAAAATCTTGCATCCAACAAAACAGTTTGCCTCGAATTCCTCCTTGATGGTACAGTTTCCATAAAAGTCTTTGGTGTGGTACTGTGTCAAATGCTTTCTTGAAATCTAAATAGATACCGTCCACCCATCCTTCTCTTTCCTGTATTGTGTTTGTTACTCTGTTATAGTAGCTCAACAGATTAGTAACACATGATTTTCCTTTTCTGAAACCAAACTGTCTTTCTGTTATCATATTGTGTTCTTCTAGATGATTTACCCAAGCTTTTCTTATAAGCTTACAACACTGGTCAGTGATACTGGTCGGTAGTTGAGTGGATTTTGTCTATTCCCTTTCTTGAATAAGGGGACAATATTTGCTTTCTTCCAAATATCAGGTAGTTTACCTTGACTCATGGATTTCTTGAAAATTAAAGATAATGGTTTACTTAACTCCTTTGCACATTCTCGTTGCACCCACCATGAAATTTCATCTAGACCATTTGCTTTTTCTTTGTCTAATTTACTTAACTCCTCCTGTATTACTTTTTCTGATATATATATATATATATATATATATATATATATATATATATATATATATATATATATATATATAGATCTGGTAGTATGTGTGGGCATGCTTGTTCCACACAATCCCTCTCAAATTTTTTTCCTTCTGTAAAAACTGATTGGAAATTCTTATTTCGTGCTTCACAAATATCTTTCTCTTGTGTATAGGTGATTCCCTCGTCCGTAATGGATTTTATTTTATCTTTTACTTTGGTTTTGCTTCTGATGTAGGTGTAAAATAGCTTCGGTTGATCACTACTTTTATTTATGATATCCTCCTCAAACTGTTTTTGGACTTCCCTCCTTATTCTTGTATAATCGTTTCTTGCATGGTTGTAATTATTATATGCCCTTTCACTATTGTGTCTTCTGTATCTATTCCACAACAAATCTCTTCTTTCTTTTGACTTTTTACATTCTGTATCGAACCATTTCTTTATTTTCTTTTCTGCTTCTTTGTGCTGTGGGATGTACTTCTGGACTCCTATTTCATTAAATTTCACAGAATTTTTTATATACAGCATTTAAATCTTGTACTCTAAGCTCATTTTCCCAATGAACTTCTAAGAAATACTTCTTTAGGTCGTGATAATTTCCCTTTTTATAGTTAGGCTCTTTTTGTAACTTTCATTGCTGTTTACTATGTCATATGCTATCCTGAAGTTACAATTTAGTACTGCATGATCGCTGCGCGCGCGCGCGCGTGTGTGTGTGTGTGTGTGTGTGTGTGTGTGTGTGTGTGTGTGTGTGTGTGTGTGTGTGTGTGTGTGTGTGTGTGTGTGTGTGTGTGTGTGTGTGTGTGAAGAATATTAATAAGACAGTTTTTCTCCGATATTAACCAAACTCGATGAATGGGCTGAGGGACGGACCATGAGGACACCTCTTGTTTTCTAAACAACAGGCCAAAGGTCAAGGTCACAGGACATGGCCAAACTTTTACCCAGGGAAAATTAGCGTACATATTTTACATATGATTTTGACTAAACTTCGGGGAACGGTTGAATGTAAAACAAGAATGAAGTGATTTAGTTTTGAGAACAATCAGTCTAAGATGAAGGTCACGGGGCAGTCAAATTTCAGCCTATGTGTGTGGTTTTTATCTGAATTTAAGCAAACTTGGTGTAAACTGTGGAGGTTGATCTACAACCAATGAGAAAATCTATTGCTTTTAGAACAATAAGATAATGGTGAAGGTCACAGGGCATGGTAAACTTATTTTTTCATGTGTTTTAAAGGAAGCTTTGTGACAGGTTTGAGGCTAAGGCAAGACTGAAAGAATTTGTTTTTGAGCATAATGACTTTAAGATCAAGGCCATAGAGAAAGATAAAAAGGCCAGGTTCGTAGGACTTGGTCAACTCAATTTTGATCATATTTAAATCAAACTTGGTGGAAATGTTAAGGGTCAGTCAGGGACCAAGATATTCGATTTTGAGAATAATCAGTCAGAGGTCAGGGTCATAGGGCAAGTACGACCAGTGTGTGTGTGTGTGTGTGTGTGTGTGTGTGTGTGTGTGTGTGTGTGTGTGTGTGTGTGTTCTTACCCAATTGTATCTTTACAGGAATGAGTCAAGCTCGAACTGTCCCGTGTCTTAAACCATATTTATCGTACATATCCTTAAATTTGTGAATTGTTTTGGCACACACTATTTCATTCGGTAGTGCATTCCATTGATCAATTGCTCTGTTTGGGAAACTGAATTTCTTTACGTCTTTATCACCTCTCTTCTTATGCAATTATTTGCAGTGTCCTCTTGCTGATGCTTCTCCGTATGTTAAGTAATCATTTATGTCTATTTTCTCCTTTCCTGATATGCATTTATACAGCATTATCATGTCACCTCTTTTCCTTCTCTCCTGTAGTGTTGGTAGATTCAGTTTATTTAGTCTTTCTTCATAGCTTAGATCCCTTAAGCTTGGTATCCATCTTGTAGCGGCCCTTTGAACTTTTTCGATCTTGTCTATGTGCTTTTTGAGATGAGGACTCCAGACTACTGATGCATATTCCAGGGTTGGTCTAATGAATGATGTCATTATCCTTCTTAGCATGTCTTCATTTATGTATGTGAATGCTATTTTCATATTTGCAAGCAGTGTATACATGTTCCGTACCTTCTCGCTGATGTGGTCAGCCGGAGATGGTCTATTATTGATAATCACACCTAGGTCTTTCTCTCTTTCTGATATGTATAGGGTTTTATTTCCTAACTTATAATCCCAATCAGGTCTTTTTCCACTTTTACCAAACTTGATTACATGACACTTGTCCACATTGAATTCCATTTGCCATGTACTACTCCATTCATGATGTTTATTTAATTCTTCTTGTTGCTCTTTACAAGAGTCTATGTTAGTAATTCTCCTTTGTATTTTTGCATCATCTGCAAACATATTCAGATAGCTCTCATTTCCAGTGTTACTGTTTATATCATTTATATACACTAAAAACATGATTGGTGCCAGCACTGAACCCTGTGGTACTCCACTAGTCACTTCTTTCCATGATGAGTAGTTTCCTCTTAGTACTGTCCTCATTTCTCTTTTTATGAGAAAGTCTTGCATCCAACAAAACAGTGTGCCTCGAATTCCTCCTTGATGGTACAGTTTCCATAAAAGTCTTTGGTGTGGTACTGTGTCAAAAGCTTTCTTGAAATCTAAATAGATACTGTCCACCCATCCTTCCCTTTCCTGTATTGTGTTTGTTGCTCTGTCATAGTAGCTCAACAGATTAGTAACACATGATTTTCCTTTTCTGAAACCAAACTGTCTTTCTGTTATCATACTGTGTTCTTCTAGATGATTTACCCAAGCTTTTCTTATAAGTTTTTCTAATACCTTGCTTACAACACTGGTCAGTGATACTGGTCGGTAGTTGAGTGGATTTTGTCTATTTCCTTTCTTGAATAAGGGGACAATATTTGCTTTTTTCCAAATATCAGGTAGTTTACCTTGACTCAAGGATTTCTTGAAAATTAAAAATAATGGTTTACTTAACTCCTTTGCACATTCTCGTAATACCCAACATGAAATTTCATCAGGACCACTTGCTTTTCCTCTGTCTAATCTACTTAACTCCTCCTGTATTACTTTTTCTGCTATTTGTATATCTGGTAGTATGTGTGGACATGCGTGTTCCACATAGTCCCTCTCAAAATTTTTTTCTTCTGTAAAAACTAATTGGAAATTCTTATTTAGTGCTTCACAAATATCTTTCTCTTGTGTATAAGTGATTCCCTCGTCCGTAATGGATTGTATTATAACATTTACTTTAGTTTTGCTTCTGATATAGCTGTAAAACAGCTTTGGTTGATCACTACTTTTATTTATTATATCCTCCTCAAACTGTTTTTGGGCTTCCCTCCTTATTCTTGTATAGTCGTTTCTTGCCTGTTTGTAATTATTATACGCCCTTACACTATTGTGTCTTCTGTATCTATTCCACAACAAATCTCTTCGTTCCTTTGATTTTTTACATTCTGTATTGAACCATTTCTGTATTTTCTTATCTGCTTCTTTGTGCTGTGGGATGTACACCCGAAAGCACTAATCTCTCCCCCCTGTTAGCCGGAGCCTCGGCCAGTGAGCGACCAGGCGATCGAACACCCCACATCCACCGCCCCTACCCCAACCCCAAAGCGTTGTTGGATATGTGTGGGACGGCCAGAGCTGGTGATGGTACAATGTGTCATGACTGTTTATATATACAATCAGAACCAGTGTAAGTAAGTATATAAAGGCAATTAATGTGTAATACTATGCTGGTATCCACAACATACGAAAAAGGCACGAAATTAAAGAACATACGACGTATTATGTGTCAGTGACTATATACTTACATACTATATTATAATGTAACTACAGATAAATATAGTATAGCATCTGATGAAAGATGTGATGTCGTTTCTTATACATTCTCACTCCCACCTCCACCACCCTACTCTCTGATTTGCTGTCTCCACCAAACGCCTCTCATACCCTGTCATCCCCATCCCCACCCATTGTTAACCAACATAAAGATAATGATGAAATGATCTGTAAAGTATTAATCATATTGTATTATCACACGCTTCTGCATTATTACCAACAAATAAAAAACATACAATACTCCGGTATACCTGCCAACCATTTCATCCTGTTGTAAGGTGTTACATGACATACACTCTGCAAGTTGGACTTTGTGTTACAATGACATACGGTTGTTTATTGTTAACACAGGTTGTGTGGTTTTGGACGTCCATTAATCCATATGAGCGTGGTAATTTAAGCCTTACATTATAAACTCGTAAGGATTATGTTCCTGTCATTATTGGATGAACGAAACGAATCAGGGATCGGCTCTGACGAACCACGAACTCTGCTTTAACACAACAGTGACACAATGTCGTTATGTATACGATTGACCCACATTCAGTCATATACATAATGACACTGTGTCACTGTTGTGACAAGTGGTCGGAATATTTTCGTTAAAACAGAGTTCGTGGTTCGTCAGAGCCGATCCCTGATTCGTTTCGTTCATCCAATAATGACAGGAACATAATCCTTACGAGTTTATAATGTAAGGCTTAAATTACCACGCTCATATGGATTAATGGACGTCCAAAACCACACAACCTGTGTTAACGATAAACAACCGTATGTCATTGTAACACAAGGTCCAACTTGCAGTGTGTATGTCATGTAACACCTTACAACAGGATGAAATGGTTGGCAGGTATACCGGAGTATTGTATGTTTTTTATTTGTTGGTGATAATGCAGAAGCGTGTGATAATACAATATGATTAATACTTTACAGATCATTTCATCATTATCTTTATGTTGGTTAAGAATGGGTGGGGATGGGGATGACAGGGTATGAGAGGCGTTTGGTGGAGACAGCAAATCAGAGAGAAGGGTGGTGGAGGTGGGAGTGAGAATGTATAAGAAACGACATCACATCTTTCATCAGATGCTATACTATATTTATCTGTAGTTACATTATAATATAGTATGTAAGCATATAGTCACTAACACATAATACGTCGTATGTCTTCTTTCATTTTCGTGCCTTTTTCGTATGTTGTGGATACCAGCATAGTATTACACATTAAATGCCTTTATATACTTAACCGTACTGGTTCTGATTGTATATAAAAACAGTCATGACACATTGTAACATCACCAGCTCTGGCCGTCCCACATATATCCAACAACGCTTTGGAATTGGGGTAGGGACGGTGGATGTGGGGTGTTCGATCGCCTGGTCGCTCACTGGCCGAGACTCCGGCTATTAGGGGGGAGAGATTAGTGCTTTCGGGTGTACTTCTGGACTCCTATTTCATAAAATTCACAAAATTTTTTATATACAGCATTTAAATCTTGTCCTCTAAGCTCATTTTCCCAATCAACTTCTAAGAAATACTTCTTTAGGTCTTGATAATTTCCCTTTTTATAGTTTAGGCTCTTTTTGTAACTATCATTGCTGTTTACTATGTCATATGCTATCCTGAAGTTATAATTTAGTACTGCATGATCGCTTTTGCCGAGTGGAGGGTGATACATTAAACTGTCAATATCATTTTCTTGCCTTGTAAATATTAGATCTAGCACTGAAGGTACATCAAGTCCTCTTTCTCTGGTGGTTTCCCTCACATGTTGCGTTAAGAAAAACTCTTGTACGAGATCCAGGAGCTTTTGGTCCCAACAGCTTTCTTGGCTATTTATATCTAGAGTATTCCAATTTATATTTGTATTGAAGTCCCCAGTTAGTATAATTCTTTCCGATTTCTCTTCCATTTTATGTAGCAATGATCTTACACTCTGAATTGTACTCTCTGCCAGGTCCTCATATTCGTCTCTTTCCCATGTGTTTGATCTGGGTGGCATGTACAAATTGGCTACAATTACTTTACCTTCAGATGTGTCGATCTCTACTGCAATCAGTTCTACTTGTGATGGTATATCTAGTTTTATTTCCTTGACTTTTAGATTTTTCTTAGTTAATATTATAATTCCTCCTCCTTTTTTTAAATATCTGTCTCTTCTCCATATATTGTATTCCTCTAAGTTTAGTATGTCATTTGATATCCTTGGTATTAATTTTGTTTCAGTTAGGCATATTATTTGTGGTTCATTTTCTCTGACAATCATTCATCTCTAGTAATTTAGATACCATTCCATCCACATTTGAGTACATCAACTTTATCATCTTGTTTATATACTTGTCATGACATGGTTCTACTACCTTCCTCCTTTTTCTTCCATCCTGTTTGTGTACCACTTTCGTACCTGCAGTCCTATTACTTTGTAAAAAAATTTCTTCTTCTCCTCTTCTGATCTTCCCTCATTTTTTGTTTTTGCTTCCTCCCTTTTCTCTTTCAGTAATTCCAGTTCCTCTTGTGTTAGGCATCTTTTTATCCATACATTTTTGAACTCCTCTTTTTCCTTAAGATTCTTTGCATTTTTTAGCATTTCTTCCACAGTGTTTACACTCTGGAAAGTCACCTTTAGAGGTCTTGTCTTGCTTTTCTCGTATTTCCCTATCCTTTTGTGTTCCTCTATGTCTTTACTACAGATTTCCTCTGATACTTCTTTCAGTAAGCTCATTACATTTGCCATCTCCTTTTTGTCTCTTGTGATCTTGTTTTTAACTTCTTCCTCTTCTATACCAGTGATTACTATTGATTTGTTTATCTCTACTGAATCTCTGACTAACTTTGGATTGTTTTGGATTATTCTTTTCACCTCCTTTTTAATGCTTTTTTCCTCCACCCTTGTTTCTAAGTCTTTCTTTACTTTCACCATTTCAGCATACATTGTTTCTACATCATTTTTGTAGCTTTGCACAGCTTCATTCACTTGTGTTATCTTCTCCTCAATATCACTGCTCTGGTCAATAAGGCTGCTAACTTGCCTAATTGTCTCTGTGTCATTTTTGAACTCTTCCATAACACTCTCGTGATTGACTACTGTACTTGCCATTTCACTCATTTTCTTCCTAAGTGTAATCAGTTCCACTGTTAGTTCACTGATGGTTGTGTCTTTCTTATTGGCCTCCCTTCCTAGTTTTTCTATTTCTTCCTTTTGCAAGTGCATCTGCTTCTTTATTTCATCAATTTCATTTTTGAAAGCCATTTCTAGTTTGTTTACACGTTCAACCAGTCTATTGTGGGTCTCTACTTCAACTAGTTCTTGGTAGAAATCATCATTTTGCTTTTTACCTTTATCCCTTCTCTTTTCCAAATTTGTTTTACTGAAGTATGTATCCATTTTGCAATACTTAAAGTGCAAAGCATGTACTTACAATCTCCGTGTTGTTGTAGTCTAAACAAACCTCAGAGATGACTCAGCGTATTCTTTCGTCTTGGTTCTATTTCCTGTTTGTACAAGTCTTGTTTAAACTTATTATTTTTTTCCTTTTAATAATGAACAATCATTTAGTATAACCTGGTACTGAGCTTGACTCATACAAAGATACTATTTAGGTAATGCCACTGGCCGTGATGATTTGGTATGGAGCGCCGGTGTCACACGTCCGCCTAGATTGAATCCCTGTGTGTGTGTGTGTGTGTATGTGTGTGTGTGTGTGTGTATGTGTGTATGAAGAAAATGTGTAGAACAGTTTTCATTCTATGTTAACCAAATCTGGCAAAATGGTTCACGTTTATCCAGTGGGTTGCCTTTTTTTCAACATTCGTCAAAGGCCGAGGTCACAGGGCAAGGTTAATTTAATGAGTTTTTATCAAATTTACAGCAGACCTCGTAGAAGCGTCCAAGATAAGGCAATACCAAAGAGATTCTATTCTGAGAACAATCACTCAAAGATCACGGTCACAGAGAAAGGTTTAGTGACGTGGTTACAGGGTAAAGTCAACAAAGCGTTGATTCAGCTTGGACCAAACTTATTTGAAGGGTTAAAAGTCAGGCAGCAATTAACTAATTCGGCTGTGGGAATAATTGCTCAAAAGTCAAAGTCGGACGGCAAAGCCAAATGTTCAGCCAGTCGACCAAATGGTTGGTGCAGGTATTGCACTCTTCGAGTGGTCCATCTTGTTAACCAATGTTTAATTTCTCTTTAACATCGTAGGGACGTGGGGATTGGCTGCTTGGTCTAGACACTGGAGGTAAGACTGACCAGTTTAGTCGGGCTGAGACGTGCAAATTGTAAGAAATTATCAACTGATGCTATGAGCACAAAAATTGGCATTTGTGTCCATCCAGGGCCATTTATTCAGAAGAAAACGTCCTTCACATACAATTGAAAAAAAATCTGCCATTTCTAGTTTAGATTCCACATCATCATAAAATTTCATAAGTGTTCGAATTATCATGACCTTGGTGTTGATTTGTATGTTTTAAATCAGGCAGGTGCAGAGTTTGCACTTTTAACATGCTCTTGAGCCTGATTATAGCATTTTTTTCTTTCAGATTTAGTTGATATATTATGATAAATGTACATATCAAACGCCATATTATGTGCATAATGATTAGTAGGCATGGGTGTCGGTGTGCAGTAGCAGAGGTAGCACTTTAGTTTCAGTAGTCACCCACATTCTTAGGATGGACTCTGGCACTAGTCCTCACTACCCACCAGGGCGGGTCGAAAAATTTAAATACAACGAAACATGGATATTTTGATGCCCGAAACCATAGTCACATAATATAACCGTATTACTGAAAATCCGCCAACGCTCCTCCAGCAACTTTATTATATGCTTGCACCAAATGGGTGCAGTAATAATTTAGCGATAATGCGAACGTTGCCAGCTTTGACAGTGACGATACTGATTTTGACGGCTTTGTTACCGGCTAGACAAAGAAGCTGTGCTTGAAAGTTGTTAGTTTTAACTTTTTGCAGTCATTTATACCCTGTGTTGAAATGATGGCTACCTATGGCACGGGGGAAAAGGTCAAAGATTCCATATTTGGTTTACCTAGTAGTCTTCCAGTGCATCAGCTGCCTACATGCTAGGATGTCTTTAGGGAATACCTGGAACACAAAATGACAAATCCATTATCAAGCTCGCAAGTCCACGCTGAAACTATTGCTGACCAAGTAATAGAAATATATATGAGAAGGCATCGATTCTCATAACTGACTGGAAGAGCATTGTCATCCGTGTGGTAACAAAAGCTCAGGCAGTAACAAAATACTCTGCAGACAAGAGGACTTCAAGTACCTACTTGGAGAAGTTGGCTAGCTTTGATGTACTATTTGACATCTGCTGCTGTAAATATGTTGATGCTTGAGATAGGTCTGAGTGTCTTTGTGCCAGGGGTCTCAAGAAACCTCCTGAAGAGTGGCCCTTTTGGGTGGACCAAAACAGTTGTAGGAAAATGTATATTAGCATGGTGGACAAACAAAAGACCTAAGTCTACTAATACCAAGTCGGATCACTTGTTTCTAAAACGGCTCCAAGCTTGCGCAGGGGGCGGAGCATCGGAGTGATGTCGACTGGCTCTGGCACGAAACCCCAGCCCCCAGGGCCAGTACAGTTGACTCCTGACCATGATATTGGGTGGATGCTTGCCCCACTCATCAGACCATGACACATTTTCAGTCCGCAGTGAGGGAAGGGACTGAAATGTGTGAGGGAAGGTGTAGGGGTGTAAGGGAACCTACTGCTATATTATAGGGTTAAATGAGTCCACACTTCTTCCCCTTCTTCGTTTTCCCTTATAAATGTTTGAGTCTGCCCTTTTATAAATTTTCTGTTACTTAAGTTGACTGACTTCACACACAAGCCACGCCTCCCTGCGCCCTGATGGAAAGTGAACCGACTTGGTATTAATAGACTTAGCTAAAGACAGCAAAAAATGAACTCACTGCAAACAGACAAACGAAAAGAAAGCTTCATGAAAAGTCACTTCAGGAAGCCATGCATGGTGAAGAAGATGCAGGAACAGCATGTAGGGATGATATTGATGATACTATTTGTGATGTATCTGGTGATCAATATGATGATGATGGTACTATAGAAGTAGAGAGAGGCTAGTAGGGTCCGAGTAGATCGGCATATCCTGAACTATGTCGTGTCAGACTGATGCCAAATGGGCAACAGAGATATATTCTCCTTAGTGAATGCTGCACTGAAGGGCATGAGTATCCTTGCAGAGGAAAAGAAACTTGATCCTAGTAAACTTCGGCGTCAAAGAAGATACGGGAGGGATATTGCCGTTCAACAGCATCAAAGTGCCATGACGCCATGACAAAGGTAGTTTGTCTGGGTTTTGATGGTAAAATTGACAAAACTGAGTAAAACACCTCATGGTGAGAGGGTCATCATCAAGGAAAACCACACTCAGTAATTGGCTTCCCTTATGCGCTTACATAGATCATGTCTCCCTTGAAAGTGGAAAAGCAGTGGATATCGCCAAGGAGATCATGTCGGTTGTCTATGAGACGGATTCAGCAGAATCACTGCAAGCTATTGTTTGTGATGGCATGAACGTGAACACTGGCAAGAAGAATGGGGTGATTCGTGTGTTGGAAACCCAGCTGGAGGGACCATTACAATGGCTTGTCTGTTTCATCTCACTGAAGTAGTTTTCAGACGGTATTTTGCAGCCACTGACGGTCCAACGACGGGTCCGGCTGGCTCCAGAGGGGAACTGGGTAGATCTCTTGAGTTCGATCCAAAGGATCTGACAATTTTAGGCTATGAACGGGTGTGTGGAAAAACTTGCACTCCACCAAATGAAGTTGAGAAGGATCTCAGCAAAGATCAGCGATACTTGCACCACACATTTCTGGCAGTGCAAGTCGGAGGTGCCGAAGGCGTAATCTTGAAACCATCTGCGCAGCCAGAGCCACTGAACCATGCGAAATGGCCAACTAAAGCCAAAAGTACACTGCGGCTGTACATGTCAGAAGAGCCATCTCCAGTACAGAAACGACTTGTTTCATTCATTCTCAACTTTTACACGCCTCTTTGGTTCAGAATGAGAGCGAACAATTCGTGTCATGATGGCGCCAAGAATTACTTCTATATGGTGGAACTATTGCGAGAATTGCCACCAGAAGATCAGGGCATCATTCGCCCAATAATCAGCAATAACAGCTACTTCTGTCATCATGAAAATATCATGCTGTTGGCTGTTGCTGATGAAGATCCACACGTACGTTGCCTGGCTGTTGGACTCACTCAGCAAGCGCGGGAGAATGACAGCGACAGTGTCAGAGTGTTTGACAAATCTGCTTTGAGGATAGGTTTCGAGGCCAAGAACTAAACCGAGCTGGTGCAGCTAGACAAATCGTCGGTCACAATCCCTCCACTTTTGAAGGTCACAATGGACGACAGCCAACCCATAATCTTGGACCAACGCTTCCCTTGTAACTCTGAAGGTGTGAAGCGTTGCATCAAAGATGTAACGTCGACCACGCAAAAAGTCTACGGGCACCAGGCACAACGTGGCATGTTTCTGCTGTGTAAGCGCCTTGCAGAGACTTCCCGAGGCGTGAGAGTAAAAAAGACTTCTCATCGGAACATACGTGCCCGGTTCGTGATGAAGTTTTCTAATGAAATAGATTGGAAATGTATTATGTTGTTTGTTACTGTTTGGTGTTTCATATAAATCTGCGATTTGTAGTTTTTTGTTTAAATGGGCAGAATAGTGTTTATATATATTGAATACAGGCAAGCAGATGATTTTATGGTTCGTTCAAAGCTAAATCGTGCGAGAAATCCTCTAACACGTATCATTCAGATTCTTCATTTTTGTTGTCATTTCCTCAGTGAATTTCAATGAACTTTTGTGGAAGGGTGGGCCATAGACCAAGAAAGAATTAATGATATTTTGAAGCGGATCCAGAGTATCCCGTACAATATCTCCAAGAGTTCTCATTGAGTTTCAATGAAATTTTGTGGGGGGGGTGAGCCATGGGCTAAGAAAGAATTGCTCTAATTTGCGGACGGGTCAGGATCCTATGTATCCCGCACAATACCTCCAAAAGTTCTCTATGAATTTCAATTAAATTTTGTAAGAGAGTGGGCCATGAACCAAGGAACAAATGATTAAATTTTGGGACGAATCCTGATCCTATATATTCCACACAAAATCTCCACGGATCCGGATCCGGATCCTTTTTAATGACAATGACACTTGCGGAGGTATGCGCTCTCTGAGTGTTTTCTAGTTTGTATATGTTTCTGAACCTAGTTGTAGTCCATTCATGCACGTACTTTACATTATTGGCAGCATTAAAAAGGCAGTAAATGGAAAATCCCTCAGCGATGATTCACTGATTACAAAAAAGACATTTTTTTTTCCACATCTACTTGGAAAACAGAATGAGGTAAATGATGTTGATTTGAAGAAAACAAGAAAAATAAAAAGATAAAATCCCCACCAACCCACTACAACACTGAAAAGTATGACTATGACTGCAAAAAATGAACCACTCTTTGAAACCAACAAAGAAATGCCAAAAATGTTCCTGTCTAGATGAAGGTGATGGTATAAGTGGAAACTTTTAAGAGTCAACAATGCTAAATACCACCTGGTTTGCAGAAGACTCTTCATCTTTCCCAGGGAAGAACTGAAAAAAAGCCCCCACTTTAAGGGGTAAAAGAAAGAAAGAATAACAAAAACATGGTCACAGCAAGATGAGGAGGAAGAACTTGGAAAGCCAAAGTCCTCAGTGCTTCTTCAGAGAGAAGGAGGTTCCGCCCTCACAACTGAGACAACCAATGATGATGAAGCTCAATAGAGGCTGAATGAAAGTGGCCAGGTTCTTAATGGTGGTCGTCTTATGGAGTAGGTGAGTGGGGGTGACATAGTTGCCCAGGAGGTAAAGTGTCAACCTTCCCGTCTGATAGGACTCCTATGGTAAAGAGAACATTTAATTAAGACCGAACAACAAGAACCAGAAATTAATTGAATCTGGTACTTATGTTTACCCAATAGCATTTCCAGAGTTAGTCACTCACATGACACAGGCCAAAGTAAACAGTTAGGGGTCTACAGTATTCTGACTTCTGTAAAAAAAAAAAAAAAAAAAAAAAAAAATGAACAACTGGGTTTTCAATCACCTGAGATGAATTTAGTCAGACTGAAGAACAAGTTATTGGAAGAAAGTTCGAGCTGAAAGTTCACAATTAGGGTTGGTCTGCTTGCCTATCAAAAAATTTTTTGGTTTTCTTTAACAGAAGCTGCTGGTTACACGGAAGATATCATCGTGGTTGTGATGTAGTCTTAGCCTTCTGAGGGAAGGGAAAAAAGCCCATCTTGATAGCATAAGATGTGTTCATTAAGGTCTCAGAAGTCTTCCTCAAACTCAGCATGCATATCTCTAAAATCGAAGAATGTGACCTGAAGATCTTGGAGAAGTTTGCGATTACAGTGGATGACAGGTCAGGTACAGCCACAGATGTGTATGCTTTCACGGTTAGGCCTATTTGCAGAAATCAGAGATCTCATAAAGCCATTCTACCAACTCAAGTATCCCTCGTCCAACACAGTAAGTAATAAGAACAAAAAATAAATAAATTGTATGTTACTGTTGTATATTCAAAAATCAAAGTCCACGACTATTGGTAACTTAAACACTTTTCTTTCTTTCTTTCTAAAAAATTCTTCAATGATATCATCAAAATTCAATCAACCCTAAATGTACAGTATATGTAAATAGCAAGAACAAAAAATTAATTGCTTATTACTATTGTTTATTAAAAAATCAAAGTCCACAGCTATTGGCAACTTAAACACTTTTCTAGCTTTCATGAAAAATTTTCAATTATATTAAAATTTGATGGCATATATAGCTAACTATTTTTGTCCTTAGAATCTGCCGGCCCCTTAGAGTCTCAGGGCCTGAGGCAAGTGCCTCAAGTGCCTCATGGTTAATCCGGTCCTGAAGACGATCACTCATAGCAAAACTTTGGGCTTTCTTCGCAAATTGAATGATTCTCCACTTATCTTCTCCACTAGTTCATCCCCACTGAGCAACATTATGTGGGCAACCACTCCTAGTGTGTGAACCCTCATGGGCCACATCTGGTTAAAGAACACACACACACACACACACACACACACACACACACACACACACACACACACAATTATCTATCTATACGTAGGTATGCGTATATATATATATATATATATATATATATATATAAAGTCACGCTCGACATAACGATCTAATTGGTACCAGACCATCTATATAGCTGACTGATCGTTAATGCTGAACACCATGCTGTTTGGTAATTTCTCAGGCGTGGTGGCTTTTACCTAACAAAGATCGTTAAATACAGACCGTCGTTCGGCCGTACAGATCAACACAATAACATACAGCTAAGTCTAATTGGCTATTTCTGTTAATAAATGCTATATTTATAGCTCCTCTCACCATGCTGATGGCCCAAAGACTGATGTGGGATTCTGTGGAATGCAGAGGAGCACATTGTGTGTGTGTGTGTGTGTGTGTGTGCATAAATATAAGCATGTGTAAATAGCAGTAATAAAGTAAAAAAAAAAAAAAGTAATTGCAAAACAGTAGTGTGGGGTTTGTGATCCTCACTAACGTTCAAAGAATACAAATGAAGAGGGAGGAGTGGAACGAGTTACGAGGAGAGTAGGGAGGTATTTGAGACAAGTAAAAAAAAAAAAAAAAAAAAAAAAAAGATGAAGCTAGGGAGCGACGTAGAGTTTATGTTCCATACTGTTGGGAGAACTCTGAGATAGGATAGCCATATGCAGTGAAAAAGAAAAAAATGAGAAGTTGATTATGAAAGTCAGGATGAGCGAAAAAAGAGAAAAAGGGGACTAAAGATAAGGTTCAGGGTCGAGGTGGAGAGGTAGGACTAAATGAGGAGAATGATGTGAGATGAAAGTATAGTTGCCTGACGATGGAGGCAGGGCAACATGTAGGCGATGTGTTCGTTGACTCTCTCTCTCTCTCTCTCTCTCTCTCTCTCTCTCTCCTTGTCCCATCAGGAGCATAGAGTAAGAGCCTGGGACTTGATTCTGCGGCTAATTTTGGAATATATATATATATATATATCAGCGAGTCCAATTCTCAACTGTAATGGAGCTACAAGTACTGATAACCTTATGGGTGAATTATGAGGGACGCGATTTTCGCCCATAAGGACATCTGCAAATGTAACTCAGCAACGGTTCAAAGCTGAATTCATGTTGTTATAGCATATTTTTTACTCAGTTAGCCCTAGCATCACTTCCTGAAGTTAGTGTTGTATTTCGGGCACACCCTGTATTAGCATATATATATGCAAAATGTCTGACTTGAAGAAGCTTGATTTTCCACCACCACTGTGCAAATCATAATGTGTGATTTGCTTGAGGCAAACAAGTATTTAAGAATATCCCATGAGAGTATAATAAAGCAATATTATTTCTACGTGTATTCCTAAAAATATAAAAATAAAAATGAAGATAAGAATGGGCAGCGGGGGTTTAGATCAAGAAGGTGTTTAAGAACAGAAAGTGAGAAGGTGCGCTGGAATGAAAATGAGCCTTTGGGAGTACATGATTGACTGAAAGAGAGGCTTCATAAGTGGGAGGTTGCGTTCTGTAAGAGGGAATGATTGGTGAGTAGAATAATAAAAATCCATGCAGACAAATAGCGGGGGGGTGGCTGGCTGCAATAGCCAAGCTCCACCTACATAGCTCAGCCTCCACTACCTGAGACTACCTGGCATGGCGGACAGGCGGCAGCGGACAATGGGCCGACGGCCCACCTGTTGCTACAGCCGTTGCAGATGCTGCCCGCTGACGTGCCGATTGTAGCTGTTCCAAAAACTGTGGGTGCTGAGTGGGAAGCTGTGAGTACTGATAGCGCTGCTGTCTTTGACTGGGAGAAGATGCATCATTGCTCTCAGTGCTTGAGTCTCCCCGTGTTGCCTCATCTGCTGATACATACGTCATAGAATATATTAGTTCAGTAGACTTAGCAGTGAACACACATAATGTTAAGGCCTTCAGAACAGTCGCCCTGACCGTTTGGTAAATTTTCCATTGTACTGTAAAGTTATTTTTACTATTGTTCTGCAGGTAGATGATACGGATTAATTCACTTAGGGTAGTGAAAGTTAGGGTAGTAAGACTGATGGCGAGATGTAAAGACCCGGAAGCCGAATGGGTAGGTTCAGCGTCATTCAGGGTTTGGTAGATGTTTCTGTCTCAGTTTTATTTGGCTTTTTAGAAAGCCTTCTTGCATCCCGGTGTTACTTTTCCTCGCTATTAATGTTGTTTTTGTTGCAGCCCCAGGTTTAGCTTGCGGTGAACCCAGCGGACCACAAGAAACTGGCCACATCGAGAGGTCGTTCCCAAAGATCTGCTGAAATTGTGTCGAAGGATTGTCTGTTGTGATGATGTGGTGCATGAGGTAAGTGGTATGGCATAAGGATGGTACACTGCTGTGTAGGGAGAGTGGATTGTTTGTGAACTGTTTCTTTTGTCGGTGCTGTACTTGGGATGGGTCATGGCTGAATCGCATTCTGGCTAGGTGCGTTCGTGTCTCTGAGTAGTATAGTTTCTAAAAGGTGGATTTAGGGCAGTGATAATGAAGGTTGCTGTTTGGCTGTCGGTTTTGGATGGCTGAGGTGATTATGTCTATGTACATTGTTTGGTGGAGGAATGGATGTAACTGACACTGTGTAGTGCTAAATGGTTGTTCGTTTTTTTTTTCTTTGTAAAGTAATGAAGCAACCTATACTTACAGGAGTGGAGTGGATCACACACTAAAGGTACCGGTATGTATTGTGTCTCACGCTAATTTGAAATATTTTTTTCTTTTTGGTGAAGTGCATCTTCTTACTTTAAAGGTTTTATTTTGTGCATAGTTCAAGCTTTTCCATGTTTGCAGTAGTTGATGTCGGAATATGCTTTTCCTAGTAACATTTCATTGAACGGCTTCAGATACTCTGTTTTATCAGGGTAACACATGCCATTTTTTTTTTCACTTTTCCTCATTAAAGTATTATTTATACAGCATGGAGCACAAGAGTCTAAAAAAGAACAACTGGAACAGGTTAAGGTAAAAGAGTGCAGTCGTTCTCCAGTAATTTCAAATTTTCACTAAAATCAGTGGATAGCGTCCTTTGTTGCCTTTTATTACTACACTGTTTGTCCACAGCACTCACTGTCATGCACTTATGGCTTTGTTTTCCCGCCTGATTTTCATCCCACATAGAGATTTAAATGTGGATAGGAATATAATGTTAAGAAGCTGGATTGCTAGTTAGGTACTGCTGGAGAATTCCCGACGATTCTCGCATTTTTCCGCTACCAGTCAGAGTTGCCAGATAGCCTGTTGCTGTGAATGGAAGTACTTTGTAAAGGTATGCATTCATTCTTATTTTATTTTCTCTATAGTGTTTTATTTAGGTGACTGGTAAATTATGTAATTTAATTTCAGTTTGTATGCTAAGGAATTCAGAGTGCTACGTATCTAAGGAAACTCTGGAATATTTCGGATGTCTTCGATTTGGTAACTGTTTGCTAGGAGCAGGTACCAGCACGTCCTAGAATGTTGGAGAAGCAATGAAGGATTGGGGAGAGAACTGAGGAGCTTCAGTTTAGTTTAACTTGTGGCTTTGTGAAGTTAGTGTAGCTCTGGAGTTGTGAAGCAGACAGTGTAATTCTATCTATCTATTTATTGGCTGACGCTTCAATCCCGTTCGGAGTGGCCACAACCAAATCGCCTCCACGTCACCCTGTCCCCCGCTATTTCACTGTCCCGCTCCCAACTCACCCCCCCCTCTCTCATATACCTCTCCACCCCATCCCTCCATCTCATCCTCGGCCTCCCCCTCCCTCTTCCCCCCTCCACCTCACTCACATACACTCTCTTCGTCAGTCTTTCACCCTCCATCCTCTCCACATGGCCAAACCACCTCAGTGTATTCCTCCTAACGCTTCCTATCACATCCACATCCACACCACAATGCTCCTTTATATTCTCATTTGTCACCCTGTCTCTCCATCTGACTCCACAGGCTCCTCTTAAATAACTCATTTCCACTGCACTTACTCTTGACTTGTGTCCTTCCAGCAACGTCCAAGCTTCACTTCCATACGTTAGAGTTGGTATCACAATACTGTCATGTAGTAACTTTTTCACTTCCATGCTCACATCCCTGCTCATATCACTGCTTTCAAGGAACCAGCAACCTTTCTTCCCTGCTGTACCCTTTCAAGCACTTCACCCTTCAAACCTCCATCCTTACTCATCACACTACCCAAGTACTTAACTCGCCCCATCTCGACCACTTTTCCACCACTGACTCCCCCCAATCCCGACCATTTTTGGATTTTTTTTTTTTTTGGCTCAAACCTCCGCTTTTGGTGAGAAACATCGAAAATTCATAGAGAAATTGCTCACCTGAGGTTTAAAATACTCGATACAGGTAGGAGTACCTCCTTACCTTACTGGGTTTTCTAACAGGCTGGCACCAAAGAAAACGAGTTCTATGGGAGGATAACTATTTCACATCACTCATAAACGGTATTTGCTTATTTACTTGGTACTAATTTATACATAGTACAAGAGTATATTGGTTTTCAAGCAGTAATATAGGCATTATAAGCATTGTTTTACTCACTAACTCATCACCATACCTGACCTTTTTTGCCACATTATCTGATCATCATTTCTGACTGTTTCTTCCTCTAATGCTATGTAAAGTTTGTCCTCCACATTGTCATTGATTGGGGAATCACTCTGGCCCTGAATTTCGTACTGTGGCATGACATGGCTTTACTGGCCAGTTCACTGATAACAGGTTAATTGCTGAGACAATGGCATGCAGGGGGGGGGAGGAGGTCATGCTGGGTAAGGCACTATCCCTGCCTGGCTTCTTGTAGAGAAAGGTGTCACGTGTATACGTACCAAAAATCACTCGCGAAAATTGAAAATTGTGCAAATTAGGGACCTTGCAATTGATTCGTGTTTATGTACGTCGATGGGATTGGCAGTGACAAAACGTGTGGACGTTAAAGAACGTCGACGGGACGCCGCGGGTTACACATACACACATTTTCCAAATCCTCACCATCCAACCTCGCTGTACATTCACTGACTTCACCTCTCTCAAAGACCATCACTTTACTCTTCCCTACATTCCCCTTTTAGATTCCATTCCTTACACACTCTCCCAGACTCATTCACCAAGCTTTGCAGCTCTCCTTCGTCTTCACTCAACAACACAGTATCATCTGCAAACAAAAGTACAGGGAGTTTCCAAACACTACCCTCTCTCACCAGGGCCACTCCAACATCCACTGCCCTACCTTGTGCCTCTTTTATTACCCCATCCATGTACAGATTGAACAACCATGGAGACATGACACATCCCTGCTTCAACCGAACCTTCAAAGAGAAAAATTCACTCAGTTCACCATCCACATGCACTGCAGCCTTCGCACCATCATACATACTCTTCACAGCATTCAACAACTTTCCCATCTACTCCATATATACTTAAAACTCTCCACAATCCTTGTCTATCCACCCTATCATATGCTTTCTCTAAATCCATGAAAGCCGCACAACTTCTTTCCCTTCTCTAGAAACTTTTCCACTAAGATCTAAGAATGAATATCTGATCTACACAACCTCTTCCCCTCCTAAAGCCTCCCTGTTCTTCTCCAACTAATTCCTCTGTTCTTTCTCTAACTCTGTCAATAAGTATCCTACCATACACCTTCCCTATTATACCAAGAAGACAGATGCCCCTATGATTACCACACACTTCTTTTTCCCCTATTCCTTTGTACAAGGGAATAATTATACCTGACTTCCAATCCTCCGGGACTCTGTCTTCCTCCCAGGCCAATCTGCCATTTTCCACATCCATTCTACTACTATCTCTCCCCCATACTTCAGCATTTCACCACACACTCCATCAATTCCTGGGGCTTTCCCTATTTTAACTTTCTTCAATGCTTCCACAACTTCTATCCTACTGATTTCTTCCTGTCTTCTCACCTCCCTCCTCCTCCCAGCCATTCCCCAGCCACTTATAATCGCATTACTTCCATCCTTTATGTTCAGCAATTCCTTAAAATGTTCTCTCCATCTGCTCACTTTTTCTCCCTTCTCCACTAGTAATCTACCATTTTTATCTTTCACTCCCCTGCTAACCTCACTTCCACCCTGTCTTACACTTTTCACCTCTTTCCAGAACATTTTCTTACAGTCCCTCCACTTTACACTCAATTTCCTTCCAAATTCCTCATCCGCTCTCTTCTTACTCTCTCTTACTAATCTTTTCACCTCTCTCTTTCTTTCTACATATAACTCTCACTTCTGCCTCTCAAATTCTTCCACGCCCCTATTTCTCATCCATTCATTGAATGTTTTCTTCTTTTGTGCCACTGCCTGTCTCACATCTTCATTCCACTACACTGTTCCTTGCACACCCCTCCGTCATCTCTTCATCCCAAACACCACATCACATGCTGTACACACTTCTTCTGTAAATATCCTTCACACACCTTCCACGTCCCCCATCTGCTCCAATTCATATTTGCCCAATCGTACCTCCACTTCTCTCTTATACTCTGCCTTTTTCTTATCCTCTTGTAACTTTTCCACTCTCCTTACAAATACTCCTTCTTCCCATCCCTCCCTTCTTCTGTTTCTCCATCCTAATTGGACCTTGATTCTGGCCACCACCAAGTAGTGGTCAGAAAGTCCACTCCCCCAACCTCTATAAGCTCTTGCATCCATTACACATTTTCGCATCCTTTCATCCACACACACATAATCAATCATTGCCTTCCTTTCATTCAGTTCACCACCCACCCTTCTCATCACTCGCCATGTATACCTGCGGATCATCTTGTTCCTGAAGAGGGTATTGGCTATCACCAACCCCCTCCCAGCACAAATGTCCACTAACACATTGCCATTCTCATCTATCTCACCAGGCACACCCCACTCACCAACTATTCCATCCACCTTCACATTCCCTACTTTACCATTCATATCACCGATCAAAAACACTCTCATTCCTTCCAAACTTTTCCATGCACACTTCCACATTTGTCCAGAACTCTTCTCTCACTCTGCTTGCACGATCTTGCGTTGGCGCATACACACACACAATCGCCCACATTTGTATTCTAACTTTCAATCTTACCCACACAATCCTTGACCCAACTGATCCATACTCTCTTATGCTCTTCTTCCATCTTTTACTCACAACTATACATACTCCTTCATTTGCCCTCTCATTCTCACCTACTCCTGCACATATACCCCATCCATACCCCCATTCTCTCACACTCTCACCTCCCCATTTCGTTTCAGTTATTCCGCATACATCCACTTTCGCACACTCAAGCACCTGGACAATCTCACTCTCTTTCACCTCATCATTCACTCCCCTTACATTCCAGGTTCAGTGTAATTACTTGGTAAAATAAAGACAACAGATGTGAGAAGCCTGTGTTATTATGTCTGAGTTGATCTTGTGTAAGGATCTGCTGTTGTACACAGAAAGGCTGACCCCAGGAAGAACTATTCACTGGGTGACGTTCTTCCTATACTGAACAATGTTTATTTTAGTGTTTTGATGACACTCGTGATTTGGGCATTACTTTTAACTATACTTTAGATTTCATTTTGTGCAACATTTCCTCCTCAGTATTGTTGATTTAGGATATAAAAGAAGCATTACAAGAGTTTGTCCTCATTTTAACCCTGAAACCGTTGGGCAATACCCTGTACATTTCATATTCTCTCGTACAGCCACAGCCTTAACTTTAGTATATTGTGGTTTCTTTTCAGTGTGCAGGGGGGCAAGGGGGGACAGTGGTAGAGAGTCGGACTCGGGACCACGGGGTCGTGAGTTTCAACCATGCCCTGTAGCTGCCACGCCGGGTGGGGTAGTGCCCTCTTGTCACCTAGCAGGGCTATACGACCTAATAAGGTCTAGCTCGGGGGAACATTTCCCTTTCCTTTCCCTTTCCGGTGTACAATAAAGGAACTATAAGTAGGCCGTGGCAGTTGTCAGATGCCACTTTCTGAAGGAAAGGTACTGGGAATCGGGTCATCATTTCTTTCGACGCGTGCGTAACTTGGTATTTTGGAGAAGTATATAGCCCGCTGAATGGGACAAAGAAGGGATAGGTGCTGTTGTTGGATCAGTGGTGTTCATATTAATTCACTGAAACGCTACATTATTTTGCAATCTCTGTGATGAAAACTTCTGGTGTGAATGTTTGTAAAAACAACATAAATATTACCAACACGATAGGTAACATTTGAACTGTATTTTTACGTCTTGTTATTGCCAAGTGATACACCACCGCTAGGTAAAGGCCCAGTCAACTTGTTGAGCCGTGCTTTCAACGAGTTTCTGCAAGTGCATAAAAATTATCTTAAAACCAAAATATTTGAATAAAACTCTTGAGCAATGTTTTCAATGTGAAACATCTAAAATGGAGATAAACGCATTAAATGTTATTAAATTAATTTCAATAAGTTATCATGTATCATGTCCATAGGTCCCTTTACCACCGCTCCCAGAGACGGAGCATGCACTGTCACCCTGTCTCACCCAACTCCTCAGAGATCTGTCCAGCGAGGATAATGATCTTAAGGACACGGACTCTGCACTTGTGGTCATCCAGGACCCCACTCCCTTGTGTCTATTCTTAACTTGCACGAGCTCTTTAAAAGTCATACAATGTCGTAAGGCAACTCTTACTACTCATACCAGCAGTCGTACGAATATTCGTGAGACTCTAGGCGATTTTTGTCCACGACTTTCATCTTCTGCTCATGCTTCCCCCGTACATACTCGCACAGTGTGACTGCCAGAATGATAATTTCACTTTACTCGCAGTCGCTCGCCTCTATTCGGGTAAGCTTGCAGAAATTTTGATCGCAGATGCTCGTAGAAAGCTCTGCTCAGAAGTGTGACTGGGGCTTAAGTGAGACTGGATGTTATGTTTTGATCGACATCTCTCTCTCTCTCTCTCTCTCTCTTTCTCGGTAAGTGAGATCGGGTGCTATGTTTTGATCAACGCTTGCGTGTGTGTGTGTGTGTGTGTGTGTGTGTGAACCAAATAACTCAGACAGCATTTATCTGTTTTTTACCATTCTAGGGAAAGGTTGGTAGACTTCCCTAGAACTGACCAATTGTTTGAAAAACAGGCTGAAGGTCAAGGTCATATGGCTAAGTTAATGTTTGACCTAGAAACATTAGCCTAAGCAGTTTTTATTCAGTTCAGACCCAACCTGGTGTAAGGGCGATGGTGATGAAAAAAAAAAATAAATAAAAAGGAAAATTTTCAGTTATGAGAACAGACAAGGGTCACTGTCATAGGGCAAGATCAAAGTTTGACATGTGAATCTGTGTGAAAAGTAAAACTAGTACTTGGCAGAATGGTTATGGATCAGGTAAGGAGTTGATCAACGATGTTTGAGGAAAACAGCTCAAAGATCAAGGTCACATAGCAAAATCAACCTTGGCATTTGGGGGCCAGTTTAAATCCTATATGGTGAAAGAGTTAAGGGCAAGGGAAGGGAAAAGGGGTTCGAAATTGAGAACAACCAAAGGTGCAGGTCATATGGCAAGATCAGCTTAAACACTATGGGACCAATCTGAATAAAAGTTAATGACACTGTTATGGGTCAGACAAGAGTGTAACAATTCAGGAGTGAAAGCAATCGGTCGAAAGTTCAACCATTAAAGCAATTACAAGGCGCGGGTGTTGCACTCTGCGAATGTTCCTTCTCGTTTGTATTTGTAAATGAAACTTTGATTTGTTTCACAATCATCATACTTTTCTGTTCAAAAGACTGCAGTAGTAGAAATATAGATAAGTATCATTAGGCAGGTGGGTGCCCATCATCCTCGGATGTCTGTACAATGGGAGGCAAACCAAATATTTTGTTTGAACTAGAAGACATTTTCTACACTGCGTGGTGACCAAACCCAAGCGTTCCCTATACGCTGTGAAAGTGACAGAGTGGGTTTGCCAAAGTTTAGTGACCTGACCTCAAAAAAAAAAAAAAAAAAAAAAAAAAAAAAAAGCACCCTGCCCTGATCAACCAGCATTTAGCTACCAATGACCATTCGAAGGACATTCTGAATAAGAGGAAATGGAGTGCAAGGGGAACAATCGATGAAGTAAAATAAATAGCGATTGTGCAGACAATCAAAGATGCAGAAGTGGATATATGTGGAATGACTAATATTAAATGAAACTGTAAGTGTGTGAAAGTTTGGGAATATGGACTGGGTGTGTATGGTGGAGCGGATGAGAATGAGAAGGTGAACGAGGGTGTCAAGATTATTTTGTGCAAGACTAGGGTGTGAAGATTATTTTGTGCAAGAGTTGGACGGAGAGCATGAAGTATTATGGATCAGCTGGCTTAAGGATTGTAATGGAAAGAAAGCAGATAAACAGGCCTTGACTACTGTATGTATTTATATTCCAACAGAGAACCGAGTTGCTGTGGTAAAAACAGAGATCTGGGACAAAAGAGAAGAATCACAGCAGCCTGAGAGTGATTCAGACTGGAGATATGCATGGTAAAGTGGGGAATACTACAATTGATGAGGCCACTGGCCTGTGGGGTGTACCACTGGAATGGGTGGGAATGATAGTTTCCTGTTGGCCTTTTTCCAGGTACAAGCTACACATGGCGAATGGTAAGGAGAATTGGGAACGAGCTAAATGCATGTAAGGCAGTGACTGATTCTCTGCATGTGGATAACCAAATTAGAAGATCAGTGCTTGACACAGGAGTATATGGAAGTTTTAGGAGTGGATTTCTCATTGGATTTTCTCATCAGTATATAGCAGTGTCAGAAAAATAGATTTATAAGCGATGAGTGACTAGAAGTGGAGGATGACATGAGGAAGAAGTTGTTGCAAAGAGAGCATACAGTTGCAGGAGCAGGAAACTGGAGTACAGGAGAGGAGAGGAGAAGCGACTAAGTGGATGTGATCTTGAGGTGACAGATGATAAGAGTGTGAGTACGGTGTTCGTAGAAGATATCTGTGCAGCATGTAAAGCACTGTGTGGGGTTAGCAGAAAAATAAAGGGTTGAAAGCAGCAGTACTATGGAACGAAGATATGAAAGGAGCTACAAAGGAGAAAAAGAAAGCTTGATATGAGTGGAAGGGAAGCAATGGAACTGAGGATGTGCAATGATGAAAGATTATCGCAAGGCAACATACCCTAAGAAACACTTATAATGAATAAGTAATTTGCTGGAAGTTATCATGATTTTATCCACATGCACCATTATAACAGATTAACCCCTACACCGCGGGCATGTTTACCAATGTTTTGCGTGTCCCGCGGGATTATTCGGGCTCCGACAGACTCTCAAAAAATATTTCCCAAAAATCAGTTATTAGTCCTAGAATATTAAAATTACATATGCTTATGGCACATACCTTCAGCTTTCTCCTGGAATGTTTGTTGAGCCTTCGTCTGTTACCGTAGGACTTGTGGAGACCTCTGAAGTTGGGTAACGAAGTCTCCACTTTACACTTCCCGATAACCCGTAATATGATTACCACAGCCAGATATAAACACTATAAACACTACTCTATGATATTCAAGTAGTTTGGGATCCATACTCCAAAAAAAAAAAAAACACTGTGAAAGCAACGGAAATTACGAGCGCGTCTTATCGTCACACTTGCGCTAGTTCGCTCTTGGTACTCTGTCATTTATTATTCATAAAACCCCTCACACTTTATATTTCTATTACTATATCACACTTATATATATCTGGAGTCTTTCTCCATAAGTTTCCTTCAGTCGTATTAGTTTATTGTCACTGAAGTCATTCAATTTTTAATTCAGTAAAATACGTAGAGAGCCACGGATTCACTTTCACTGTTAAACATAAATTATTTATACTCATATTCTTATATTACTAATTACTTACATTACTATTTACATTTTCTATTCTATTTTCAATATTTACCCTTCTATTTTACTTACACTATGTTATTCACTGTCACTTTCAGTAAGATAAAACTATAATACACTGTTCAGTCATTTGTACTGAACATCCATTGCTTTCACTTGCTATTTACACATCATTTACACATTATTTACATATTATTTCCAAATTATTCTCCTTTCACACTTGCACTGTTAGAACTGCTTCTGGCTGTGGTAATCGAAGAAGCAGGTAACACAGAGGGGAACCTGGCACTCAGCGCACTGTCTGTCATCTCCCACTTATGTACGGTGGTGAGCATGTGCGCAACCCTCTTGTCATGCCACCGTATTGCCAGCATCTTCTCAGACTTGCATAGGTGCACGTCTCCTTGCTGCGAGGTTCCTGCCTCTGTGAATTAGGGAAAGTGGGCACGATTACTTTTGAGTCGCAGGAGCCAATGCCATGCTCAGAAAGGTATTTGGCAAGTTTCGGTGCTGTATAGTAGTTGTCTGTATACGGCACATGATTCCCACCAAAATACTTTTCTAGGAGCACTTTCACTACACAGCCTGAGAAGCCAAGGGGGTGTGTTTTATCCAGATCGACAGTGCTGGCTGAATAAATGACGAAGTCAAGGATGTACCCCGTCTTACAGTCGCACAGTACAAAGAACTTAGTTCCAAAGCGATGGCGTTTGCTTGGAATGTACTGAACAAACCGAAGACGTCCTCTGAACAAAACCAAGGATTCGTCAATGACATCCTTCTGAAAGGGGTGGAAGAATGACATAAACTTATCCTTCATTCTGCTCAGAATCTCCCGGATCTTCCAGAGTGGGTCAGTTTGGGAAGGTACATTGTTGTCGGCAAAGTGCAGGTTTCCCATGATGTTCCGGAAGCGATCTCTGGCCATGTACTTATTGAAGGTGGGTGAGGGTAGTAAGGGGTCCATGGACCAGTATTCTTCCAAATCATGCTTCTTGGAGTGTGGCATGAGAAGCATGAGGGCAAAGAACACATACAGCTCCTGCACTCCCAGCATGGACCACTGTTGCATCTTGGCTGCACGTGTACCACTTGCAGCACGTTGTGATTCATACCTGTTGGTCTCATCACATATGTGCTGCATGACTTCGTCATCTAAGAAGGCCAAAAGGTAGTCCACACACTCAGCATTTTCGTCAATAGTGAAGGCAGGCTGAACTCCTGAGGAGCTCTCATCAAATACTAAATTTTCAGGCACAAAATCTGACCCTTCCGTCCACGCGAAGGCTTCCAGGATTCCCTGTCGTGGCGGTGTAGGGCGGGTGGTGGTGGTGGTGGTGGAGGTTGGCTGTGAGGCAGATTTATCTCGTTCAAGGTCACTCGCACTGACCCTGGGTTGCCGTACAGCACTAGCAGCCCTTACCCTACTAACTACACTACTTTTCACAGTCCTTGATTTACCTTTTCCTCTATGGCCTGCCTTCACTGTTCATGCTGGTGGTGACTCCGACGACGAAGACTCCGGAGATAACTCAGCCGACGATGATGAAGAAATGAGTGAAGTGGGGCTTGGGGAACGGGGAGGTGAATGCACTCGGGACTCATGGCGGGCTGGGTCACACGGGGGCATTGTTCTGGGGCTAACACGCCGCCTTTTCACTCCCTTCACATATTCCTTGCCTTGCTGCACTAAAGGCTCCTTTCCCTTGGAGCTAGAGACTACTTCCGACACTGAAGCACTCGTTGTAGCAGTTTCTGGCACGATAACCTCACCTGGCTCATCACACGATTCACCCGAATCGTCAAAATGACTGTCCATCATCACCATGGACAATTCTGCAAGTTCACGTGCCACTGCAGAGTCACTAAGGCCTTTCCTGCTTCCCTCACTACTTTTCTTAGGGGTAGAGATCACGGGGCCCTTTGCAATGGGCGCAGAAGCGGCAGGAATGGCGGGGTGCGAGTGTGACATGGTTTCACTACAGCGGAGGACAAGGAACTAAATGCCGCGGCTTATCTGAGAAGGCAAGGGTTGACAATGACACTGAGGCTGACTGCTGCTAACTTACATGCTAATTTTTTATAGGTAGAAAATCTCGGCAATACATAAAGAAATAGGTAGTTCCAGGTGAATGTAAATGTCGCTTAGGCTTCTCCCTTCCTTTCTGATATATATTTTTATTACAGACATCGATTACAAGGCATAATTCAAAGGGGAAATTACGTGGTAATGTAGCAAATGAATGCACGTGCGGTGTTGTCAGGTGATAATTACCCAATTCCTGGTGTATAACACTATCACTTACCTGATTTTTTTTTGGTATATATTAATTTGTATAAGTATAGGGCATAGGGCTTATTTCAATGGATGAAATCTGTGGAAAAATCTGGGGGAAATTTGCGTAGCGCAGCGCGGCGTGGGAGGTGAGAGGACAGGGTAATGGAGGGCAGGTAGGGAGGGGAGTCATGAAGGGGGTAAAATCGCTAAAATGTCAACAATGGATGGGAGTACAGATGAGATTTGGAGTGCTGACTAGTGTTGGACATTGGCAGTACTGATAGATGATACAAGCCACCACTTGAGAGCCCGGGATAATTCAAAATAACACAGAATCACAAAAGTGATGCCCAGCGGTATGATCCATTGTGGCCGAGCGTCACGAAAGTGACGCCCCGTGGTTAAGGGGTTAAGAAATGTAACTTATGTGTACTTTTGGAAGGTATACTCGTATAATAATAATACTGCATGAAAAGTTAATGCTTAAGAATTTCCATGTAATAACCTCTGTGTGTCGACCCTGAGGTTGGTTTACACATCCAACCGTTTGGGTGGGGAAATCTGAGAAGAATAGTCTTTACCAAAATCATTTTTAACATAATGAAATGATAGAATACTGAATGGAGGTTAGACAAAACTACCGCGGATATATGGTCTTCACTATGTACAGTGGAGGACAAAAGTTCTGTCCTGATCCCAGGCACAATATGAATCTCTACCAACTGAGGTTCGAACAACGGTGCTTCGGGAAGATGGGGATGCGAGGTGCCGGGGTGGCAGAAGACGAGGTCAGAGGGAGGGGTTTAGTGTCCAGATCCATGGGATGATAAGTAACCAATATTGCTATGATCTCAGTATAATTCATTGATAAGGTTATATTAAATTAATAAATACGAACATGATGATATACAGGTAACTATATATTCCGTGAGATAATTTTTTATAGGATGATTTAGAGAATCATGGTTGGTACTGTGATGTTTCTCAGTCATCGCGGCATAGAAACAATCATTTTGTTTGTTCATTTTTTAAATCATCGTTTGCATTACTATGATTCGTTGGTTTCTTTGTAGAGGGGCCAGTCTTCGAGTATCATTGGATATTAAATATTTCAGTTTATATTATGGTCATACTTTTTTGTCTTTAATAAGGTTATAATTCTTACCACTATTATTTTGAGTCTCTTCAACTAAGGAAGGACTTTATGGCAAAAGCCTGGTCATTTCTGTCAGTTTCGAGAGAGGGTGCTCGGGATGAGGTTAGAAAATATATCAGCAAATTTTAATTCATAGGAAACTGAAACACATGAGTTAAACAAATGCTTTTATATCAGTCAAATTCTATTAACAACACACATTAAAGTAGTTTGCGTATTTATGATACAGATGTGGAATATTACTACTACACATAGAAGTAACTCACCTTGACTGTATTAAGAAAACACACTAATTTTTGGTAACCCTAGGAAACATAAGGGTGATTTTGACATAAACATAATACCAGGCTTTCGGTTATCATTGCCAACAGTATATACATAAAGAATACAGTACATACGGTATTACTTGTCATTATGAAAGTTATCTAACACGGAATCGAAGAAAATGATATCATCAAGCATTCAAATGATGCAAACACAGTAATAGAAGGTCCAACCACCTTGAGCCTGAACAACTTCATCAACCCTCCTGGGTTGGGATGCTACTAATTTATGACAAACATCTGAACGGTTCCAAACAGATTCGCAGACCTCAAGGGCTTCACGTTCTACAGCTTGAACACTTATTTCTTCACCCACGTCCCTGTCCTTGCACATTATAGCCCATGAATTCTCAGTTGGGTTTAGATCCCAACCCTCTGAGGGCCAATCGAGGACTTCCATTTCCGGGTGCTGGTTTAACCAATCCTTTAACACTGTGCACATATACACAGGACTCATGTTATGAACAAGTCTAATAGGATGAGGAAGTGGGATTGCCGTATTTCACACGGATGGCAATAAAACGTTTTCTAACACGTCAATGTATTTTTTCCCTGTAAATCTTCCTTCTGTTTTCGTCAGTTCTCCATGTCCATTAGCCCACATCCATCCCCCAAATGATAGGTTCACCAGCCCACTTTTGTCCTTCTGTATATTTTTCATCTTATATCGTGTGTTTACGGGTTTCCAGCACGTTCGAGCCCCTGCTGCCACCGACGTGAAGCATTTCTCATCAGTAAAAAAAAATCTACGTCTGCTCCTAAATACTGTAAAGCAGAGCCTAGTCTACACTCTTTGTTGGCTTGAGAGAGTTTTTATTTCTTGGCTTTCCTGTAGCAGTGAATGCCCATCTCGTGAATGCGTCATCTCGTCGTCCGCAGATCGCAGGGAAGCTGTAAAGTCTGAGTAACCTGAACTGCAGGACACTTTGACTGCTCGTGTACCATGTCCGCTATACGGGTGAGAACCCGAGGTCTGTCACTGCGTGGCTTTGTCTTCACTGAGCCCTCCATTTGCAACCGACGAATCCATTGATTCACAGTCCTGATAGATACCTGTAAGGAGAGTATTTTCTCTTGATGACTTTCCCACTTCCCACAACCCGATGATACAGCCACGGAGGGTAACGCTCAGGATCGTTTGCACTCTTCCCTGTACCCATCATATTGCCGCGTCTTTTTGCTATTTCTACACTGAATGCAAAATAATGCAATAGTTGGTATTATAGTTTTGGACTATTCATAGTTCATTGTTGATTATATTGCACGATAATGGTAAAACCATCTTGCACTGCGGCTCTCCCCTACATTCAAAACAACGTCTCTCTCTCTCTCTGTTTCGAACAATCACTTTTGTCATTTTACTACATAATTATGGGGTTTTACCCTCCTGCATTTGCCACATTCTTGCCATCCATGATAACTTGCAATGCTTAGTAAGCAATTCGCATTGAGTCAGCAGTCTCTCTCTATCTCTCTCTCTCTCTCCCTCTCTCTCTCTCTTTCTTTGTGTTCTTACCTAATTGTTCTTACCTAATTGTATCTTTACAGGAATGAGTCAAGCTCGTACTGTCCCGTGTCTTAAACCATATTTATCGTACATATCCTTAAATTTGTGAATTGTTTTGGCACACACTATTTCATTCGGTAGTGCATTCCATTGATCAATTGCTCTGTTTGGGAAACTGAATTTCCTTACGTCTTTATCACCTCTCTTCTTATGCAATTTTTTGCAGTGTCCTCTTGCTGATGCTTCTCCATATGTTAAGTAATCATTTATGTCTATTTTCTCCTTTCCTGATATGCATTTATATAGCATTATCATGTCACCTCTTTTCCTTCTCTCCTGTAGTGTTGGTAGATTCAGTTTATTTAGTCTTTCTTCGTAGCTTAGGTCCCTTAAGCTTGGTATCCATCTTGTAGAGGCCCTTTGAACTTTTTCAATCTTGTCTATGTGCTTTTTGAGATGAGGACTCCAGACTACTGATGAATACTCCAGGGTTGGTCTAATGAATGATGTTATTATCCTTCTTAGCATGTCTTCATTTATGTATGTGAATGCTATTCTCATATTTGCAAGCAGTGTATACATGTTCCGTACCTTCTCGCTGATGTGGTCAGCCGGAGATAGTCTGTTATTGATAATCACACCTAGGTCTTTCTCTCTTTCTGATGTGTATAGGGTTTTATTTCCTAACTTATAATCCCAATCAGGTCTTTTTCCACTTTTACCAAACTTGATTACATGACACTTGTCCACATTGAATTCCATTTGCCATGTACTACTCCATTCATGAAGTTTATTTAGTTCTTCTTGTAGCTCTTTACAAGAGTCTGTGTTAGTAATTCTCCTTTGTATTTTTGCATCATCTGCAAACATATTCAGATAGCTCTCATTTCCAGTGTTACTGTTTATATCATTTATATACACTAAAAACATGATTGGTGCCAGCACTGAACCCTGTGGTACTCCACTAGTCACTTCTTTCCATGATGAGTAGTTTCCTCTTAGTACTGTCCTCATTTCTCTTTTTATGAGAAAGTCTTGCATCCAACAAAACAGTTTGCCTCGAATTCCTCCTTGATGGTACAGTTTCCATAAAAGTCTTTGGTGTGGTACTGTGTCAAAAGCTTTCTTGAAATCTAAATAGATACTGTCCACCCATCCTTCCCTTTCCTGTATTGTGTTTGTTACTCTGTCATAGTAGCTCAACAGATTAGTAACACATGATTTTCCTTTTCTGAAACCAAACTGTCTTTCTATTATCATACTGTGTTCTTCTAAATGATTTACCCAAGCTTTTCTTATAAGTTTTTCTAATACCTTGCTTACAACACTGGTCAGTGATACTGGTCGGTAGTTGAGTGGATTTTGTCTATTTCCTTTCTTGAATAAGGGGACAATATTTGCTTTTTTCCAAATATCAGGTAGTTTACCTTGACTCAAGGATTTCTTGAAAATTAAAAATAATGGTTTACATAACTCCTTTGCACATTCTCGTAATACCCAACATGAAATTTCATCAGGACCACTTACTTTTCCTCTGTCTAATCTGCTTAACTCCTCCTGTATTACTTTTTCTGCTATTTGTATATCTGGTAGTTCTTGAATAAGGGGACAATATTTGCTTTTTTCTAAATATCAGGTAGTTTACCTTGACTCAAGGATTTCTTGAAAATTAAAAATAATGGTTTACATAACTCCTTTGCACATTCTCGTAATACCCAACATGAAATTTCATCAGGACCACTTGCTTTTCCTCTGTCTAATCTACTTAACTCCTGCATTACTTTTTCTGCTATTTGTATATCTGGTAGTATGTGTGGACATGCGTGTTCCACATAGTCCCTCTCAAAATTTTTTTCTTCTGTAAAAACTAATTGGAAATTCTTATTTAGTGCTTCACAAATATCTTTCTCTTGTGTATAAGTGATTCCCTCGTCCGTAATGGATTGTATTATATCTTTTACTTTAGTTTTGCTTCTGATATAGCTGTAAAACAGCTTTGGTTGATCACTACTTTTATTTATTATATCCTCCTCAAACTGTTTTTGGGCTTCCCTCCTTATTCTTGTATAGTCGTTTCTTGCCTGTTTGTAATTATTATACGCCCTTTCACTATTATGTCTTCTGTATCTATTCCACAACAAATCTCTTCTTTCTTTTGATTTTTTACATTCTGTATTGAACCATTTCTGTATTTTCTTATCTGCTTCTTTGTGCTGTGGGATGTACTTCTGGACTCCTATTTCATAAAATTCACAAAATTTTTATATACAGCATTTAAATCTTGTCCTCTAAGCTCATTTTCCCAATCAACTTCTAAGAAATACTTCTTTAGGTCTTGATAATTTCCCTTTTTATAGTTTAGGCTCTTTTTGTAACTATCATTGCTGTTTACTATGTCATATGCTATCCTGAAGTTATAATTTAGTACTGCATGATCGCTTTTGCTGAGTGGAGGGTGATATATTAAACTGTCAATATCATTTTCTTGCCTTGTAAATATTAGATCTAGCACTGAAGGTACATCAAGTCCTCTTTTTCTGGTGGTTTCCCTCACATGTTGCGTTAAGAAAAACTCTTGTACGAGATCCAGGAGCTTTTGGTCCCAACAGCTTTCTTGGCTATTTATATCTAGAGTATTCCAATTTATATTTGTATTGAAGTCCCCAGGTAGTATAATTCTTTCCGATTTCTCTTCCATTTTATGTAGCAATGATCTTACACTCTGAATTGTACTCTCTGCCAGGTCCTCATATTCGTCTCTTTCCCATGTGTTTCACCTGGGTGGCATGTACAAATTGGCTACAGTTACTTTACCTTCAGATGTGTCGATCTCTACTGCAATCAGTTCTACTTGTGATGGTATATCTAGTTTTATTTCCTTGACTTTTACATTTTTCTTAGTTAATATTATAATTCCTCCTCCTTTTTTTAAATATCTGTCTCTTCTCCATATATTGTATTCCTCTTAGTTTAGTATGTCATTTGATATCCTTGGTATTAATTTTGTTTCAGTTAGGCATATTATTTGTGGTTCATTTTCTCTGACATAATCATTCATCTCTAGTAATTTAGATACCATTCCATCCACATTTGAGTACATCAACTTTATCATCTTGTTTATATACTTGTCATGACATGGTTCTACTACCTTCCTCCTTTTTCTTCCATCCTGTTTGTGTACCACTTTCGTACCTGCGGTCCTATTACTTTGTAAAAAAATTTCTTCTTCTCCTCTTCTGATCTTCCCTCATTTTTTGTTTTTGCTTCCTCCCTTTTCTCTTTCAGTAATTCCAGTTCCTCTTGTGTTAGGCATCTTTTTATCCATACATTTTTGAACTCCTTTTTTTCCTTAAGATTCTTTGCATTTTTTAGTATTTCTTCCACAGTGTTTACACTCTGGAAAGTCACCTTTAGAGGTCTTGTCTTGCTTTTCTCGTATTTCCCTAACCTTTTGTGTTCCTCTATGTCTTTACTACAGATTTCCTCTGATACTTCTTTCAGTAAGCTCATTACATTTGCCATCTCCTTTTTGTCTCTTGTGATCTTGTTTTTAACTTCTTCCTCTTCTATACCAGTGATTACTATTGATTTGTTTATCTCTACTGAATCTCTGACTAACTTTGGATTGTTTTGGATTATTCTTTTCACCTCCTTTTTAATGCTTTTTTCCTCCACCCTTGTTTCTAAGTCTTTCTTTACTTTCACCATTTCAGCATACGTGGTTTCTACATCATTTTTGTAGCTTTGCACAGCTTCATTCACTTGTGTTATCTTCTCCTCAATATCACTGCTCTGGTCAATAAGGCTGCTAACTTGCCTAATTGTCTCTGTGTCATTTTTGAACTCTTTGATAACACTTTCGTGATTGACTACTGTACTTGCCATTTCACTCATTTTCTTCCTAAGTGTACTCAGTTCCACTGTTAGTTCACTGATGGTTGTGTCTTTCTTATTGGCCTCCCTTCCTAGTTTTTCTATTTCTTCCTTTTGCAAGTGCATCTGCTTCTTTATTTCATCAATTTCATTTTTGAAAGCCATTTCTAGTTTGTTTACACGTTCAACCAGTCTATTGTGGGTCTCTACTTCAACCAGTTCTTGGTAGAAATCATCATTTTGCTTTTTACCTTTATCCCTTTTCTTTTCCAAATTTGTTTTACTGAAGTATGTGTGATCATCAACTTGTTGTGTCAAAGATTAAAATAAAACTTAAGAGAAACGTTAATGGTAATTGTACAGGAGGTAATAATTATGATTTTGATGAGCTGAAAAGTGATGAGAGCACGAGGGAAAAGTTTCGGTGCGAATGTAGAAACAGGTTTTTAGTCCTGCAGACTTTGATGGAATCTGAAGACAATGATATTAATCAAATGTGGAGAGAGGTAAAAGAGGTTTTGCATGAGAGTGCTAAGGTTACTATTAAGAAAAAGGGAAAAGCGAGAGGGAAAAAGTGGATGTCAGATGAAACATGGAATGTAATTCAGAAAAGGAAAGAGGCTAAGTTATGAAGTGAAGAACATGTTGATGGCCAGGTAGTTGAAGTAATTAGAGCAAAGTACTGGAGTTTACATTCTGAAGTAAAAAGACTCGTTAGACGTGATAAGAGGAGACTATATGATGAAAAGGCGACAGAGACAGAAATTAAATTAAGTAAAAATGACGGTCAGAGCACAAGAGTAGCGTATCAGGCCATAAAGGAGTTAACTGGGACTGAAAGGAGAAGGAAGGAAATACCTGTACGAGATAGAAATGGTAATTTGATGACTAAAGATTTGGATATAGAAGGAAGATGGAAAGAGCACTTTGAATCTGTTCTAAATAGACCAATCCCAGCTGAAGAGGACATTTTGCCAGCCGAGAGAGATTTGCAGATAGAAACAGGGGATATAACTTTGGAAGAGGTAGCAAAATCTATAAAGGAGTTAAAGAATTTTAAGGCTCCAGGTGAGGATGGAATATTCCCTGAAATGCTTAAGGTGGAAAATGACGAGTTGATGAATGCGCTTTTGAAACTTTTTAATGTGGCTTGGGATAATGGCGGAATTCCAGAAGAGTGGAAAAATGGAGTGATTATAAAAATACCAAAAAAGGGAGATTTAAGTGTGTGTGGCAGTTGGAGGGGGATAACTTTGACACCTGTAGTTGCAAAAGTCTTTTCCAAAATCTTGTTGAACAGAATAGAGCCAGTAATTGATAAAATTTTAAGAGAAGAACAAGCGGGATTTAGAAAGGGTCGAGGTTGTAATGATCAGATTTTTATTGTAAGGCATCTAATGCAACAAGCTAATGAGATGAAAATGCCACTTAACATGTGTTTTGTGGATTTTGAAAAGGCGTTTGATAGTGTTTCACGTGGAGCTATGTTGAAAATTATGAGATTCTATGGTATACCAGAAAAGTTTGTAAATATTATTAGAAGCCTGCATGAAGGTACTTTTTGTAAGGTAATGGTGGGTGGTTCTTTGAGTGATCCATTTCAAGTTAGGTCAGGAGTGATTCAAGGAGGAGTTCTTTCGCCATTGTTGTTTGTTTTGGTTATGGATTATGTTATGAAAAAGGTTGTAAGGAGAACAGGTGCAGGAATTAACTGGACAGAAAATAAGAGGCTGATGGATTTGGACTATGCTGATGATATTGTACTGATTTGCGGAAGTATTTACGAGATGCAGAGGGTGCTCGATTGTCTGGTGGAGGAAGGAGAAAAAGTGGGATTGGTAATAAATTGTGGAAAGACTGAAATTATTAATATGAACGCGGAGAACCAAATCGATTGTGTAATTGGGAATAATGTGGTGAAGAATGTAGAAAACTTTAAATATCTGGGAAAGATTGTATCATCTAATGGATCATTAAACAATGAAATTGAGGAGAGGATTAGACAGGCTTGGCGAGCTGTTGGAATGTTGAAATCTGTTTGGAATAATAATATGCTTTCGGTACATACTAAAGTGAAAATTTACAAGTCCATGGTTAGACCAATTTTAATTTACGGGCATGAGTCATGGTACAGTACAATTGCAACAGATCAGAAAGTATTAGGATTTGAGAATAAAATACTGAGAAGGATTCTTGGGGCAAAGTGGCAAGACAGAGTTACAAATGAAAGAGTAAGGGATATTACGAGAGTGGAACCAGTTAATGAATATGTGAGACTGTCTCGCTGGAAGTGGCTGGGGCACATATACAGAAAAGAAGGTTGTTTAATACAGGATGTGCCAGAGTGGATTGCTAGAGGAAGAAGAGCTAGAGGTAGGCCGAGGGAAACCTGGTTGAGGACAATGAAAAAAGAAGCAGGAGAGGAGTGTTGGTGGGACCTGAAGGAGATGGCAAGAGACAAATATTGGTGGAGAGAGTTCATTGAGGCCCTATGCATCCCGTGGGGTGCCACAGGAAATGATTGATTGATTGATTGAAGTATGAGTGTGTGTGTGTGTGTGTGTCACCCTACAGGATACGTTACGTGAAGCTACAGAATATGGTGAATGTTTTTGGCGTATCAAGTAAAGCCATGATCCGGGGGTCTTGAATTATGATTGAATGAAAGTGTGGCTCATTGGATTGGGCAGACTTGGGCTGTCTGAACGTTGCTAACCCTCACCCTGCCGTAGGGTGGGAATAGGGGTCCGGATGATGATGATGATGATGATGCTAGAGAGAGACAGAGAGACAGAGAGACAGACAGACAGAGAGACAGACAGACAGACAGACAGACACAGACAGACAGACAGACAGACAGACAGACAGACAGACAGATTCGTGCAATCAGTGAGGGAAGGTTTGGAAAATGAGTATTTTTTCTAATAATCAGGAGGCTATGAATAAAGCTGGTTAGACCGTCTCTAGATAAGAGTCATGCAGTGAATGTCGTGGTACACGTAGTAAATGGAAACTTTCCACTACCACTGGTTTTTAGATCACCTGTTGGGTCTCCCCGTATTTTTTATCACATATAGCAATGGATCTAAACGCGAGGTCCATGGACCCTCAGGGGAGGGAGTAAGTACAGTAGGTAGGAAGAGCGAAAATGGGCGGAGAGAGGTAAGGAAGAGGGAGGAAAGAGGTAGGAGGGTGACAGGAAGGGTGAGAATGGGTGGAATGGAGATCGAGATGCAAGAGAAAGGGATGGATATACAGGGCAATACAACAAAATAACCAGAGGTATTTATTTTTATCGAAGTTAGTAATAGTCTTGGACATTTCTATAATTTACTTAACCTCATCACTTCGTGCTGTCCGTTTCCTCCACCACTGAGCCACAGAGGCTGAAAATCACTACGAGAGTTCGAAGGCTGACTTTCACGTATTTTCACAGACTCACAGAATACATAACCATACTCATATTACTCTTAGTCGTCAGTATCACAGCCCAACCTTATCAGTGAATCATAGTGGAATTATGGCCAATGGCGTACCGAGGGGGGCACCATGCGGCCATGGCCCCCACCTTTTGCAATATATATATATATATATATATATATATATATATATATATATATATGTGTGTGTGTGTGTGTGTGTGTGTGTGTGTGTGTGTTATTAGTTTATTACAGTTGTAAAGTTGTTTGATCGAAAATCGAGCGTTTGAATTTTGGTAGTATAAGGTTATTGGAGAGACTGAATCATAATTCAGTGGCACAGAGTACTTACAAATGACTTTAGAATATGCTGCATTTACGTCGTATACCCATTCCATATGGCCTCAAAATGATCATAAAATTGTCTCAAATGCAAAATTTTCTCTTGGGGAGGGGGGGGGGGGCATACAGCGCTCCCCCTAACCTCCCAGCTGTACGGGCTCGCTGCGCTCGCCAAAGTCACGGGCTGCACAGTTGAAAAGATAAGAAAAAAAAAAAAAAAAAGCCTCCCTCATCCCCCCACCCCTTTTCAACATTCTGGGTACGCCATCAATTATGGCAATATTGGTTACTTATCATCCCACGGATCTGGACACTAAACCCCTCCCTCTGACCCCGACTCCTGCCACCCCGGCACCTCGCATCCCCATCCTCCCGAAGCACCGTTGTTCGAACCTCAGTTGGTAGAGATTCATGTTGTGCCTGGGAACAGGACAGAACTTTTGTCCGCCACTGTACATGAATGAGAGTAGCAGTGGACAACAGTGCCGGGAAAATGACCGGGTATATTTTGGCACAGAGCATGTGACCAGACTCGCAGACATCCCCACTCTGTCCGGCTCTACTTATGTTTGAAAGAAGAACTTTACAAAAGAATGAACTATTTAATGGGGTATATAAAAGCCTGCATTGCTTAAATGCAAAGCGAGGATCCTCTCTCTGGCTCAGTGGTAACGTGCGCACGTATGAAGCATGAAGACCTGAGTTCAAATCCCGATCAGACCAGTGATTAATTTGTTAAGTTTCAGTCTGGTTATTACATTGGTTTGCAGCCGTGTGGGATGTGAGGCGAGGCTTAGAAGGCAATGATACTGTTGTTGACAGCATCTTAAGTTTTACATCCCAGGGGGGGTGAGCTGTCTTGTGTGGTCTGCAGCACCCCTTAGAGTAGCCTCCAATGAGCTATGCTACCACGTGTGTTCGCTGTCCGGTGTGGTCCGCAGCACCCACTATGGTAGCCTCCAATGAGCTACGCTACCACGTGTGTTCGCTGTCCGGTGTGGTCTGCAGCACCCACTATGTTAGCCTTCAATGAGCTATGCTACCACGTGTGTTCCTGTCCGGTGTGGTACGCAGCACCCACTATGGCAGCCTTCAATGAGCTACGCTACCACGAGTGTTCGAAACTGACCAAATTAATCACCAAGGGGAGGAAAAAGTGATGTAATGGGATATATAAAAGCCAGTGTTGCTTAAAAGCAAAAGGGGGGATCCTCTCAACAGTGGTAACGTACACGTGTATGAAGTGTGAGGGCATGAGATCAAATCCCGGCCAGACCAGTGATAAATTTGTTAAGTTTCAGTTCGGTTATTACACTGCAACATCAGTTTCTAACAATATGTGTATTTATAGCATTTTTTTTTAACATTTAGCTATATATTTTGCTTAGAGAACCAGTATTAGTTATCAAACCTATTGAAATAGTCAAATGATAAGTGAAAATTATAAAGGCTGATGGGGACTCGGGCGAGTGCTAGAGGCAGACGTACAGTATGATACTGACTGAACATGAGAGGGATTATCCATGATTTATGTATGTGGTGGGAGGCGTAGTAGTAACACTGAATCTCAAAGTGCGTCCTCGGGCATGCAAAGTAGGCAGGGAAAGCATGAGAGTTCCGGAATATCAGCTGAAAAGTGTACAGCATGCATTTCTAAATAGCGGTTACAGTCTCGTGGTTAAAGAAATACAGGGAAATTAATACAAACTGTATTTCAGGAATCAAAAAGTTGCCGCATCAACAATCAGGCATCACTTGTCCTCAACAGTAGGGTGCTCAGGGATCTATACTGTTGTGTAGGCACAGGGCTACTGCAGCCTCAATAAATTCAACGATAAATGGAGCATTAGATCATATTCCAATATTAAATTTCAATCAAGATGTGAATGATGATTATAAGTAACTAGCCAAGCGCACTAATTTTATTACATTAAAATGAACGTCACAGAATTAAATCTTGATATTGCTAAATTCTGGTGCCTACTTGCGTATTTTGCACTGACTTACCTTTACTGGATCCATTACGTAAAATTGCCAAGCATTTTCCTGTAACTTATGTACATTAGCACATTTAACTCCTGGAGTGCTATGTGTCTTATCTTAGTTTTTTCTTGCTCTCTTTCAGCTTATTTTATTCAGCTAAGAAAGTGCTAAAAAATAGGAGGGGTTAGATATCGTTTTCATTTACCCTTTTACTACTCAAGCTAAATAAAATCGTCCGGAGGTATCCTGATTATAAGGAGAATACATCGTCAGATTCCAAGGGTCAGTACAGAGTTTAACGTAAAATACCTCTGACGCAGCTCCGGGAACAAGGAAGACGAGCCTGTGTATCTTTTCTGACGTCCTCGGTTCGCATCCTCAGTTTCTTGGGTTCTTCTGTCGATGTAGCGCAAGCGTGAATTGTTGGTGTGCCTCCTGTCAGAAACTTTAATCGGCCTCCATATCCTTCTCTGTGACGGTCGTTAATGTACCCAATTTCTGTAACAGTGGAAAAATATAGCAACGTTCGCATTACGAAAGCTGATATCACAAAGGTGTAGGGAAGTCCCAGAATTTTGACGGTAGTTGATAGAAAACCTATGACTGTTAGATGTGAAAACCTGCATCTCACATCGCAGAGCACAGTTTGCAACGGTAAAGAAAAGCCCAGACATATTCAAACATCATCACATACATTGAAAAATATCGTAAAAAATGTGGACCACTTTACGCCTTTGCGTTGTCAGTTTACATAACAGAAGCGGCCCTTATTCTCTGCAACATCAAATCACAACTGCACTTCGCTTCACTGCAGTACAGATGCTTCAAGAAAGGAACGATACACCTGTCCTGCGAGGACAGTAATTCTAAGTGCAGTAACCGTGCTGTCATCATCATCATCATCATCATCATCATCATCATCATCATCATCATCATCATCATCATCATCATCATTATCAACTGACTGATTATACCCACCACAAAACAGATCACCCATCCAAGTTTCTCCATAATTTTTCCTTTGGTTACCTTCCTGCCCAATAATATTCTGGATTTCTGTCAGTACCCGTCCCTTTCCACAAATCATTTTTATTCCATCTCTGGGTTGATAATCTGTTACTTTATTCACATATCCATCTGTTATGTGTGCAACAAAAGCAAAACAAAGCAAACTCTTGGGTCTTTGTCAGTGTTTCAGTGTTATTTCCTAAACAGAACTGCATCCAGCTTTTGTTAAAGGGAGGATGCAGAACCTTTCTTTCCCTTTTTTATTATCGCTGACGACAATTATGCATTTAAATTTTGCGGTAACAAGAAAAGATTTTCATGCATTCTCAATTTTTTACATCTACATACAGCTACATTGCTTCAACAGCGAATCATATGTATGCAAGAAATATCCATACAGCATATTTAGTTCTATTGTAGTTTTCCGGCTAGTAATTGTGCTTGGCTACTTGCTGCTGGAAAAAATGCGACGGATGAAAAGGGAACTCCCTGGGTACCCCTCCCTAACCCTGCATCTGTTCCAGCCATGTTTAAAATTTGCATTTATACGCCGTCAGTACGGCGATGTTTCTAATGATTTACTCTTCCAAACTCCACATGATTGTATTTAACTAGACATCTTGAATTGAAAGGGTTTTCGAATTTGAAATGACTGCAAAACTGAGGGAAAAAAGCCTTGAGCTAGGAAGAACAATATGGGAAATACTTCATCAAAGTGAAGGGGTTAAGCTATCCGAGCAACCCTCATTCGCCATGTTATTCCTGGCGTTACTCACTTCATTCCCCTATCAGGACTAGAGCGTTTAGTTAATATTAACCCTCTCACGGCCAGAATACCTGTACAACTCTATTTCAGCGAACACAAAACGATTATATTCAGTTGAGAATGAGTCACGGGCGAATGTGTGTAATGGTATTTTATGGAAATAAATAATTTGAACTTTGAACTTTGAACTTTGACTCCCCTACCAACACGATAATGAAGGTACTAAAACACCTTCATTCAGTCCATCTGCACTCTCTCTCTCTCTCTCATATATATATATATATATATATATATATATATATATATATATATATATATATATATATATATATATATATATATAGACTGGCCGAAGTAGGCGACGGGGAGAAAGTTGATTCACCTTACTTAAAGGAGCTGTAGCCTATATGGTATATTTCCTTACACATGAAATATTCCTCGTAAGAGTAAGGCCTCTATGCAGTGATTAAAACAAAGCATGGTTAGTGAATGCACATATCCGTTTCAGAATATTCAACATCAGTGTCGCTGATTTTGCAGGAGTAGTAAAGTTATCTTTCCAGGATCGATTCAAGGAAAGGAGGCACCAAGGATAGTGAGAGATGATGCGTTGCAGAGTAATTTCTAGCCCTTGAATGTTTAGGGATTAAAAGGACCCTGAAGTGGGCAGGCAAAAATGCATATTATAATGACAAAATAGGCTGAACAAGCATTTACTGACAAGAGAGGCACAAGAAAGGCATGCTTTTTCATAATCAGACTGCTACCCTACATTAAAGAAAACTTAAATATACCAAAGTATTGTTACTCTCAATTTTCAGATAATGAAATCAGGCGTCCGTGAAATGACAAAGGCGTCATCTAGGAGAAATAACTGAAGAAGGCATGATACGACACTTAAGGAATTTATGACAAATTCTGAGCTCTAGACATATGCACAAAAAGGCAGATTAGGCACTGGATAATGACACTGGCTGATTAATGACCGAGAAACACAAGAGCTGCGATGTGTAATGTATGGACCATCCTGTGTTTTTAGTACCGATAGAATTTGCAACAGTAATGTACCATATGATAAAAAAAGCGTAAATATGTAAACTTAATTGCTGAGGAGAACGTGCATCGGTCTCCTGTACCACTTTTTATGCTCTTGTGCGACACTGACGAAACAAAGTTGATACTTAAAATATATGATTGCCATAAAAGAAAAGGTCAAGGAGCAATATGTATGGTAAATTGTTCAGGAAGAGACGTGACGAAGTACCTCATGCCATCTAGACCCGTATTCTCATCAGCTTACGAAGCTTTCTAACACCTCGTCCTTAAAGACTTATATTGCCTGTTAAAACGTACCACTTCTGTATATCATTTACAATACATTTTCTTTATATAAACATAAATTGCATAAATAACACGCCAGAGAAAATTAACGAACAGAGGCAAAAATTACCCAGTATGGATGAAGTGCTAGAAGACTCCTAAGCCATTAATAATACCATCCCTTGTATATGGTCAATAGAATACTCTCCACAGTATAAAGTCCATACAAGGCAGTCCCTAGAATACTGTTCTCAGAATACGGTCCCCCGAACACAGTTTCTGAATGCGGTACTTAAGTACCATCACCAGAATACGGTCCCTAGAATATGGTCCATAGAATGCAGTTTTAGAATACCGCCCCTAGAAAACAGTCGCTAGAATATGGTATCTAGAATGCAGTTGTAGAATACTGTCCCTAGAATACTGTCCCTTAAACATGACCTCTAGAATATGGTTCTAGAATACATTCCCCGGAATACTGTTCTTGCTAAACTATCCTTCAAACACTGTTCCTAGAAAACGGTTTCTAGAATACGGTCCCTACAGCATAGTTCCTAGGATATAGGCTCTAGAATCCCGCTCCTAGAAATTGGTTACAAGAAAATCGTTCCTAGAATAGTCTCCAGGATATGGGGCCTAGATAATGATCACAAGAATACGGTCACTAGAGTATGGTGCCTAGAATATTGTGCCTGGGAAATTGTCCCTACATTATGGTCTCTGGAATATAGTCCCCAGAATAGTCCCTTGAACACGGTCGCAAGAATACGGTCACTAGACTATAAGCTCTTAAATATGGTCCCTCAAATAGGCCCTAGTATATGACTCCTAGAAAATGATCCCCAAAATATGGTCCCAAGAATATGGTCCCTAGAATAAGATCGCTGCATTACGGTTCTTTACCTTCGTCCTTCTCACCTGGCTCTTTCTGGTGTGAGGTGTGCGGCCTCTGATGCCCTGACTGTGCGCACGTCTGCAGGTCATGCTCCTTGGGGTGCCGCTCACTTCCAGGTGGGTCAGGGTGGTCGAGGCAGTCCCGGGGGGTGAGGGTGTGGAGGGACAGACCATATTCTAGAGTGCCTTCCGAGCTGCCAACGCTATAGTTACAAGTACAGTTAAGCCCTCGTTTATACTGATTTTTTAAACGTTCTTTTTCACTATCAGTCCCTTCAGTCTGGTGACGTGTTTTATTGATTTGGTCATGTTACCTCCAGATTTTTTCCCCCCAGCCTTGAGGGAACCCTTGCAGTAAAGGGGGTAAATGAAAGCTATTTCTACCTTCTTCTTCTACGTAGAAAAAGTCCTAAAGAGATGGCAAGAATAAAAAAAAGTAACCGAATTGAATGTATTAAGCCACACAAAAATCTGCCTAAGAATCTTTCCTAACCGATGATATATATATATATATATATATATATATATATATATATATATATATATATAGAGAGAGAGAGAGAGAGAGAGAGAGAGAGAGAGAGAGACATATAGATAGATAGATAGATAGATAGATAGATATAGCTATATATAATACTTTATTCAGGTTAGGGAAGGAATAAATGAAGGTTATAACTTCCCGCTCTAGTTCATGATAACCCTCCCAAAGAAAACAACACAATACATAAAATGAAAACACGTCACTGTACTGAAGGTGCTTTTGTTGTGTATATTACGGAAAATTTGCTCATTAAAGTTTCATTGCTATTTATGCAGCTGAATGATTATTTTTTCCCAATGTCAATCACCAACTGGAAAAAGGTATTATATGCTGAAATATTTCCCCAACACGCAACGAGGACTTACTGCATATAAATATATTCAAAATACACAGAAGAAAATAAATACGGTAATGCGATAGACAGACCAGGAGAGATATTTTAAAATGACTTAATTAAGAGATGGTCAGGTTTTATTTTATGACCTCTGGTGTTCCTTCATAAGTGTTATATTAATCCCTTGACTGAGACTGTGATGAAAAATGTTAATTTTTCGAACTTGGTAATATGAAAGATTTTCGGTATTAAAAACTTGACATCAAAAGCTCCAAACCCATTTTTAGTATTTTATTTCCATTTCCGTGTCCTTGGAAACTATTCTGTAATTTGTGATGACGTTTTAGCTTTTTCGCTATTTTGCTGAATTTATTATGGGCAAATACTTCTTAGAAAAGTAATTTCTTACAAGTCAATCTCTCTTAAAATCACATACTTGAGAACTTTAGGGTATTATAATGCATGTCACAGTGTGTACAGTCTATAGTCTATTTCAGGTTAATAATTCTTCTTTAAATGGCCACTAACACACTCATTAACAAATCCCTATTCAAACAGAATTTACAAGCATCTCAACCAATACTTATAGGTAACAATACTAATATTCAGGCCGTCTTTCTGCTTAAAGTTTAGACTGTCAGCTGACCCTGAAACCTCGGATGATGGACATGTCCGTCCAAAAACAGCTGTCTGGGGTTGCCCAGTACATGGACATGTTCATTTTGCGGTTAGCATTTGAAGTCATATCCATTTTCTATGATGCCCAGTGAGTGATGTAGGCATATAGAAGGGGCGTGAGCAGCACTGCCAGTCTTCCACGGGAAATTGGAAGGGTGGGAACGATTATTATTTTATTCTGCATCGTCTAATTCATTTGCCACTGGTGGCGGCCACCCAACCCCTGCCACCTCCACCCTTGCCAAGCCACCCACTCATGCAAGGAAGGGGATGAGTGAAAGTGCGATTGGGAGGGAACGGGAGCGACAGCATCGTCACTGTCGAGTGGGAAGACGAAGTCTAAGGATAGAAAGTATCATGTAGAGTGACGTACCCCAGCTATCCTCCCATGCCTCCTCTTACAGCTTCTTGCCACCAGTTGAGAGTGACACTGATGACTCTCCATAGCCCGAGGACATTCCCAGCCATTGTGATGCCTCAGCAGAGTCCTCTGAGGCACTGAACTCTGATGATGGGCCATATGGCCAGACGTCATATGCGACATCAATGCTGCATTACAGCCCACCAGCCTGTCTGATGATGCTTTTGTGGCGCTCATCCATCACCACTGCCTCACTAACACGGTCATTGCACGAGCCTGGCAGCCTACTTCACGGATGTGTGGGTGAAGTGTATTAAAGTGTCAATTTTTACATAAAAAACAGAACAAATAATTGGTACAGAAATATAATGAAGATTTCAGTGTAGAGAATAACTGTTTTACAAAAATTAGGACTGATATTCATTTACTGAAACAGGACTGTAGAGAAAAGTGCAATATATGTGGACGATAATGACAAGTACGGTCCAGAAAATAAGTGTTATGACCAAAATGTACAGTGGTTTTCATCAGGAAGAGAAAACAAGTGACTGAGAGCAACTGAAAGTGATCTTTCAGGGCAAGTACCAAACAATGGTTTTGTTGGTAATGAAACGTTTTTGGTAATGAAACAAGTGTAGGAGAGAAACTGAAAGTGATTTTTCAGGTCAAGATACTGTACAGAGGTTTTGAATCATACAGTGGTTTTGTATTGTAGCGTATAAACTTTTGGGTTAAAATGAAAGTAACCTTGCAATATACATAAAAAACAAGTGTTGTGACAACAAGCAAACTACCTTTTATATGTCAGACGTTACAAGGTTAGGAAAACTATGGATATAAAGGAAAGAGTTCAGGTGAAAATGAGAGTGACAATGCAGTATACATAACAAATAAATGTTGTGATAAAATGCAACTTAGAATTTAATATAATTCCTGTGGTGAGGTAGAAATGTAGCCAAAGAAGACCTTTTATACCCAAGATGCTACAGGATAAGAGGAATAATGGGTATGATAAAGCGAGCTCGAGTGAAAATGAAAGTGACTTCGCAGCACGTGCACAGAAAGCAAGGGAAAGTACAGTACAAGGGAAAGTGATTTTTCATGGCAATTACCGTACACTGTAGTGTAAAAACCTTAGAAGTATCCACACACAGAATGGCATAATGTCACTCCAGAACAGCCAGAACAATTGGGTAAATAAAACCAGCGAGCTGTTCATACAGAATGTGATGATTCATTCGTGGGGCAGTGGCAGGGGCAAGCGAAGAAGACTGGAAGGGTCTAGTGGTGCAAGGATGAGTGGTCAGGGAAGTCTTGTCCGACCCTGGCCGCCCTGGACTGCATGGACAACTCGCCGCAACCACCAACTTGTGCACTCGTATGGATGCAGCCTTGCCACAACTCAAAAAGTTACTTCTATTCTTCGCCTAATCTCTCCACAATGCCACACCTAGAGTCCCAGGGATACTTGCAATGGACTGACAAAGGTTTGATGTGTGTTCAGATATGTCTCTGAATGTTCCCGGTGTAGTTCCAGAGCTATGATCGTTTCAAAACAGGTAATCACTTGAAAAATGCTCGGGTGTGGGAAGGGCTCAGTGAGAAATATGCCCAGGCAATGGGGTTTGCTACTCATTTTCCCATTACAGGACAGTGTTCAGCATGATTTTTAAAAAGCAGACTAGACAGTCAACCTTTATATATATGAACAGTCTGATGGGAATTGGCAGAAAGCTTCCGTCATCTGAACTTCCAACTCGATGTCATTTTTTTTTTTTTTTAAGAGAAGAGAGCAGTGAAGATGTGTGAAACTACCCAGCAGCCAGTCTTGCAAAAGAAACTTATCCAGCAGTGACTGAATAATGGAAAACAGCAAATGATTCGTTCCAGCCTCCTGTTATATACTGAAGAATATTCAAGAGGCTGTGAGCAAGCCAGAATCTTATTTCTTGGCAGAGAAAAATTGGAAATCATGAAAACTTTCATTGCAAAGCTTGACAGGCTCTTCGACATTCTTAACTGTAAATGTTAATCATTGTCAGGTATAAGTATAGGTATCGGCAAGGTTGCAAGAAGGAAGTTCACATCCACTGTCAGCGGCCTAAGGAGAGAAAGATTCCATTGAAAGAAAGTACTTTTATCAAAGGACGGAGACAAAACTGGCTCCATTGGACCTTATCAAATGTGGCTTCCAGATCATCCTGAGCATTACTTATAAGTCACGAAGCAAAAGCGACTCCTGGAAGAGAAGAAAAAACTTTCTGAAGGTAAACAGAAAGCTGAGTTGAATAAGTAATAATCCTTTATATCATCTGAAACACTGGAGCTTTCTGGAGGTGAAGAAGACGATGATGTGACTATTTGTGTTGTTCTAGATGATCCTTTGCTTGAAATCCAAAGCACATTCAACAGTGAAAGGAAATCGGGTACATCACTTTAGAAATATGTAATGTTGGCCTGGAGAGTATCAGGTTTGACACTGGTTTGCGTCCTACAGCTGCCATTGCTACAGCTGCGTAAAGGGATGCAGAGTTCATCACTAATGAGGACTAGTGAGTTGTAGCTGACCACAAGTAAAGAGGGCAAAGGACAAACTCATAAAGACACCAGACCAGAAGTGTGATAATCGTTGCAAGGAAGGCATCACTAACTGTACATTTTTATGGCCGTCAAGACAATAATGACTATGTTCATGGCAGAGTAATAAGATAGACAATTTCCAGGTATGGTCAAAGAGGAGGATTCCACTGTGTGCAGTGAGCCAGGCGGAAGTATTTTTTTCTACGTCATTCATGAGAAAACCTCAGAGACCAAAATGCTACTGAGACCATCGCAAAAAGTATCATAGAAATCGTGAAAGAGACACTGACAAGTGTCTTCAAGCCATTGGTGGCGACTCCATAAATGTCAACACTGGCTGGGAGGGTGGCACTATGCCCTGGGTAGAGGTAAAGCTTGGCTGTAAGCTGAACTTTCTGATCTGTGTCCTCCATACCAGTGAGTTACCTCTGCGTCACTTGATAACAGCAATGGATGGCAAAACCCTGTCAAACAACAAGTGGACTGGCACTATAAGGAAGATGCTGGACTCTACCACGGAGCTAGAAGCCAGTCCTTCATTTAAAAAGATACACATTGGAGAACCTCGCGTGCACCAGAACATTGAAATATTAAAGGATCTCTCTACTGCCCATGCCTATGGTTAGAAAGTTACATAGGCAATCAAAATAAGAAATATGCCAATAGACCTAACTTTTCTTGAAATTGGTACTGTAAGTCACTCAAGGTGGTTGACAACGGCAAACAATCTTTGCACGAGCTCAGAGGAAAAACATCTGAATAATCTGAGAATGATAGTGGAGTACATTGTGGGTGTTTGCTAATGTGAAACACTCTAGAATTCAGGGTCACCACCACATTCTGTATTAATTGAAACTGCTAACACGTCAGAAAAAGTCTGTTGTGTAAACTGTCATGCTTACTAAACAGTATTCACGATGCTTTGCCTCTTGTGAAATGATAATTCAAGCAGTGATTTGCCCTAATGTTAGTGAGGAAAGGCAGCAAGGTGTCCAATAGACTGTTGACCCAAGAGGACATGGTGATGAAGACACTCAATTAGGGGATATTTCTGTTCGTGCCAGGAAAACGCCATCCATCACCCCAGAGGTGTCCTCGCTCTTAGACCTGACTGATTGGTCTGATGGGGTCGACGAACCACCTTTAACCTTTGGGCTTACAATAACTGAGTGAAGAAGTTCATCGTCAGGGCAATGAGTGGCCATGTCATGCTCAAGTCATAGAACAATGTCTTAGGCAAGCCACAGAAGTTGCAGGCAAAGTATTTGGTTATGAGAAGCAAGAAGGCTTCATTAGAGGCCAAGAAGCAAGCAGATGGTTGATGTCCAGAAATGACTCAAAGCAGGACTTAATGGAACTGGTACAGTTAATGAAAAAGTCTTTTTAGTTTTATAGTTTGCTGATAGTCTTTCTTCCTCTCATTAAAGAGTGTTAAATGAAATACTGTAGTTTCAGTAAATTTTAGTCGCTTTTTACTTAAATGCTTGCCAAAATTTACATACTATGTTTGCTTTCTGGGGGGAATAACTTTTATTGTTATCTCGCCCGGGACGGAGTCCGGCGAGGTATTGTTTTTAGTTAAGTCTGTATTTTTGTTTGGTGTTTCTTTGTTTCTTGTTTGTTAGCAATACTACGGAAAAACAGCTGAGTGAAATTAGATGAAACCTTCAGGATATGTGGGCACTGGTTCCAAAAGGAACTGATTTATCTGTAGACGTAATGTCTTCAAGTCTGAAAGGTGAAATGCATTGTCAAGGAGTTTCACAGGGCGAGTTCTTGAATGTGAGGTTAGTTGCGCAATTACCGTAGACTTGAAATAGGAGTTTCACAGGGCAAGTTGAAAATGAAGTTAGTTGTGACTTTAATTGTTTACTGACACTAAATGGTAGTGCCGAATCAGTATTTAACAGCACTAAATTAACTGCTGTCGGGCGAGGTTTGATGTGCCCTGAACCACTTTTTTTTTTTTTTTTTTTTAATATTATGGTTATTACTTACCAAGCTAAATGTGGTCTTTTTTTATTTTTTTCAAAATGTTTTTGTGGTTTTCAGCTACCTAGGGCTTTTAGTTACCTAGGGCAAATCACATACCTCGAGTACTGCTTATTGTGAAAATTTTCAAAAATTAATCTCAACGAATCAAAGAACTAAAGAGTAAAAACAGTAAATTACTTACTGTAACTGTTTTACAGCCGGTTTTACAGTATCACTTTTAAATATAAAATAATCTACGCTGTATAATGGCTGAATTTCTTAAAACTGGTCTCTTATCATGGAATGCAAACATCTAACTAGTATTATGTCCTTTGCATGGGTCATATGTTACCATAAGTTGAAGCCAAAATCAAATTCAGATCTAAGCTAGTTGGTATGGATTTAAATATTGTACCTGAATGTAGCGTACGGGCAGATTTCGTAGGGATCGGAGATATCGTCCTGGGTCTTGAGAGAGGCAAGGGAGCCATGATGCTTTTTACTGGGGTTGGGTGTGTAGAGGGACCCGCCCAGAGTCAGTTCACAGTTTCTTGCGTTGTCGTCTTCGCCACTCCCTCCTTTCTGGTTTAGTCGTTCTCCCTGACTGTTTGATATATATAAATGGCTTTAAAATCGAGTAAAACTGGCTCATATGCTTGTTAACCCCTTCAATCCGATGTCGTATTTATTTTTTTGAGACGATTTAATACGGTACAGGAGAGACTTTTCGAACAGAGGTAGCTAGATATAGCTTTTTAAACTCTTTTACAAGATGTTTTCCAAAGTTGAATAAAGTCGTCTGATGGTGACAACAATAAACTAGAAAATACACCATCGGACTGAAGGAATAAGTAATATTTATTCCATATGAACTGGGCTTTCAGGCGAATATTTAACAAAATGTTATGTCCTTCCTTCACAGACCATTAGGAACAAATTATACAGGAAGGCACATCTGTTAAACCTGGTGTGAGTGAAATCCTATTAAAACTGCAGTTACGTTATTTGTTGCAGTGTCTGAATGGTAATTACATAAACCGATGATGTATATAATAATGTACGAGTATTGATTATAAGTTTGTTTAAAATTGCCATCTCTCCATCTTAAGTACTGAAATGAAACAGTAGATGAGCAGAGGATCATGACCATAGAATTTTCTTTATTCTATTATTGAGCTACGTGAAAAAAAAAAAAAAAAAAAAGAGGAAGAAGATCTGCAAACTTATGAAAATGTGGGCCTAGTTAAGGGAAAAAGAGTATAGTCTTCGCTACCTCCAGACGATTACATTTGGTTGACAAGAGAGTTGAGAAGTGAAGGGATAATGAACAGTACATCTACGGTACACATCCAGTTCGAAAAGTGTACTGTAAGCTAAAATGTCAGTGGTTAGGAAATGGCAAGAATGGAATTAAAGTACGTCATAGGACTGAAGAAGCTAACCCTCTCCATCTGATAACCCATCCTTGTTTTATTATTGCTTCTGATAGACGATCATATTCAGCTTGGGAGAGATATCATGTACTGAAGGGATAAATGATAGCTGAACGTAACCTCCCTAGGACGAGGAATCTCCTATAAGCTTAGTAAAATCGTTTGGTATTAGCAAAAATAATTGGAAAAATGTAATCGGATGGAAGAGGTTATAATTGTTCGCTCAGTAAAGTTCGTTATGTAGAGAGCATCCTTTACTAACCTGTAGCCCCCGTAGCGGTGTCTTCTGATGGCCACACAAACACAGATGATAAGCGCCAGCGTCAGTAGCAAAGAACTCACCACCCCCGCCACCACATGAGCATCCAGCCACTCCTTCCCTCCCAGTACCTCACTTATCACCACCTCTTGTACAGACTCAGCAGTGACAAAACCTGTGCAGAATATTTATAATGACACTGCATATATATCTATATATCTATCTATCTATCTATCTATCTATCTATATATATATATACACAGCGTTATACAAAAAATTCAAGGTAGAGCAGGGAATGTTGGTGTCCCCATTGTGAGTGAGGGAAGAACTTGGAAACTGCCTGTACTGCTATTTGCTAATGATACTGTATTGATCTGTGAATGCGAAGTTCCAAATTTGGTGAATGGATGTGGCTCATGTGTAAGAAGCGAAATCTAAAAGGGAATGTAACTAAGTGTAAAATAATGCTTTTTGAAAGAAATTAAGTCACAAAATGCTAAGGCTGAATGGTTAGGAAATGGGCAAGTGAGTGCATTCAATTATTTAGGTAGTGTGATGAGTAAAAACTGAAGTGTTGATGATGAAGTGCATTGAGGGGTACGGCAGAGATAAAAGGTTGCAGGTTCACTGTATGCAGTGATATGGAATAGAGAAGTGAGCACTGAAAACAAGTTGCTGCATAGCGTAACTGTGACGCACAAATTAGTGAATCGCAGTTAAGCTTGGACCTTGTTGTAAGGATACAAGGACGAGAAAAGTGAAAAAAAGTAATCTGAGAGGAACATATACGGACTTACGTGGAGAGTCAGACAGACAGTGAAGGAAGTGGTGGAACGTTGTGTTGTTAATGTGAAGTGATGGTAAGCGTTAGGTGAAATACTCTGCGATGTTTTGGCCATGTGGGGAGGAGGGACAATAAGAGACTGACTAGAAAAGAGTATGTTAGCAAAGTGAAAGGGGGGGGGGTGGAGACTGAGGAGACGGAGGATTGCGGTAGAGATAATGAAACAGGTGGTGTACGATGGAGGGAGAGCAGCCAAATGGAGGAGGACAGGAATAAGGTACGGTTATAGATAAACAGACAGAACTCTTTACGAAGGAAAGTCTAACCTGCACTGGTGTCCTTTGTGGTTACGCGGTACACTGCCGAGGTGTCCCCAGCTGTTGAGGCGGCTGTCACTCGTAACAGATGTGGAGATCCTGAAGGCAGGTTGCATAAGCTTAAATCTGTCTTGTCTCGTGTCACGCGAGCATAAAGTGGTTCCCACAATTTTCCAAGCTCTTCAGTGGCTCGCTCCACCTTAAAGCAATACAGAGAATCAAGAACTAAACACTGGATGAAAACTCATATTTCATCCGACATTAAGAAATTTTAAGTACAAACACTTATATTGAGCTGTCAAACAAATGGTCATACTCTGTTGTTCTCCATTTAGATATTCTCAAACAGTAGCCTGTTCTTTCCCATATATGATGCAGTCGGCATTTCCTTTTTAGGCTCTAATTTAATTTCTGTAAATAAAAAAATAAAAAAATAAATAAATATATATATATAAATATAAATAAATATATATATATATATATATATATATATATATATATATATATATATATATATATATATATATATATATATAGATAGATAGATAGATAGATTTTTTAGACCAGGGCAGGTAGATAAAACTCTGGTCAAAATAATATTTTCTTAACTGCTCTGCCATGTCCAAAGACGTTAATTCTAAGAAGTTTAAGAAACTCTTAGCAGTTTTGTTACTGGATGTGAGGCCTTTGAATTCTTTTCCTATAGACCAACAATTGTTATTAATTCCTATATTAAAAATAAACATTCACCTACCATACTTGTTTTTAAAACAAATTCTCTGTCATTGTAATATTAATATTTCAGTGAAGCTCCAACCACAGATATGACCTATCACTTATGGCTAACATAGGTTGATTCAAGACGATTTAACCATATTTACTGTCGAGTGTCTTAGCCATTCTGCCAGTCACTTAGATTACATATGGAAAAAATCTGTCCACATTTTCCATCGTTGGCATCCCGCTTAGTTGCTGTATTTTTTAATAATATTAATAATGTGATGTAATTGCTCAGTTTTTTTCTGCATTCATGTTTCGTAATGTAACAGAATATTCACTGCATGTTTCGGCTATGTAGCTAACACCTAGAAAATATTTATATCTAATCCAACAGACACTCCTGGAACTTAAAGCCAAGCAAATCTACCAACTTAAACCCCATTACTATGACAACGTGTGTTTTATTATAATCTATGTTTCCACATAATTTAGTTAATTTTTACGGAGACCATTTGCAAAGACGGATCTTAGAAACTGCCTTCATTAACCCATTTGCGTCCAGTGTCCTCAGCATAGGACGGAACGGGGCATTTTTAAAGGTGGGGTTCCCTTCTTTATTAACCTTATGAGCTTCACAACTATGAGCCAATAGGAGGAGGGCAGTACGCTTAGTACCCTTCTGGCACAACCCCTCATACAGAAACCCTGGGAGCTAATGGGTTAACATCATTATTATTTAATTTTTCTGCCTAAGCTGAATGAAAAAAAGTCTGACACTATTATGGATAAGAATGCAGATAAAAATACATACCGGTATTCGGAACAAAGGAATTAGGCGAAAGAATCTATTACATTTTTAGGGTACTCTGTAATGAACATACGGTAATTGTTAGATTTGTTTTACCATATAATACTTACCACTAGATAAACATATCATATATGAAGGAAGTTTTTTTTTTTTTCCTCATTTCGACGACGAACTCTGATTTCTTTCGTGTCGTCTTACAATTACAGAATATCGTGTTCATCTCAGGAGACACTTCTCGAATAGGCTGGGTAAGATACAAGCTTCTATTAACCCGTTCAGTGCGGAAGCTCTGAAGTGAACAAAATCGTCTGGTGTTTGTACCGATAGTGGGAATGGGTTACTAAACCAGTTTATGAACCTGTTTAGCCTGAAAAACATACTATCCAAAGGGTAGGCTATTTACTACACATTAGTGGAATGGAAGTGCATTGAAACTGAGGGATTCATATATAAGCTTTAGCAGTATCTCCAGTAATACTGTAGAAGCTTTTCTGATTTTGAACCCTGCCATCTGGAGGCAGTAACAACAACAAAAGAAAAATACGTCGCTGGAATGGTGAAGTTACATTTTCCGGCTGCATGGAATTCTCTCGGTTGAACAAAATCTTTTCTTAGCCTGAATAAAATCTCCAAGAGCCCCAACCTTAGCGATGGGTTTAATGTAGGTGGTGATAGACCTGCTTCACTGATGACACTGTACAGTAGACTGAAAAATCTCCAGCCATGTCTCTGGCAGTTCAAACATACGTCAGAAATTTTGTACCTGTCTTCATATACATCATTCAGACAGTTATCAGGATAGATACTGTATTCATTATTTTGACTTCGACTATGTAGTATATTTAATTTCAGCAAATACATCTGTTCATGTAGCTGCTCAGACTTGTAACTCGATCAAGAGTACTAAGAGGCTATGAGCACCTGGAAACTTAATAATATAGCGTACCTTCCCAGAGTCATTCTGAGCTGTTTCAATGTGGTGACCCTTGATAATAAGAAAAAAGAAATGAAAACCGATAAGATTACAGTGCAGATGTTGAGACAAAGTGACATTCTGAGTGATGATTTGAGAGTGACGATAAAATGTGAATGGTAGAAAAAAAAAAAAAAAGGCTTTTGTTCGATGATGAAAATATGTAAATGAACTAGATTGCAGTGTAGTGCAAGAAAGAAACGCTGCTGTTGTCACCACGGAGTTTATTATTCAATACAAGGACTGAGTACAGAGGAAGAAAGGATTATGGTCATGCCCACCTTAACCTTAACGTACGGGTGTGAGACTGGTATGGCCTTTGTATGAGAATTTTAGTTGCGTGAAAAAGTAAAGATTTCTTTCGCAGAGCAGGAAAGACGAGGTCTTCAACTAATTTTGGCAAAATGAGTCAACAAAGAGGCAAAACAGGGAAAAACACTTGCAGCTGAATAGCCGAATAATTTAAGCTGTGAACTGCAACAGGGGTGTTGCAAAACAGGCTCTGTGCTGCGACAATATTGACCTTGCCAGATTTAGATTTCACGGATTCAGTTTTTTGAAAAGTTATACCATATAGGGAAGACATTAAGGTTAGGTTAGGTTAGGTTAGGATTAAACTGGAAGTAGGCTTGCTTGTGCATCCTAATTTCAAAATATAACACCACCGCAATACAACATTTTGATAAATTTAATCCATGAAATGTAAATCCGACAATCAGAAGAATCACAATGCCACGGAAATAAATATGTTTAACCTGCAGCATCCCATTGACGTACATATGCGCCCAAACGTTTTCTCACTGTGACTCCTGTTGATGTTTATAAATGGGCTGGAATTGCAAGGTCCATCATTTGCACATTTTTCAAATTTCACATATGATTTTTGGTACATATACGCACGACACCCTCCTTTACCCGACGCCAGGTGGGGGCAATGCCTTACCCCACGTGACCTCCCCCTCCCTGCATGCCATTATCTTGGCAACTCACCTGTCACCAGTGAACTGGCCGGTAAAGACATGTCACGCCACGGTACAAAATTCAAGGCGAGAGTGATTTCCCAATCAGTGACAATGTGGAAGACAAAGTTTATGTGGCATTAGAGGAAGAAACAATCAGAAATGATGAGCAGGTAACATTACCAAAAAAGGTGCAGTATGTTGATGTGTGGTGAGTGAAACAATGCTTATATCGCCTATATAACTGTATGAAAACCAATATACTCATGTACTACATATAAATTCGTACCAAATATATATCTACCTATTCTGAGTGGTTTGGAACAGTTACCCCTCCCATAGATAATGTCTTCTCTGGAGCTGGGCTCGATAGAACACGGTGCCAGGTGAGGGTAGGGTCACCTGTATGGGCATTTTTAAGCTCAGGTGAGCAATTTCTCTACGAATTTTAGATGTTTCTCATATAAACCAGAGGTTTTAGTAAAAAAAAAAAAAAAAAAAAAATCGAAATCTGCTGGGATTGGGGGAGGTCATTGGTGAAAAATCTGCTGGGATGGGGCAAGTTAATTTACCGACCACCGCAAGATGACCTCAAGAACACATCATCCTCTTGAAACTGGTATTAGCCCACACACCTACCATATGATATTTCTACTCAACTTACCATGGTAGCAGAGATATTGTGGTCGGTAATTTTCTAGTTGGCGAGAAACCAGCAACTACAGGAGCGGGACACACTCCAGCCAAAGCCAGAGTGAGTTCCCATAATGAGCTTGATGAGCTACTTTCGATAATTTAACTTCATCTTTAGGCCTACCTCTTTTCCCTTTGCAACTGTCATCCTTGCATTTGATTTTATCATGAAGAATCGATTTTTCTGGACGGGTCTGATCCTTCCATGGTTACCCAAATCATATTAAATGGATCAACAGGTTCATAGTGGCTACTGTTTCTTTGTTACTGGATTCAACCTTGAGTCTAGATGAGAGATAACAGGTAGCGTAATATCATATACAGATTACGTTGTTAGATTAGGGAACAGGAACAGAACCATTAAGGCTAAAAGATGAGGGAAAGTGGAAAAAAAAAGTTGCAGGAGCTTGGCAAGAGGAGACAGGAGACTTAGTGAAAGAATTTATTGCATTTGGAATTAATAATGCTGTTGTTGGTAAGTAACTGATTTAGCATGGTTCCATGGTGAAACATATAAAGCTTATGATTCAGGGCTCAGTTTGAACTGGTATGTTTCGTAATAAAAGCCTTCTTATTTTGGACAGCATGAAATCTAGCATGATTAAACAACACATCGTTTGACGGAAGAATCCACAGAACTTAAGAGTTTGTAGAAATACAGTTGTGATCAGAGGAGCGCAAAGGAAAGAAAATATTAACAAGTATGCAAACGATTAATTATAAGAAAGAGTTCAATAATGCCGGAGTTCTCTCTGAGATAGTCTGGGATACAAACAGGGTGCTGTTCGTGTTTTTTTTTTTTTTTTTTTTTCATAGGAAAGATGGTGTAGGTTTTTTCAGCGGATGAATGCAAGAAAGGCAAGGAAAGCCAAAGTTGGTGGTGTACACTGAAATCTCCCAGAATGGAAATTTCTTTGACGGGAGAGATGGAGAGAATGTGTTCGACTTCAGAAGCTATCTATCTATCTATCTATATACCTAGGCTGCTTCCCCCAAGGAGCGGGAGGTAGCCGAGACAGGACGACTCACTCTCCATTTACTCATCCATTCAAACACATTTATTCGCATCTTAGCCCCAAAGGGGAGAACGGACAGATCCTCACCGCACCACACCGCACAAGGGTCAACTGCTCAATGCAATCAGTGACATCCGCAGCAGGGCCCGACAGCAGAACTGGTTTACCCCTGCCTTATCATAATACACCCATCCCCTTACCCGCACCTTTCCTGACTAGCTGATCAGACCAAATGCGGGAGAATATCCCCTCAGGGCTGCGTCATCACCTATTCATTCACAATTTTTCTCCATTTATTTCTGTCACGCACAGCCACTCTTCCTTGCTCAACAGACATCCCTTTCAGAAGATAGATAGATTAAAAAAAAAATGGATAGTAAAGTCAGTGGATATGTAACCTACACTGATGCGTTTGGTCGGCGTATGACTGGATTAATCCTGGCTAGAAAGTACGATTTCTGAGTGACCTTTACACATGGATATATAGTTTTTTTTTTTTTTCTTACTCTTGTCTGAAGACCATGTCATGCATCACCAAGATGGCCTGTTGAATGCTATGTGGTCAGATCTCATCACTGAGACCACCTACATGCGATATGGCAAAGAACCATCTGGCATCATAGGACCTACTTTGAATGAATCCACTTTAGCCATTTGGGCACAATCTCACAGCACCTGTGCACAGCTGATGAATGACCTGGAAGCAATGCAAGATGGAGAAGCTCAACATGTTGTCACCTTCCACAAAAAGGAGCAACTGACACACATCACGGCAGATGTGACTGATTATATGAACATACATGATGCTCTTTCAACATGCATTGACATACTTGACAGTGATAAGCATTCAGTCTCTGGTCTTGTTGATATAATTTCTGGGTGAGTTGTTGATGATCCTACAGTTAATGTTCACTGTTGCCTCGAAATCGGAACTGCCCTGTGGTTAGAATATGAGAGCCAATGGCCATCAGACTTCCACAACAAATTAAAAAGAAATGTCAAGATCATAGCAGCTGCAACGACATGCACTACTAGGGCTGGCCAAAGTCACATAATTTTTTATACTGAATTTACCTATGCACGAGTCATTGCAGTAATGGCATCATCAACAGAGACCCTTTCCATAGAAAGTCTATTCTCTCATGAAGTGGCTCCACATCCAACTTCTCTCTTTAAGGAGAATGGTGAAATGAGGACAAGTAGCAAGTCTGTACTCAAGAATACTGTAAACTTCAGATGGTATGTGGAATACGTCACTGTCAACATCCAATGGTGGTAATCCTAGATGGCTATGCTTTGTTATGGACAATTCCTTGGCCAGTATTACCTGCAAAGCTTTCAACGTTCATCAGCACTGGAGTGTCCAGAATCATGCGATATACAGTACTGAGACAGCATCAGTCCTTAATGTGATGTTTGACAGATACTGTAAGATGAGTACAAAGCCATGCTGTCGAACCTCACAACAGAAAGGACTGAGTCGCGTGTTCAAGCTGGGAGAAGAATCGCCTTTACCCAAACAGGCCATCGTGCTGAATGTAAGTGCAGACAAAGAACAGGTCATCCATATGATTGTAAAAAAGTTGTGCTCCATCCACGTCCCACAAGGAAAATGCATCATCGTGGCTGGCCTTGATCCACATCCAACAGAAGCTGGGGTTGGTCCACAGCAGACAGCAAAAACACATGAGGTGGCAGATGTCATCATGACATTTCACATGATTCACGAAGCTTCTGCAGGCTTTTCACCTAGTCGGGTAGTATCTGATGACACTGATGTGCTTCTTATCCTTGCACATCATCTGCATGCATGAACCAACAGCTTGCCAACTATAATTGAGATAACAATGGAGTCATGTTCTGGAAAGCACACTGTCATCAGTGTCAATGAGGTGGTCAATAAGCATGCTGCAGTCATCCGTAACCTTCTTGGAGCTCATGCCCTAACTGGATGTGATGCAGTCTTTTCATTTGCTGGTATTGGCAAGGCAACTGTGTTCAAAACACTTGAAAAGTTCATTGGTTAGCTTCTTCTAGGTGATGTTGCAGCATCACCAGATGACGTCACTAACTCTTGTTTGAAATTTGTAGCCATGTTATATGGGCAGGAGCCAGAGATGTCACTAGGCCACATGCGTGCTAATATTTTTAAAACAAAACTTGCTGGTAAACAACATGTACCACCAAAGTTGAGCAGCCTTCCACTTACTCAAGGTGCATTTAAGCTACATTGTGAACGGGCCTGTTTCCAAACAGCTTTGTGGAAATCAGTAGGCATGGTTTTGCCGCCCAACTTGGACCCTCTGCACCATGGCTGGGTAATGAATGGACAAGAATTGCGACCAAAGCATGCTTTGTCTGGACAGTTAGCTGCAACAGATGAAGTGCTTAATCTCGTCAGCTGTGGCTGAAAAGTGGCCGCAAAACGACACACTGTCCATGCACAAAAATTACACTTCCGTGCTCAGACTTCTGCAAATGCAGGGGCCATGCAAGCTGTCAAAACCCGTTCAGACTGAACATGGACAGCAGTGATAACAATGGCGATGAGTCTGATTAAATATAGTGTGAATATATTATTATAAACATTATATTCTGTCAGAATTAATTTCTTGAATTGATTTCTAGAACTGAACACTCATAGCCCGTCATATGATACCATTACGGTATAAAGTCTTTGTGTACCTTTTTCATGTATGGATAAATAATTATTGCCATATTTCTAGTAATACTATCTGACTGTTTGTCAATAAAAATATGAAATATAACAAAATTTACTCCTTTAATAACCATTTAGATTCATTCTCAGCATTTCATAGGATTCCTGGCAGTAATTTTGGATTTTTGCGTTTTTACAAAAACGCTCAGAGTTTCACGTCTGGCACTCATCATATTTGGATTCAGTACAAAAAAAAAAAAAAAAAATAGTCTAGAAACAGTCATGAAAGCTACTATATGTTAAAAGACAAGGTCTAACGATTTCTAGCCTGAACCATAGCCATAGCCAGAGTGTACAAACTAAATCAATGCAAGTCTGGACACACAAGCATACGTGATAATTTACCAGTGGGCTACTTGAGCTCATTTTCATTAAATTAAAGAACCAATGGCTAAAAACCTGCAAGTAGTCCTTTTCTAGAGACAGACTAATGATAACAGGTGTGTAAAAAAAGGACCAAAAATACCTGTGAATTCATGCATCAAAAAGGTTCATGGATACAGGACCAAACTGTGTAGCCAGCTGTAAATGGAAAGGGATGCAAGTAGACAGTTGAGAAGAGCAGTAACCTTTAAAATAGCATTAACAGAGAGGGGGATGCAACACAAAGGCGAATAGAAAGTGAAAAGTCGGAAAGAGGACAGGAGCTGATAAGACGAAAAGCCTTTGATCTGACCATGTTTAGTTCTATGAACTGTATGTAGTGAGTCCCCTCTCCCTCTACCCCTCACGCCCAACACACACATTCATTAATATAGTAACTATACTCCAGATAGGGACGAGTAAGACTCCTGTACAAAATCAGAAACTACGCAAGTTAACGAAAACAGTGGGTGTGTCCAGCAGATTCAATCTTAGTGAAGTTGCTTTTACAGAAAAAGTATATAATATTTATGTTTTTCATGATAAATCGAGGGGAAAAATAACTGCGATGAAGTACGCGAACAGAATCCTTCATTATTAAACTAAACGTGACGGAAAAATACTGAGTTAACCAAAAAACATCCATTTATAGCTTATTTGCGAAGATTTTCGTATGTGTGTGTGTGTGTGTGTGTGTGTGTGTGTGTGTGTGTGTGTGTGTGTGTGTGTGTGTGTGTTTATTTCCTGTAATTCAGTGGCAGAATATGTCGGTACTACTGCTGTACATCCTTACTGTATCACGCTTTTGCTATTAACATAAATAGGAAAGGATGGCAATATCACTTCAGGTTAAAGCAAACAGAGAGTAATGGTAGTGGTGGATCCACCGGAATATATCTGAATGTATTCTATTGAGACAGCTAAAGTTCAAGTAAATCGTTCATCATAATTTTTATGTGATTTATTTTCAAATTAATGTTACCTCCCTTGGATTATTTTACAGATACTTTTATGGTAAATGCTTAGACGAAGCTGCGTCTATTGTGCCACCTCTCCATGCCTTCCCCTGTGCTACACGGGCATCTGGTAGCACTGACTGGAATGTCACGCTGCCATATTGCAGAACATCTGCCAATCAGAATTCTTTTATTCCCGGAATAAAGTTTGGAACTGGCTTCCCCAGAGTGATGTCCCCCCAAACTTCAACCTACGGCTGTTCGAGTCCAACTGTTACAGATTTTTTATGAACAGAGGACACCTGTAATCAGGTGTATGGATTATTATTTTTTTTTCGTTCTTCCTTCCTCTGTTCTGTTATTAAAAAAAAAAAAAATGCAAGTCACATGTTTCCTTTACCCTTCTGAACAATTACATTTTTATTATTCTTATCATATCCAGATGATTTTGTTCCCTTAATTATAGGGTTCATAGACTTAAAAGTTCGGTAGCGTGGTAAAAACTAACTGCTTTTGGTTAATTGGGATATAGCAAATAAATTTATATACGTTTTCTTCCTTATTTTTTTATGGCAAATCAATTTATTTACGTTTACTTGCTTATTTTCTTTTTGATATCCCGGTTTTCACGAAAGAAACAGTTGTAATAATTCCAACCAGTTTACCATACCTTCCAGTGGTCGATGGGACACCCAAGCTCTGGCCAAACATACAGCCTCAGGGTGATGCAGGTGGAATTGACTTCCACTATTGTTCCAGGATCAGGACGCCCCGGAGCTGTGGGAATAAGAAATCTGCTCAATCCGCTGTCACCTTCACCTTCATCATCATCATCCTTCTCAGCAGCAGCATCCTATCCCTGTGAAGTTAACAAGATTTATAAACATGGGAAGGAAAATAACGAATAGGCAAGTTATCCAGTAGTGGTTATTGAAACGCAATGCCCTTTCATATCACACATATTCAGATCATTCACATCTTTCTTCTGTCCCACAGGCAATATCATCCAAACTCACGTGTCGCATCCGGGTACCTGGGGTGGAGCTCATCTATTTTACCTTAGATTAAAAAATTACGGCAGGTGGCGGTGGATGACCTAAACCCTAGAACATCGGTAGGATCTGTCTTATCCGTAAGCCTATTTTTCTGTAATATGGGACAAGAAGACTGGGGGATGGCATGCGTAGGACAATAATAATGCTGAAAATTACTAGATTTTTGTATCTGCCACAGGCTTATTATGTCCATACAATTATATAAAATATACATGGGTTGGTTACTAAGAAACAGAATCTACCGAATGTGATGCATGGGGTGGGGGGTTGCTTGGGAGTGGGGAAGGCCTGGAACCTTAAGAATTATTAGGCTCCACCTTTACTATAAGGCTGTCTTGTGTGTGTAAGGTTGCACAATAGATGGCCTGGTTACCGAGCTATACCATCCACACATTGTGATGCAGTACGGGAGATGAGGGATCTGGAACTTTAATAGTTCACGGGGCTTGCCTTATCCATAGGCCTCATGTATGTGTAAAGATTCAAAACAAAAGTTGGCTAGGTCAGTGAAGTATAGCATCCATTAATTTTGATGTGGCTTGGTGGGTGGATGGGAAGAGATGGAACTCATAGAATTTTGAAAATCCATTTGCTTTTTCTTTAGCAAAATTCTAAAATGTATGCAAAGTAGCAAATTAAAAGGTGACCCAGTGATTGACACAACAGCGTCCTGAATCTGCGATTATTTGGGGGAAATGGGCAGGAAGGAAGTTGGTGGATTAGAACCATGAAGATCGATAGGCTTAATCTTTGCATGAGGGCTGTTGTATTTTCAACATATGACCCAGTGACTGGGTTGCTGAGTGGCATGCCATCAGAACCATAGTATCCATTGGTGCTCTGGGGGTACAACTGCAGCCTGATTCTTCTTCTCTTTCTTCACAAACTTTGAATTAATACAAGTACAAGCACTGTTTTATAGTGCTTATTCAGTAACGTAAGACTGCAAATTATTAACCAGGTACCTGAAAAAATATATGAATTCCGGGTTTGTCTTTGCATCCATTCACCGATTATGAAAACATAATTTAGTGGATAAATGCAATTAAGCAATTCAGTGACCAGATGTACAAGAAGAGTAGAGAAATGTATTAAAGACATCCATAAAAGAGACACTGCTACATATGAACTTCTTCAAGACAGCGAAAAGATGGGGTATGTGTTAAATTGATAGTTGTTCTCATATAATGCAGTTATTTTATGCCAAAATGTGTGTATGTTAATGAAGAGAGCTAATGAGATATAACAATATTTACCGTTTATTTCATGGTTGTGTGTGTGTGTGTGTGTGTGTGTGTGTGTGTGTGTGTGTGTGTGTGTGTGTGTGTGTGTGTGTGTGTGAAAACCCTAACAAGCGATGTGTGCCTCCTGACAGAGAGGACAGAACATTGCTAGGGGATATGTAAGGTATGACAAACTGGATGGAGTAAATCAATAGGTAATAAACACTTATATGCCATTTGAGAGAAGGTAAAGTTGGTTAAGTTACGTTGCCCTGATGCCTCCACGTCGCTCCTATGAACGCCATATTTGTTTAATGCTATGACAGGATGTCCAACGAATCTTAATCCCATAATTTGCTTCAAGCTTAAAGCCCTGCCGTTTTTTGTTGCGAGATTAATATCTCCACAATGGTGGTGTATTTGGGATTATTTTATTCAACTTAGAGAGAGTCCCTAGCTCTGATGGGGGATTTGCCAGGTAGAGATGAGGTAACAAGACTTATTAGAATGCTGGTGGGTGGTGGGACAGAAGGCAAAGAGTATATCCCAAGTTGACTGGCGTTGCATGAAAGATGGCGTTGACTGTGGAAAGAAAATTTTGCATATAAATCTATATGTCATGCAAAAACATAAGAGTTCGTGGAATTGGTTTGTACCCAAAGAAAATTGGTTGGCATGGGCATGATGAAGGCTTATTTTTTGTTTGACCTCAATAACAATGAAAAATATAGTGCTCTTCAATGTAATATATGGCACCTAGCATTTTATGGCCACGAAAGAAGGTAGCTGAGATGCGACAGCTCATAATGAATTAGTACTCCTACCCTTGGCTGGAGAGATGATGTAGCAAGGGTTTAATACAGACCGAAGACATTTTGTCCAGCTTAGAGTGCACGTGAAAAGTTCGGGGTGACAATGATGTTTGATAGTTTGGAAATGCTTCGAACTACCTAAGGTAAGTAGTTCCTCCGTTTTTGTGAAACCCTGGCTGTTACTTCCCTCCAACCAGGTGCAGGTAGAGAGTGAACTGAAATTATGGCTAATGAATGTACTTATGTGTCGGAGGCAACTTTGTCGGGGAAGCTGTAAAAACAGACAAGCTTGATGTAATTATCACCTGCGAGAAGAAGGAAATTATTAGTTATGGTCTGGTCTGAATGCCCAGTTAAAAAAAAAAAAAAAAAAAAAAAAAAAAAAAAAAAAAAAAAAAAAACAGTTCATTCATTTCTTTGTTTATAAAAGCTCCAACGTGCAAGCATGCTTTGGTCTTGGCCACCGAATGGGTCGATCTCTGGCAACCTGTCTGTTCATTCTACTGTCTCTGAGGTTACAATTTATACCCTCGTCCCAGGTCTTTTTCGGTCTGCCTTTCGCATCTCTGCCCTCAACTTTCACACCTCTTACCCTCCGTATTCAAATGCCACCCTCCATCCGTTCCACATGTCCTAGTTATTTCAGTCTACCACTTCTCATCAAAACACTAATACATTCAAGTGCCATCCTTCCTTTCAATCCATCATTCGGAATCCTAACCCTCCCCCCACACCTCTCATTCAAGGACGCACTATACATCCATGTAATCCTTAACATCTGTGTACGTTTATGTATATGAAAATCTTTCCTCTTCACTGTCAAGTCTTACTACTGTACGGCATTACATTCCTAACACATGCTGCATACAAGGACCCCTTAGCACGGAGGAAGAGCCCTCTCAATGTCAGGAGCGGCAACAACTCCCTGAAGTTCTTCCAAGCACTCCTTACCCTTGCCACCAATCTAGCTCTAGCCCCACCTCCAACATATACCAGTTTAATGTCGTAAGTAACAATACTCTCGCATATACTCAAGAGACTCTCAAACAAGATTAATCATTCCTCGGATTTTTGCCTCTGCATACTCTCCTCTTCACATCGCACACATAAAATCAGCATTATTTTGCAGCCTACCTCTAACTCCACTACATCTGTTAAGCACCCACTGTTCACAAACACTACACAAGAGTGAGATACTTCCAAGACCCTTGTGGCAAACTGTGAATGGCCACATTCCCTCTACAATCATAGTTCCATCTCTTTCACTAGATATCATCACTTTTGCATTAAGCAGAAGTGCTGCCTGAACTATGGAACTAATTACAAGTAAACACCGAATGGTTAAACTGCATGGGGAGTGTTGATCTCTAAAGGAATTGGGATAAGCTGATCATAGCAGTGATGTTGTAAATATGAATGTAATGGAAGGAAGGCTTTCAACATAGTGCTAAATAAAAAGAAAGCTTTTAATACAATGACAAATAATATACAGTAATGAATCTTGATTTGGACTGCTGTGATGTGCCATACAAAAGATCACTCACTAGTTGACTACCAGACTAGTCTCTCAGTTCCATTAACATCACATCCTTAATCCAGCACTGTATCTGTCTTGCTGGTACATTAATCCACGCGCCCTCTACCACTCCTAAAAGTACCCGATACCTAACACATCAGTCTATATATCTATCTATTGCCAGACACCTTAGTCTCGTAAAGGATGGCCACAAATAAATCGCCTCCATGTCGCCCTGTCCCCCGCCATTTCACTGCCCTCCCCCCAGCTCACATTTCTCTCTCTCAAATACCTCTCCACTCTATCCCTCCATCTCAACCTCGGTCTCGCCCTTTCTCTCCCCCTCTCCACTTACTCACTTACACTCTCTTTCTTAAGCCCCTATCACGCACAAACGACTCAAGGGCCGACCGCAGCGCGACTAAAGGTCGTAAGGCATTTTTTCATCGATCGTCCCTTAATTCGCCAACAAAGCCCGGACTCTTTAGGGTGCTCGTGAGCCGCTGAGACGACTTGTCGGGCCTCACGATTTTTTAACACAGGCATTAAAAAATCGTGGCCGTCAAACGACTTGTCAAAAGTCGTGTCACAGTTGAGTTGCAGTCGGGAGTGTCGTCCATCGGTCGTGAAGCAGTCTTAGCTCAACTGGATGCATCGTGATGCTGTCGTTGCGTGTCGTGGTGCTGTCGCAGACAAAAAAAAATTTACGACTGTGTGTCCCTCATCAACTGACTAGACACAGGAGAGGTCCATGGTGGTGCTCTGGGTGTCATTGGTGGTCCAGGTGTGATGCCCCACCCAACACTGGGTGTCATTGGTGGTCTAGGTGTGATGCCCCGCCCCACACTGGGTGTCATTGGTGGTCCAGGTGTGATGCCCCACCCCACACTGGGTGTCATTTGTGGTTCAGGTGTGATGCCCTGCCCCATGGGTCGGTCGTGGGGGGGTCGTAGGGGTGTCCTGGGGGGTCGGGGTGCATTCCCCAAATGCATCACGAAGTCGTCTTGCGTTCGTGGGCGGTCGTGTCACGGTTGTGGCTGACAAAAATTCGTTAAATTTCATATTTGAAGACTTGTAGCTCTGTCACCTTGTGGTCGCCTTGTGATCTTGTTGCATTCTTGAGGACGTCACGACCGGTCGTGAGGCAGTCCTGACTCGGTCGTTAGGCAGTCAAGAGCAGAGCAGATTCGGGGCCAGTCGGGAGGCATGGAAGCCAACTAGGACACGAACTTGAGTCACGCCGTGGTCGGCTCTTAAGTCGTGTATTTGTGACTGGGGCTTTAGTCTCCCTCGCTCTCTATCCTCTCCACATAGCCGAACCATCTTAATTATTGTATTATCTGCGTTACGTTTTCAATAGCTATTTCTCCAACCACCTTACCTATAATTATCAACAAACTTATTTCATACATTATTGCCCTCGCTTCTCTCCTCTTTACTTTTACACGGTGGTGTAATCTTTGTATATTTCACTCCGTCGATACAACTGCTATTTTTCTTTATTTAAGGGAATCATCATGCCATCTGCCTCATTTTAACGGTAAGTTTCTACACTGTTATTTTGTTACCGTAATTTTCTCCCCGTCACCTACAAAAAACACACAAAAATGAATTAACATCTGATATTCATTTAAGCTTTTAATTTGATGTTAATCTATTGGAAATAAACTGCAATCGTCGTCTTCCTTACCAGTGGTGCCACCTTTTCATCCCCCCACATGATAAGCAGCATTATTACTTCTATTCGTCAGTGAGTTATTGAAATCTTTCGATATCCAATACTTTTTAAGCCTTTGGTTTGTAATTCGTAAACTATGACGGGAAAGACATAATATTAAATGTATATGTTTATTTTAATGATAGAAGCAGTATGTTCTTTATGTCAGTAACCTGTTTGCTGCAGTGAACACGAGTAATCATTCTTTTCATACTATAATTGTGTTTCCTAAAACGGGTCAAAACTGGATCACAGTTATCAGTGACCTACGAATAACATTTGTTTCAGAAAACTAAATATTAGCACAGCATGAAAGTGAACATCAGTATTGACTGAGAAGGCAAGGCCAAGTTTATAAATGTATGCGTAATGCATACATTTATAAACTGGCTACAGTGAAATGAGCTACTAACCACCTAAACATGGTGATGCCTTATATACTTATTCTTGCTACTACAAGATTTTATTCAGCTAAGGTTGGGTGATAGAATAGGAAGGGTTGGACAAAGCCTTTATCTTAACCTTTAGGTACAGAAGGCCCCTCTCAGACTGAATGAAATCGTCTGGAATCAGCTACAATCTATATATATACGAGTATATAAGATCCACGTTGTTTGTTTGTTTGTCTTTCAATCACGCTCAAATCAAGGGCCAGAAACCCCCAGATCCACATATATTCAGAATTAGGGTTACCCAAGGATAGGTACAGGCGGGTCAAAACTCAGATCTGGGTCATCTGAGGTCACAGGTTGAGTGTTCGCCTTTTTGGCCCGGGCAACACTGGGTACCCCTGGATCCCAATTTTTGGCATGGAGATTCACATGACCTCCAGTTCGGACACAGGCTGTGAAGTTGACCTCCGAGGTCATTTGAGGTCATCAGTCAGAGGTCATTTAAGGTCACATGTAATAGTAAACAAGTGCACACAAATACTGTGCTTTAGCCTGCGAAGCTGAAATAGAAAGTTCCTGGACTTCTTATAATCCCTCTTCAAAAGCATAAGAGGAACTGTACATGGTCTTTCTGGAGTAGAAAGAAAGACTGAACTAGAGCAAATAGGATTAGAGTGTTCACCTTTTTGGCCCTGGCAACGCCGGGTACCCCTGCTATTACTCGTAAAATATAAATGATGTACTCCGGCGGAAACGGCTACCTCCTTCATCACGGTCGCATCTTTTTTGTAGTTATCACCCGCCTTTACCAAGGCAGAGTGATAATGTTTTTGCCTGCGTCTGAGTGTGTGTGTGTGTGTGTGTGTGTGTGTGTGTGTGTGTGTGTGTGTGTGTGTGTGTGTGTGTGTGTGTGTGTGTGTGTGTGTGTGTGTGTGTGTGTGTGCGCGTTCCCACTATATTTTATGAATGGCTTGAGGTGTCAACATGAAACCTTCAGGGTATCAAGGTATGGCCAAAATCTTGGACGATTTCGAAAATGGGCACTCGAGGTCAAGATCAAAGTCAGCAAAATGACTGCCAAAGGTCAACTAGTTTTTATCACCCGCCTTTAGCACCATTATGTCTCATGAACGGCTTGAGCTATCAACATGAAACCTTCAGGGTGTCAAGATATGACCAAAAATTTGGACGAGTTCGAAAATGGGCACTCGGGGTCAAGGTCAAGGTCATCAAGATGGCTACCAAAGGTTAACTATTTTCTTTAAATATGGACTGTTTGTGTGTGTGTGTGTGTGTGTGTGTGTGTGTGTGTGTGTGTGTGTGTGTGTGTGAAAAGCAGTGACTGAGTTCTGTACAGCTTTGCAAATTTTCTTCACATTTGATTTGTAAGTAGCTTGTACCTTGGCCAACAGCATGTTCTGGCGGCCGATTAACATTCAACTCTCGAATGTTTCTCTTTCATTTGTATTTGGTCCTACTAGATTATCTTATACTACAGCTCCCTAAGAGACAAAAAGCTAATATGGAGTAGATATTGCCACAGTTAAAAAAATCTATCCAAAGTTAATAATGCAGCAAGACTGTAACATGGATATTTAATCTGGTTTATGAGGCTTAGAGTGTATCTAACAGCTGCTGAGTGCCTTAACAATGTTGACAGGTAACAAAGTCGTGAATAAAATTATGTACTGTACTAACGGCTGCCGAGTGTATTGGCGACAAGGACAGGACTGGGCTGGCTGGTACCATAGGTGTTCCACGTTGTGATGTACAGGTTGTACGGCGCTCCACACGCCAGTCCACGCACCACTACGCTTCTCATACTTGGATCCACCCTCGTCTCCATCCACTCCCCAGCACGGCCACGGTGTTGCAATGTGTACCCTGAGAAGAAAGATTTTGAACCGATGCCTATAGACTGCACGACGGCCGTCTGGGCAGAGGATCAGCTTAGCCACTCCACGCACCACCACACTTGTTATACTCGAATGCACTCTCATCAGACTCGAAAGTTATTTAGATTACCTCATCGGTAATATCTGACAATCAACACTGATATAACACCACGTGGTCCATGTTCTAAAATACAGCCTGTCTCCCACAGTTGTTCCACTACGAAGACATACAGTGTGAGCAAGATGGAATTAAGCCACCAGTCATGACAACTTAATCTGTTTTAAACAAAAATAAACAAAACAAACAACCTTCAAACATGACACTTCATCCATATAAGAGGGAAAGAGACACCTAAGTTTAATAATTAAGATTAATCACGTCCCATAAAGGTTACTGGAGCATGTTTGTACCCCCCTAGAGGTCGAAAACTATTCACAAGTCCAATTAAAACGCTAAACGATTGTAATAATCACATAGTTCATAACCCTCTGGCTCTGGAAGTTTAAAAAGTTATGTTCCCAATTGCAACAAGAGCAATTTACCCCTTACTCAATAAGGTTTACATGATAATGTTTTAATTCAAAGTGGTGCGTATTGCTCAAATGAAAGAATTACACCCACGCTGGGATTTTTATATATTGAGAAGACACAACTGTTGCATCTCTTCTGTAAACAACTTTTCCAATTGCTGGCACAAGTTTTCTGGTTCCTAGACAGTTCTGGTTAATCTCACCTAGTATTGGCGCTCCTCCATCGCCCTCTGTTGAGATGGTGATGTTGAGAGTGGAGTGTGTGGCGTGGCCGAGAGAAATAGCAGGAGGGGCAGGTGTGGTGATGGCTATAACTTTGTGAACCAGACTGTCTGCTCCCACGATATTACGAGCCACACAAGTATAGTTGGCACTGGCAGGCACGGCTGGTGACGAGAACAATGGCTAATAATGTTACGTCCTGTAACTACACACGAATATATATGTGCAGTCATGTTTATGCAGATTTGTAAAGCATGAATGTATGGATGTCTGCTTACTTTAATATATAGATATCCAGTGATAAAAAAGAGGGTAATAAAAAACATTAGACATTATCCAGATCCAGATAGATAGATAGATAAATAGACAATATATAGATTGACAGATAGGTAGATAGGTATATAGTAAATATTACCCTATCAACCTCATTATGACATCTAATATTTCCAGTTATAACACAAAAACCATCGGAATACTACAGTATTTTAACAAATTCAGTATTGTCTTTTGGTGTTCCAATATTGATCATATGTCTTTGCCTCTTCAATAGTTCCTTTCTTATTATTACCATTGTTTATATCTTCTTTATACGTAGATTTTTATAAGTAAATCAATAAGGCATTTATTAAATCTGACATAAGTGTTCCTATAGAATTGTTCAGAAGTCCTTACCCACTATGAAAATATGAATGTTTAAAGACATGATATAGGTTTGACAACAATGTAACTAGAAGTGTCTTTGATAACTACGATCCTATTAACATCAAATAAATAGTTTCTATTGCATTTTTCTCGATAACTACAAGTAAGTGAAATAAAGACATTCATATTTTGCTGTGCACTGTATCTTTAAAACAAGTGCGGTCGGTTCTGGACATTGATTTTTGGATTTGTTTAAATAACTCACAGTTCGGTATATCAATATACCTGCCCATCCATCTATAATACTTTTCAATTTGGGGGGCTTGTTTTGTGTCCAGTTATATCAAATTTATCATCACCACCACACAGGCTCCATCATGGTACACAACAGTCGTCCCAATCACAAACACGATCACTAACCAGGTACCACCACCACTACCGTACAATCGCCATCACTACGCAAATGTAATTTCCACCCCAGGCACCAATAACACGTCATCACCACTGCAACACCATCACTATACCACCAGACAACAGCCATCAACATCACTACTTAACCATCCTTACCACACTGTCACTACCGCCACAAAATCACCAAAAACACCACAGGGGCATCATCACAACACAAACAGTTGTTTCACCGGAGGGTTAATATGGGCTTTGAAGCCATTATTGCTATATCTATATCTATATCTATCTATCTATCTATCTATCTATCTATCTATCTATCTATCTATATATATATATATATATATATATATATATATATATATATATATATATATATATTTATATATATATATATATATATATACTGTATATATTAACATCTAACGAAAATACTGTTCCATAGAAAAACTAATTGCTGGGACCCCAGCACCTCTGGTGACTGAGAGTGAATACCCGGCTCCACAGATCTTTGCTTTAGTAGTCTGCCGTCTAAGGTCGCCGTTTATTTGAGTTTTATAACCGAAAATAGCAACACTGATGTTACATGAAAATCATACGCAGCAACAGTGGTATCCTTCATACTACCTCAGTAACTGTGGATCCAGTGACTATTACCTCTAACTGATTTAATCTAACATAGAAAACTGCAAACATTCTAAATCATAATACATACCTACCATCCTAAACGGATCAGGCCTTAACAAACTTACTTTGGTTTGGGATGGTCCAGCCAAACATTCTGTTCGTACTTATTTTACCGAGTTGCAGATGAACGCATTTATTCCTGGTAGATGGGTGCACCCTCTATCCAGTGACTCGATGTAGAACTGCCTTCAAGTGACTCTACACTGAGAGACAAGCCAAAAGGTTTCCTGCAACACAGGAAACCATTCGTAACGCTGGGTGGGAACCATAAACATGAATGATGCCTGGTAGTGCACTAAAAATTAAGATGCTCCAGCCGCATGAGGCCTGAGTTTATTGCTCATATAATAGCACTCAGAGGCGAGTAAGGCTGGTCACCCTCACCTTAAATGTCTGGACTGAGAGCCCAGCCCCGGATGCCTACGTCCCTGTTGGGGTAAAAAAGAAATGAATGATGAATGAATGAATTACGAATTGCCAAAGTTAACATACACATCTAAGTATTCGTACCATTTAGGTGAAGATTTCCTCCAGGCAAAAGCTGCATCTGAGGTCCACTGGTAATCACGGATCCGTCCTGCAGCCAGGTAACTGCTGGTGTGGGAATACCTATCCCCTGACACCCCAGGGTCACACTGGACCCTACGCCCAAACGCCACACCCGCCCACCACCCACGGCAACAGGCACGTGTGAGGTTAAAGGCTTGGGCATTGCAGTCAGCCTCGAGGACTGGCTACCTTCTCCCGCTGCTGTGGTAGCAGTCACCCACACCTAGAACCAAAAATAATGACAAAATAAAATCTGAAAATTTTTGGCTGACTGTGTTTACAAATATAATAATTACTGAAAATTAATCTTTATCAAGTAGATCTATCTATATCTATATATGTATCAATACCGGTATTTTTCCATCTACAGTATAATATATATATATATATATATATATATATATATATATATATATATATATATAGAGAGAGAGAGAGAGAGAGAGAGAGAGAGAGAGAGAGAGAGAGTGTGTGTGTGTGTGTGGTGTAATAAAAGATATACAAGTTAGGGCAGTGTAGTGAGTGTCCCAATGGTAAGAGAATATAATATGGGAACTGTCTATACTGTTACTTGTTGATGACATGTAGATCAAAATCCAAAGGATCTACTAGCCTAGGTGAAGTATGTGTAATACTGAAATTTGAAAGTGAATTCAGCAAAGAGTAGTTATGGTTTCATTGATGAATGATGTCATGGAGTGCGTAGTGGTATTAGATTATCAAGAAGGGGTGAGCGTGCACGCCTTGAAATATCTAGGTCGTGTAATGAGCAAATAAGGAGCTTTGTAAGATGAAGTGTAAGTACGGTAAAGGTGGATGTATACTGACGGCAGTGATAAGGAACGGGGATGCAAGCACAGACAGAAAAGAATGTACACACACTAGTATTATGATCCCCACACTGACGTAAGGAAGTGCAGCTTGGACATTATCGAATGATTTAAGTAAACAGTGAGAGAAGTGGAAGTGAATTATTTGAGAAAAGATTGTGAGGTTATGTGGAGAGATACACAGACAAATAAAGTTGTTCGAGGTCACTGTGGCGTTGATATAGAAGCGCTGGAAAATGTTAGAAGTACCCTAAGATGGTTTGGGTTTGCGGAGCGAATGGAAAGTGAATTGTTGAGTTAGTGTGAGCAGGTGACCAAGAATGGGGTGACGGGACTGGGTGAGGTGGTAGAGAAATGAAGGTGATATGAGACGAGGGGAAAGGCAGTCTGATGGATGAGTAAAGGATGACGTGGAGGTGAAGTGTTTGTGGCAAATCCTCAAGGATTAAGTTTGGTGTCTGACTATACACAGGGAGAGCAGACTTTTTATATATACTCTTAAAACAACTTTTTTTTTTTTTTTACTTTGATATGAAGAAAGATAGCTGTGATTATATCGGCATATGCTCCACAGGCAGGATTGGATGAATCAGAGAAAGATAGATTTTGGGATGATTTAATACGTGTAGTGGGTGGTATGCGGGATGATGAGATAGTGATTTTGGGAGGGGACTTAAATGGTCATGTAGGTGAAGCAGCACAAGGTTATGAAGGAGTGCATGGGGGATGTGCATATGGTCTAAGGAATGCAGAAGGGGAAAGGATACTCGAGTCTGGGGAGGCAACGGACATGATTGTGTGCAACACATATTTTAGGAAAAGAGACAGTAGGTTAATTACGTATGAGTCTGGGGGAAATAGCAGTCAAATAGATTATTTTCTGGTTAGGAGGGCCGATAGGAGGTTAGTGAGGGATGTTAAAGTTATAGGAAGTGAGGAGTGTGTGCAGCAGCACAAACTATTGATTTGTGATATGGTGCTTAAAGAACAAGTGATGAAAAAGAGGACTTATGTACCTAGGAGGAAAATATGGAAGCTGAAAAACCAAGTAGTAAGGGATGCCTTTTATAGCGAGTTGAGGAGAGTGGTGGCTGAACAGGGAGCTGTAGACAGAGGCGTTAATGAACAGTACAGAGCCCCCAAGAACAATTTCTTGAGAGTTACTGATGTAACATGTGGCTGGACAAGAGGACCACCAAGACATAAAGTAACTTGGTGGTGGGATGAGGGTGTAGAAGCTGCAATTAAGGAGAAAAGAAGGCTTTTCCGGGAATGGAAGAAGCGAGGTAGCAAAGAGGAATATTTGGCTGCCAAGCTTAGGGCTAGGAGAGAGGTATACAGGGCAAAGTCTGAGTCACAGAGACAATTACTTGATAACCTAAATCATGGGGAAAGGAAAAATATATTTAGGGTGGCAGGTCAGGTGAAGAGGGATAATTGGGATATCATAGGTGAGCAGTGTGTGAAGAATGATGAAGGAAGGGTAGTGGTGAACAGTGAGGATATTAAAGATGCATGGAGAGAGCATTATAACCGGTTGTTGAAAGAGGAGTTTGACTGGGACAGGGAAGGTTTGGAGCCAGCAGATCCAGTGTCTGGCCCTTGGCCTTTGATTGATACTGCTACTGTGAGTGAGGCAATAGGCAGGATGAGGGTGGGGAAAGCAGCAGGTGTGTCTGGGTTGACTGCCGAAATGTTGAAGGCCTCAGGCGATATAGGGGTGAGTTTAGTAACTGACCTGATAAATAGGATTAGTTATGAGTGTGTTGTCCCAGATGATTGGCTGAAGAGTGTAATTGTAAATGTGTATAAAGGGAAGGGTGATGCCCTGGAAAGAGGAAATTATAGAGGTATAAAGCTTTTAGATCAGATAATGAAGGTAATGGAGAGAGTTTTAGAAGGTATGATTAGAGAAAGAGTGAATATTGATGAGATGCAGTTTGGGTTTATGCCAGGTAGGGGGACCACTGATGCCATATTCATTGTTCAACAGCTTCAGGAAAAATATATTGGTAGGAGAAGGGATCTTTATTTTGTTTTTGTTGATTTGGAAAAGGCCTTTGACAGAGTCCCTAGAGAGGTGGTGAAGTGGGCAATGAGAAAGCTTGGCTTGGAGGAGTGGCTGGTTAGGGTGGCTATGGCCATGTATGTGGGTGCTCACACCCAGGTGAGAGTGAATGGAGATTTGAGTGATGAGTTTTCCGTGAATGTTGGTGTGCATCAGGGGTCAGTCTTGAGTCCCATGTTGTTTATCATGGTACTTGAAGCCCTTTCACATGACTTGAGAAACGGACTCCCGTGGGAGTTGTTGTATGCTGATGATTTGGTGTTGATTGCAGAGAATGAAAGGGAGGCGGAGGAAGGGTTTAGGAAGTGGAGAGATGGTATGGGGCAAAAGGGTTTAAGGGTTAATGCATATAAAACAAAAGTGATGATATCTAGGGTTGGTGGCGGTACTGTCAAAGATGAGGGAGAGTGGCCATGTGCAGTTTGCCACAAGGGCGTGGGAAGTAATTCCATCTTGTGCAGTGTGTGTGATAAATGGGTGCATAAGAGATGTAGTGGTATCAGAGGTAGACTGCGAGATAATGCTGATTTTATGTGTACGGCGTGTCGGGGTGAGCAGATGGAGATCGTCAGACGTGAAAGGATTGAACTTGCTGGTGAATCTCTTGAGTGTGTGGAAGAGTTTTGTTATCTGGGAGACATGTTGTGTGCTGGAGGTGGGGCTGGAGCTAGCTCTGTGGCTAGGGTGAGAAATGGTTGGAAGAAGTTCAGGGAGCTCATGCCTCTCCTGACATTGAGAGGGCTCTCCCTACATGCTAAGGGGTCTTTGTATGCAGCATGTGTTAGGAGTGCAATGCTGTATGGCAGTGAGACCTGGGCAGTGAAGGAGGAAGACATTCGCCGGCTCAGACGTACAGAAATGACAATGATTAGGTGGATGTGCAGTGCGTCCCTGTGTCCAAGGCCTGGAGGGGCTGGGTTTACAATGGAAGAGTTGAGAGGTAGGATGGGACTGGAGTGTATTGGTGTTGTGATGAGGAGAGGTAGATTGAGTTGGTTTGGACATGTGGAGAGAATGGGGGATGATAATTGGGTGAGGAAGGTGAGAAGTGTTAATATTGGGGGTGGGGTTATGAGGGGTAGACCGAGAAAGACATGGGACGAGGTCATTAAGTGTGACCTTAGGGTTAAGGGACTGAACAGGGAGGCTGCAATGGATCGTGCAGCATGGAGAGCCACCATTAGGTGACCAAGGCCGACACATGCAAGCATGTTGGAGCCTTTAAAAACGAAACGAAAAACGAAACGATGAAGAGGTTATTGAAGCACAAATATCAAACATCCTTATAGAATTTTCTCTCTTCTTGCATGATAATGAAAACAACAGCAACAGCAACAACAACGACAATAATAATAATAATAATAATAATAATAATAATAATAAAAATAATAATATAATGATGATGATGATGATGATATTAACCATAATAATAATAATTTAAAAAAATTAATAATAATAATAATAAACCAAAGTACACATCACTCAATTTGTGGAACTTAGAAAATTATCGTGAGGTGATGCAGATCACATATTGTACTTAAGATCCCTAGGCGAATACTTAATGTAGGAATTATATGATTATTTTACAACCAGTGACAGGCAGTCATCATTCCATGTCATGGAGGTGTTAAAAATATCACATCTTTTCACATAAAACTGGTACTTTTATTAAGGGGTGGGTAAGGCTGTTGAATTAGCTTTACTGTATATACAGCCAGTGGACCTTAACCCTTTAACTGCAGGTGTCATTCCAGAATGACATCGACAAAACTGGACCAAACCGCGGGTGTCATTCTGGAATGTTCGTGAATATTTTGAACACTGCGCGTTTTTCCTGTGCGCAAATTGTCTCACGCAAGAGTAGCTGTCGAGTTCTTTCACGCCAGCCATCCCACACCTCCCTCCTCCCACCCCTGCCCTGACACGCATCAGTCAGTATCTGTCCAGCTCTGTGTGTGATAATGGCGCTCCGTCCCGACTCATCGTCGCTCGCTTCCTCCTCGCAAATGATCAGTGCTAGTGTGCCTTTGACCTCTACACCGGTGAAGGAACTGCCGACGGCGAGGCAGAAGGGGCTGAGCACTCCAGAAATTAGAATAGAGCTGGACAAAACTGTAATTACTACTCTGGATTGTGGCAGTGAGAGTGATACACTTACAGCAAGTAGTGATGATTTTGCAGTGATTGGTGGTGAACCCTTTACCATTGACAGTGACAGTGATGAAAGTGAGCGTGTAGTTTCCCCCCCACCACCCCCAACTTACTCTGGGAAAGGGAAGGCGCCTATGGGGTAAATTGGTGTTGCACGTGGGAAGGGAGTGAAGCGCAGACTTACGTCTCCTACACCAGGCTCTAGTAAGCATTTCCCACCACTTTCCCGTTCCCCTAGCCCTATTGCCCTCACATCATCTTCATCTTCTGCCGTGCCCTCTCCTCAGTCTACATCATCTGAGGAATATGAATTCCCAGAGCCTGCACAGCGAGGGAAGGCAGGCCATGCAGGCCGTGCAGGCAGGCTAAGCAGGCCAGGCCGGCCTAGAACAAAGGGGATGCATGGCAGTTGGAGGGCAAAGCTGGGCGATAAGCAAGGTGATAAGCGAGGAAGAAAGGGTCAAATTTCACCACGCACCAGGTCAGTAACCCCCCCGCCTGCCCCCCTCTCAGCTCCCTCACCCTCGCCACCCCCCCACTCACCGCCCCCGCACTCACCTCCCTCCTGCTCGCCTCCTGCCTCACCTCCTGCCTCACCCATTGCCTCACCCATTACCTCCACCTCAGCGCCTTCTCACGGGAAAACGAGTGCAATGCGACCTGCCACTTCCACTGAACCACGCACAGGGAAAGTTGATGCATTTGTTTGGTCTGATGGTGCAGATTTTCAGCCACACAATCCGCCGTTTGATATGACAAATGCTGGAATACAGCCTGCCTTTCCATGCAACGCAGGAGATGATTTTGTTGACTACTTCCTGGCCTTCATGGATGACGAAATCGTGCAGCATGTCAGCAATGAGACCAATAGGTATGCAGCTCAGTGTGCAGCAGAAGGGCTGGGACCTATTGGCTCACCAAAGCAAGTGTCGTGGTTGCCTGTCGGGATCAGAGAGCTGTATGTGTTCTTTGCACTGATGTTCTTGATGCCCCATATCAAGAGACATGAGTTGGAGGAGTACTGGCTCGTGGATGACATTACTTCTATCCCAACATTCGGGAAGTATATGTCACGGGATCGGTTCCGACAGCTGCTAGGATACCTGCACTTCACTGACAATGGAAACCCGTCCCAAACTGACCCTTTGTGGAAAGTGAGGGATTTTCTCAACAGGATTAGGGATCGATTTATGCAATTTTTCCGTCCTATGCAGAAAGTCGTCATAGACGAATCCCTGGTATTGTTCAGAGGACGTCTCAAATTCATGCAGGACATCCCCAGCAAACGCCACCGCTTTGGGATAAAGTTCTTTGTGCTGTGTGACTGTGAGACGGGGTATATCCTTGATTTCGTCATCTACTCTGCAAGCACAATGGACGTGAACAGGAAAGACCCCCTTGGCTTCTCTGGCTCCGTTGTAAAAGTGCTGATGGAGAGGTATTTTGGTGGGAATCATGTGCTGTACACAGACAATTATTACACAGCACCGAAATTCTCCAAATACCTGGCTGAACACGGCATTGGCACTGTTGGCAGTGTACGGAGCTATAGGAAAGAGTGGCCAAGTTTCCCAGAAGCATCATCCTCATCCAAGGGAGATGTGCACCTGAAGAAGTCAGACAAGCTTCTGGCGATCAGGTGGCATGACAAGAAGGTCGTGAATATGATCAGCACCATCAACAAGGGGGAATTGCAGAGAACTGGGAAGGTCAGCTACAGGACGGGAGAGCCAATCATGAAGCCTGATACAGTCATTGATTACAATGTGAACATGAGACTTGTTGATAAGTCTGATATGATGATTGGCGAAATAGACTGTCTCAGGAGAAACACCCGATGGTACAGGAAGGCTTGCCTGCACATGCTCGATATGTGCATGCTCAACGCCTTCATCCTCTACAAGACACAAGTTGGGGGCATAAGGCAACCATCCCTGAGACAGTTCTCCAAGACTGTCGTGCAGCAGCTGCTTGCACGATTTGGTCAGGTGACGGCATTGATCCCAAGGCGACACTCTGACACACAACCTGACCGTCTTGAGTGCCGCAATTACATGAGCCGGCACCAGCTTGTGAAATTGCCTCTTACCGCAGGTGGCAGGTTGTCACAGGGCCACTGCAGAGTATGTCATAACACCACACGGAGGCCTCGGACGAGAAAAATGAGCATACACCAGTGCCAGGAATGCCAAGTCGCTCTCTGTGTGACTCCGTGCTTTGCCGAGTACCACTCTCTGAGTAAATACTGAAAGTGACAGTGATATACAGTGATGCGACAGTGACGTGCTTTACCAATAATTGTATAATGGATAATGTAGTAATAAGGGATATTTTGCCTAGAAAAAAATGTAAATATTGGCCAGTATAATAAGTGATATTGTAATAAGAGGATCTGCGGCACTTGTGTAATTCTGCGGCGCTTGTGTAATTCTGTGATGCGACAGTGATGCAATATAGTAATAAGTGCAGTGTAAATATAATGTATATTGCCCAGATTATATGTAAAATAATATTAGAAGTTAGAAATAATGAAAAGATCGCCGCTAACCAAACGTCAGTGAGTGGGTGAAGCCGCAGTGACGTGGGGCGCAGCCGCAGTGAAGTGCCTTTTACCTACCTCAGTGAACACAGAGTGGGTGTTTATCGTATGTGCAGTGTTCATATATGTTTATATTACTATTATCAGAGAGTGGTTGGCATTTGGTACTGGTGTGTGGGGCGTAAAATAGTGATTTTACACCCCTCACTTCTAACGGCACTGTCCGTCCTGTGAAAGTCAACAAAGTCATGAAACCTACATCAATGGAAAGCTGAAGGTTAGTACTTTCTAATGGTACCTTATTTTTTTTCTCTAGCTTTATTCTGTGCAGAGTTATTAAGGTTTAAAGGTTTGTTTACATTTGGCTGAAACCCCCGCGGGAGAGGACAGTCAGGCCAAAACAATGCCCGCGGTTAAAGGGTTAATAGAAAAATACAGTAAACCCTTCATAAGTCGAACTGCTGTATATGGGGCTTATAGGGTAGTTCGACTTACCAATTTTCCGACTAACTGGAAATAATTGCTAAAAAAACTATATAACTCCCCACAACAGTGGCAAATTATATGTGATTACTTGTTTATTAACAATAAACTAAAGAAGCATTTATAAAACAATAAAATGAAACAATAAAAACACTGCGGTGCATGTCATTGGCTAGACCAGGATTGGAGTTGCATAGGTGGAAGTATAGGTGGAGAGGTGCAAAAACCAAGAAAGTTCTGCATTTATTTGCTTCATTTTTAACACTTTGCATAAACACTAAGTCACACCTCAGTGTCAGGTCGACTTACCAGAAACCCCTCCTTCTGCAGGGTCGACTTATCAAGGTTTTACTTCTATAATTTCATGAAGACTAACAGATAAAACCAGCGTAAAAGAAGCCAAGCTATGATGAGGACATTCTGTGTTCATGTATCGTAGGCCATACTAACCTGGACCCTTGACGCTGGTGTCAGGCCTGTCAGCTCTCTCCACGTCACCTCCGCCCCTTCCTTTCCCACTACATCTCTCGCTGCCATCTGAAATATTTTAACTACTCATAGGAGCACTCTGTTAGCCTGGTGTGGGATTCTCTGACATATTTATGATCGATTCCCCGTCGTAACTTAGACATGTTTTACAGGAAGAACTAAACAAGGGATGATTTTAGCCTACACTCCTTTTTCTGATCACCCTGCAGAAAACAGTTAGAACCTGTAGTATGTTTTATCTCGTAACTATGATTTATTTATAAGCTACAACAGGAGACAAAAGAAGAAACGACAGCCACCTTGTCCTTCCTGCTAATCAAAGTACGAGCTATGACAGAAAAGTGATCACGTTTGTGTATCCTGTTACTGGAAATAACTTTCAATCTCTTGGATCGCGTGTCGTATTCTTTAGTTTATTCTTTGTATTTTCAAATGGCTTTCATCACCTTAGGGAAAAATTTTCAATCTGGAGGGGAAATATGTACTCTCTCGGGAATGATGACGCAAGCTAAATCATATCAGAGTTTGATGTGAAACGTACTCAATGATGCGGTTTGCATCATTATTGGTGTTGGGCGAAGAGATACCGATGAGGCAATTTTGGACAAATATATTCACCAAAAATTACGTTTTAGCGTGAAGTGCGACAAACCCTGGTGCATTATAGGGGAGGTGTCTACTTCAAGGCCAACACTCTCAAATCACTGGTGTCCTCTTGGCTTTCGGTAAAGCTGGGGGAAGTTTTTGGCGATTTACTCGAAAACTAATGGTTGTATCAAAATTAAAAAAGCACCATGCGAAAGCTCGTAAAATTTGCACATAGACATAAGCTTCACTACTGCATGGTGCAGGTAAAATTTTGCGCTAGGATGCTGAGAAGATATTTTAAGCTATTTTTACTCTTGAACAAGTTTATTCTCACTGCATTTCTGTACTTCTACTCATCAGTTTTGCATGTTTTTATTAGCTTATCTTATAGTATAAACATCAGTGAAGACGATGGTATAGAGTTTATACCAATATAACCAAATTCTGCTGGTAAATATAATCATTGGGATTTTTATTTTTTGGGCACCAGTAGGGGCTGCCTCTACTCCACTGTCTCTGATCATGTCCTTGAAACTTACTGAAAACTTATGGTTCCCGAGAACAGAACTGGTAAAGATATCACAGAAGTTTTAGTCTCTCTCAGGAAGATGTCAAAAGGTTTGTATGGTTAACTTCAGACATTGTTAGATAAGTAAACCATTCCAGCTATAAAACATTCTTATTTCATGACAGGAACAAATAACAGAGTTTATCCTTTTCATTCCAATGACACCTTTCTCAAGAGTATAATGGCTATTACTGAACCGAGGGGAGACCTCTCATGTTTAAAGGATTTGTAAATTGTGCATCTAACTCTTCTGGTTCTTAAAATCTCTCCTGATGTAAATAAAGTCGTCTTAAAGAAAGTAGGAAAAGATAAATTCGTCATCAGGTTGATGGGATAAAAATTAGTATCTTGAAACTTTTGTTTTTAGATTTAAACTCAACCCGACCCAATATGTCCAAGTAACATTCCCAGCCTTCAAAGGGTGTACTGCCCTCACCCTGTTCGTCCATCGTTGTCATTTCTCCTTCTCTCCCCTGATCTCACCAGCACTTTCTCCCCTCCGTGAAATTTCTGAGAGAAATATTTCAACCCCCAAAGCTTCCTTTTCATGCAAAACTCTTGTCCATTCAGAGTTATTATTTCATCTTACTCCATTCCATGTGGTGATCGTATGCTTAAGATAAAAATTGTCCATACTTTCAGTGATAATAATACGACCCTTACATCTACAGTGTACTCTGTCCAATATAAACTGTCCGAATATTCATATTGCCACCTCCCTATCTTGAATGCTGGGCTATAGGAAGAAAATTTACCCCTTCAGCCCAATGATATATCCTTTTATTTTATTTTTGCTGTCTCCAAGCAGTTTTATTCACCATAGATTTCGAAGTGGATGGAGTAGATATAGTTCTCCTTAACGCCTTCAACAGGTCTTTACACATATAAATACCCTTGTCTGGAGGTGCCAAACAATAAAACAATTGGCATCGTAGTGATGAGGTTAATACTACAATATGATGCTGGTCAAGAAGAAGTGATACGGAAAGGATGCAGAGCCATAATATTGTTTCATTCTGCCACTGAGCTACATGAGAGTTGCTTCAAATGAATAATAACCTCCACTAAGTTTAGGTGAATGAACTTCTGTATCCGTCTGGACGCCCCTTATAATGTACTGTGCAGTGTCGTATAGTCTCATGTTTGTGTCGTATTCCACGAAGCTCAGTGGCAGAATAAGACAATAGTGTGGCCACAACCTTTTAATATTACTTCTTTGTGACTAGCATCATAAACTTCCAATTTTACCCTCGGGTGAAGGGAAGTCATTTCGGGTTTCAGGCCTATTATGTTTAGATGAGGAGAATCAGATAATTGTGAAGGAATTAATGAAAGTTTTATCTAACTCTTCCAGCTCATTATTCAAGATGAAGAGATGACAGTTTTAAGTGAAAACAGAAAGAGTATACATATAGCACGTGCATTTTAACGACACTTTGGCGATACAGCACCCACACTCGAAGGCATTTATGGTCCAGCTTCACTGTGTCTGGTAATACTCACTTGCGAATCCACGGCAGAGTAGACTGTGTAGTGGATGACGGTGCCGGAGTGTGGGTAGGGTGGGGACCATGACACCAGCAAGCTCCTGGCTCCAGTGATGGTTACCCGCACATTGCGTGGGGGACCCGGCACTGCGGGGTCACAAAACATCATCTGCCACGTTTTATGTCACATCTCAATTTCCAGTATTCCCCTATCTTGTTCATTGCTAGACATAAGCAAAAAATCCACATCTTTACGATAATTAGCTGCCTCTAAACAGGTAGTTGTATATATATATTGTAGGGTCATGGACAAATTTCTCATAATATTTCACCTCTTCTGCCTCTCTCCTTTCCTCTTCTGGTTAATAGTCCTAAGTTGAGAAAGGTTTGGTATATTTTTTTCCTGTCCAAAGTTGAGTCTCCATAATATAATACAGCAGAAAAGAAAGTTAAGCACGTACCTTTCGTGTGAAGTAAATACTGTTGAATAGTATCAGAACTTTTGTCCAAAATAAACTTAGAATCGTCTTATCCAATCTATATGTGGAATATTCACTATTTGTGTAAACTTAACTACGTAAAAAGAATGCCCATATTTCATAACTGTCAGCGTAAATTTCATGAGAAGAGAATTAATAATCACCATCGTCCTCCGTGACACAGAAGACGGGATAGTTGGTGGAGCTGCTGCCAACTTCGTTAAAGGCTCTGACGGTGACACTGACATTGACGGCAGGCGGAAGGGAGTCCAAGTTCCTCTCTAGATTGGTGGTGGTCACTTCCCACGTACTGCGTGCTGGGTACCACAGAGTCACGTTAAAAAAGTATTAAAGACAAGAAAAGTCCTGTCACCTCTCTCTCTCTCTCTCTCTCTCTCTCTCTCTCTCTCTCTCTCTCTCTCTCTCTCTCTCTCTCTCTCTCTCTCTCTCTCTCTCTCATAATCAATCTGATGAATCCGCAGCAACCGACTCTGGAGAGGCTTTGCCACAGATCAGTGCTATCAAGTCGTTTGCTTAGGATTCAGTAGACTATTTCTCAGAGTCAGTGAAGAGAAAAGTGGGATTTTTGTGGCCGATGGCAGATGTGTGAATCATTATTTCTGATCCCTCTCTGCCTCTATTGTAGCCAGAAGGAAGTAGAAGCCAGGACATTACATAAAATGAACTTATAATGTCCAGGTCAATGGTGGAACTTCAAAATTTTGTTACTCTGTGCGTGTATTTGTTTATATATACATTTGTTTATATACGAAGTATGTGTGTGTGTGTGTGTGTGTGTGTGTGTGTCCGGTAAATTCATGTTTCCTACTGCACTAATTTATTTACACCTAATTGAGAATTCACGACTCATTTGCTTCATGGCCGAATTAAAATCACCTGATCATACTTTTTTTTCCGACTGAAGAACTGTATAAATAAACTGTCCTCATAAATCACTGAAATCCGTTAATCTTGAAATTTTGGTCGATTTTTGCTACAACATAGGTTTTGCTGCAGTAAAGCTGCATAAGCTACTGTAATTATTTTTTATGCGAAAAAAAAAAAAAAACGCGAAACCAAAATGATCAAATAGAAAAGTGCCACATTTTTAGCTGCTGGATCCCTACGTGTCAAGTGGGGTTGGTAGAGGATTAGTGCCCCTCCCTGTAAAACAATTAACTCTAAGCCCTTGACCACCCCGTTTGGGATACATGGCGTCAGGCAATGGATGGATGGATGGATTTCACTACCAGATCTTTGACCGCCGAACCAGATTTTCCGGATTTTGTCGCAGCCGGATTCAGTAACTGTCTTTCCTGAATTCTTTGTCGATTTGACCACTACTTGGTGGTGGCCAGAATTAGGATCCAAGTAAGATGGAGAAATAGAGGAAGGGAAAGACAAGAGGAAGGAGTAGTTGCAAGGAGAGTGGAAAGGTTACAAGAGGATGAGAAAAAGGCAGAGTATAAGAGAGAAGTGGAGGAACGATTGGGCAAATATGAATTGGAGCAGAAGGGGGACGTGGAAGGTGTGTGTAAGATATTTACAGAAGAAGTATGTGCAGCATGTGATGTGGTGTGTGGGAGGAAGAGAAGACGGAGGGGGGTGCAAGGAACAGCGTGGTGGACTGATGAGGTGAGACAGGCTGTTGCACAAAAGAAGAAAGCATACAATGAATGGATGAGAAATAGGGGCATGGAAGAAGTTGAGAGACGGAAGAGAGAGTTATATGTAGAAAGAGAGGGGTGAAAAGATTAGTAAGAGAGAGTAAGAAGAGAGTGAATGAGGAACTTGGAAGGAATTTGAGTGTAAAGTGGAGGGACTGTAAGAAAATGTTCTGGAAAGAGGTGAAGAGAGTAAGACAGGGTAGAAGTGAGGTTAGCAGGGGAATGAAAGATAAAAATGGTAGATTACTAGTGGAGAAGGGAGAAAAAGTGAGCAGATGGAGGGAACACTTTAAGGAATTGTTGAACATACAGTATAGAAGTAATGCAAGTATAAGTGGCTGGGGAATGGCTGGGAGGGGGAGGGAGGTGAGAAGACAGGAAAAAATCAGTAGGATAGAAGTTGTGGAAGCAATAAAGAAAGTTAAATTGGGGAAAGCCCCAGGAATTGATGGAGTGTGTGGTGAAATGCTGAAGCATGGGGGAGAGCTAGTAGTAGAATGGATGTGGAAGATGTGCAGATTGGCCTGGGAGGAAGGTAGAGTCCCGGAGGATTGGAAGTCAGGTATAATTATTCCCTTGTACAAAGGAAAAGGGGAAAAGGAAGTGTGTGGTAATCATAGGGGCATTTGTCTTCTAAGTATAATAGGAAAAGTGTATGGTAGGATACTTATTGACAGAGTTAGAGAAAGAGCAGAGGAATTAGTTGGAGAAGAACAGAGAGGCTTTAGGAAGGGAAGAGGTTGTGTAGATCAGATATTCATTCTTAGATCTTTAGTGGAAAAGTTTCTAGAGAAGGGAAAGAAGCTGTATGCGGCTTTCATGGATTTGGAGAAAGCATATGACAGGGTGGATAGACAAGGATTGTGGAAAGTATTATGGAGTAGATGGGAAGTTGCTGAATGCTGTGAAGAGTATGTACGATGGTGTGAAGGTTGCAGTGCGTGTGGATGGTGAACTGAGTGAATTTTTCTCTTTGAGGGTTGGGTTGAAACAGGGATGTGTCATGTCTCCATGGCTGTTCAATCTGTACATGGATGAGGTAATAAAAGAGGTACAAGGTAGGGTAGTGGATGTTGGAGTGGCCCTGGTGAGAGAGGATAGTGTTTGGAAACTCCCTGTACTGTTGTTTGCAGATGATACTGTGTTGTTGAGTGAAGACGAAGGGGAGCTGCAAGGCTTGGTGGATGAGTTTGGGAGAGTGTGTAAGAAACGGAATCTAAAGGTGACTGTAGGGAAGAGTAAAGTGATGGTCTTTGAGAGAGGTGAAGTCAGTGAATGTACAGCGAGGTTGGATGGTGAGGAAATGGAAAATCTGGGTACGTTTAAGTGCTTGGGTAGTGTGATGAGTAAGGATGGAGGGTTGGAGGGTGAAATGCTTGAAAGGGTACAGCAGGGAAGAAAGGTTGCTGGTTCTTTGAAAGCAGTGATAAGAAACAGGGAAGTGAGCATCGAAGTGAAAAAGTTACTACATGACAGTATTGTGATACCAACTCTAACGTATGGAAGTGAAGCTTGGACGTTGTTGGAAGGACACAAGTCAAGAGTGAGAGCAGTGGAAATGAGTTATTTAAGAGGAGCCTGTGGAGTCACATGGAGAGACAGGCTGACGAATGAGGATATAAAGGAGCGTTGTGGTGTTGATGTGGATGTGATAGGAAGCGTTATGAGGAACACACTGAGGTGGTTTGGCCATGTGGAGAGGATGGAGGGTGAAAGACTGACGAAGAGAGTGTATGTGAGTGAGGTGGAGGGGGGAAGAGGGAGGGGGAGGCCGAGGATGAGATGGAGGGATGGGGTGGAGAAGTATATGAGAGAGGGGGTGTAAGTTGGGAGCAGGGCAGTGAAATGGAGGTTGACAGGGCGACGTGGAGGCGATTTGTTTGTGGCCACCCCAAACGGGATTGAGGCGTCTAGCAATAGATAGATAGATAGATAGTTCTGAAAACAACGCAATATTTTCTCATGCATTCGTCACGCAATCTCTACATGCTATTACACAGCGTGACCAAATTCTGTCCTAGAATTTGTTAAAACAATTTTCTACTGTTAAAAAAAAAAAAAATCTAGAGCTCTTAAACACAAACTGCAAAAACAATTGCAAGATGAATTACTTTTGAGTTTGCATGCCGTTTCTCACATTTTTTCAGCACCAACGCATCCTATTTTAGCCATTCTGTTTGGTAGGAAGGAGGTTGCGTGATGATTGCATGAAAATATTGCGTCATTTTCAAAACAAACTCCAAAAAATACTAATGACTATTACAAAGCAGGCTCTTCTTTTAAAACTCCCCTGTCAATTATTTTATTTCAATTAACAAAAAATACTTTAAAATGGTTGGCCTGAACATCAGTTCATTATCTGGTTTCGCTAATTCCACTTTTTGGCTGACTAAAGCATCACTTTATCTTTTCATTCTCTTAATTCGCTATGTATCCTGCGAACTTATTTGGCCGCCGTAGCCGGCGTATGGAGCCAAAGACGCCAGGGAGCCGAAGGCCCTCCCCGTAGAGATGCTCGACGAAGCTGGGCAGATCCGGTAGTATATATATATATATATATATATATATATATATATATATATATATATATATATATAATACTGGAGATGTGCTAATTAGATGCCTAGACTAATATTCATTTCATATACTGTCTTTGGGATGCATAACTCTTGAATTGATGATTATGTGATTAAAGGAAAATGCATGGAGTGGGCAACAAATGCTGTCATATAATTTAAGCAAAGAAGTTATAGTGACACATACTGATCGAGGTATATGTGAGGTGTGTGGTTGGAGTAGCCACCACGGTGTAACCAGTGACGGGCGCGTTGACACAGTGTGCTGGGGGTGGCGACCACCACACCCGCACGCTGCCTCGACCTGACGTCCGGCACGACACGCCAGCAGGGGGACACCACGGCGCTGCTCAGGGGGTACATATATACATAATCCATTCAACTCAAGGATGTATTTGTTATCTGTGAAACTACAAAACAATTTTAATTAACTTAACACCAAAAGTCGTATGTTTAAACCTTAATTCGCAAAATTGAGCTGCAAACCCCTAATTACTAAAGGTCATTTGTTAAGTATGGTTAGCCGGCCTACCACACTGCAGAATGCAGTCAGCAACCACACTGAAAGACCAAGCTCGTTTCATTAGCATCGCATCACATACCTCAAATATAATAATAAAATATTAGGGGGTCTGCATCCCACTGTCTCAAGAGACTGTTGGACGCCATGTCTAACCCCCTCATTTTGAAAAGTCTATCCTGGGGTGAAGAATATTGTCTGATAGTAGCAATACTAATGTAGAAAAAAAAGTCTTCAAATTAACGGAGATAAACCAATCATCCAAGGATATGATTCTTTTTCTTACCATCTTCGGATAACTGTTTAATTCAATGAAACTTGAATGTAGCCTGAAGATCATATATTACTAGAGGCTCTTCCTGGGTTCATTACAACCATCTGGTGAGAGATAAATGAATATGAAAAGTACAACACTCGAGTGTAGAGGTTTTCCAATAGCAAAGCTACACAGTAGCATATTAATTCAAGCAATCTTGCAAAGCATTTCCATCAGTCACTGGAAGCATATTTCTCGTCTAGTTTATTTCGGATTTTTACAGAAGACTTTCTTCTGCTCTGGGAGATGGTCAGGTTAGATAAAACATATATGGGAAAATACAAACAGTACTGCCTAAGGTACACCCACTGCCCTGAATCATAATGCACAGACGCCCCCGCCTTGATGGGTACAAAGGCCTAAATTGGGAGACAAGTCGGGTTGCTGTGATAAACTTGTGATTTTAGGAACCCACTGGGAAATAAGATTCACAGCATAAACAGAAGGACTGCAAGAAAATTTGTAAGTTACGACCAAAAAAAGTCAAGCTTGTTGGAACTCTTTGCAGTACAGTCATGAAACCGTGTAGGGAGCTGTATAAGCTGCTCTGGTTCATTCTTAATAGAACGGATGTAGGTTTGTTCACCAAGCTGATCAATGAATGAAGAGGAGAGTCAGTGGTGGTGGTGTTGAATATTGGAATTCCTAAAACAGAGTTATCGGAGAATCGAAAATGAAAAAAAAAAAAAAATCCACTTTAGAGGAAGAAAGGCAAAAACTTCTGAACATTCAGAAAAGTTGGGCGACAAGTAAACAGAAGTGGTATATTGAGTCAGAGAATGAGAAAAAAGCCTTTGCCAGAGTGTAAAGATTTCATAGGATTAAAGCTCGGATACACGAGAACAAGCTAGACTGTTGTATATATAAACTGAACGATCACACTGGCTCTGAAACGAATATGGACGAATTATGACGACACAGAATAGCTGTTGCTGATAGTGTCCCAAGCTGCGTTTAGGAGAGGAAAATATGTTGAGGTTTACAGAAGGTTAAATGGCATAGGGATGAAGTTGGAAGAAAGGCCAAATTGTTACAAACTATGTAAGTCGATGGAAAGCGAGTCAGAAAATGGCGCTTGACTTCTCAGCATCAGGTCATGGGAAGGTAGAAGGGGGTTATGTTCTCGAAACTCCAAGGTTGATTGTTGGAATACCATTTAATTCCCGTAATTTCCCCATATTATGCATGAAGTTTGGTGTAAACAATGAGGGATATTGCATATCAAGGTATGCTGCTGCACTAATCTCCACATTATGAAACACTGAAACGTCTGCATCGGAAAATGGTCAAATAGCCAGTGGAACGGGAGCCCCAGGTCTCCCTCATCACCAGCATTCCATGCTTCTCGGGAATAGTAACTCCTATTAATATCAGTTTCGAAAATAGCTAAGTTTGTACATGTACATACTGTGTACCGTACTATTGCATAAATACCTACGGATCTGTTGTTTGAATGTTAAACATAAGGAAAAGTTAATGTTATAATGCCTTTACATTCGTCTCATTGGCTGAAAGTTGGTGCATGAAAGAATACATGGTCTGAGCCGTGAGTTGTACAGAGATGTGATCGACCACCTCCCACTCTCATAATTATATATATCGTCCATCAACCCTCCTCTCCCTCACCCCCCCACCTCTTAACTAACCTCTCTCTTATACGTCAAACATACAAGTTCTTGATCTAAAATGCCAAGAACTGCCGAAGACTTGGGAGGATGCGGTCTTTCGAGTGTGTGTACTGTTCCTCTTCTACTGTACCTCAAGTTATGATTTATACTCGCAATAACAGTTTTTGCGTGCCTTATGAATGAGTGATTTAAGCATGTCTGTCTCCTGTTTCCTTGTGATCGTTTAGAAAAAGAATTCAGTAAGGAAAAATCGTACTTTTCAAACGGAAGAGAGCTAATAGATGAAAAATTCATGAAAAGATGCGGCCATTATGACAAGTGGAACTGCAACCAGATTCCTCTCTGTTGGTATCTTCTTTCACCTCCTTGGGAGCATCGCTCAGTTTATGGTGTGTCCTGTGTCGCTGTTATCTACCAATATTTACCAACCGTGATAGTGAAGCTGGTATTGTTTTCAGTTTGTGTGTGTGTGTGTGTGTGTGTGTGTGTGTGTTAGCACGATACCTTCGCAACCGCCTAAGATAGACCTATCATCACAAAATTTTACAGGTGTGTAGTAGGGATGAAAATCTCGGACGGGTTCGAAGTTGGATAAAGTAGGTCAAGGTCAAGGTCATATTCCGAGCTGCACTACATATGTGTCGGCTCCCGGCTGGTGTGATTCCTCCCTTGGGAGAGGTCTTTAGTCTTTTTATTTTATCTTTGCTTCGCTGTTCCTACTTGTCTTCCCTCAGTGCTTGGTGAAGCGGTTTGTTTGATGAGGGAACTACTTTCTTTTTGTTTATGTGTGGCTTTGGGCTGTGCATTTACCCACTGTGTGTAAAATTTAATGGGTATTATTTTTTTCGTTTTCTTTTAATCGTCCTTGCAATACACCGACAATAACCTCTGACGTTACGCTCACTGGATCTGATAAGGTAATCAGTGAAGGAATACGGTGGAAGAGAACACAGGTTAATAGAGGCGATTATATTCTCGAGTTTTTTTGTTAGTCGCGAATAAATTGTACAAGCATTTATTTAACCTGAACTTGGCCCAAATACTTTTCCTTTTGCAGCTTACCTCAGTGGCAGAAAAAAACACTGCTACGGCCGTACATCCTTTCCAAAGTACTTTTTCATAGAAACATCATATTCTTTTCTTAATCCATTGTTGCAGCTCAGCATTGATGATAGAGAGATAGCAATTTTAGACAAAGTACAGTGATAAGTGTTTAGTCGGAAAAAGTCGGGAATAAATTTTGTTCATCAGTATTTTCTGTCAGGACCTTCCCATATCGGTCAAAATGTCTCCGTTGAGTAAAGTCCAATTCTCGTACTTACCCACATGACTGGTGGAGTCGACTATCCTGGGCGAGGAGAGAGGTCCCGGGCCTGCTTTGTTGAACGCCCTCACAGCCACCTCGTAAAGTGTGGACACCAGCAAGTTCCTTACCTCGTACTGCTCCACCGCCTCCCCATCACCTGAAATAAATGTCATTCACTTTTCACCATCATCAAACTTTAGCCTTTTCTCTGCCACTGTCGCGCTTATGCATTTTATTCTGACCATATACCGTCATTTGATTCGGCTAAGGCAATAGCAACTATAATCTGCATCAAACGAGACAAATCTTGGTGTGGTATCCATGGCTGGAATTCTCGAACACATTCACGATGGACTCCGTGTCGTAACTCACATTCTGTTCTCAGGAAGTACAAGAGATAAGGATAGTTACTGTACCTTCGTTCCTCGATCATCCTGCCAGAAGAAACTTAAATAACACATCGTAAACATTGTTGAGAATACCAACTCTGAAAATAACAACATGTCCTTAGACCTCTCATGATCGTAACAGTTCTATAACAGTATTATATTCCTGGTATTAACAGACGAATTTATTTTGCTGAGAATGTATCATGGTGTCATGAGGGATTTAATACTTTCACTATTAACATTTTCATGGTGGAAACAAATAAAGCATTTCGTCCAGCTGGCGCCAGACGATTGTATTCAACTGAGGGTCAGTCGTAGGAGCATGACAGCGTTCGTGTAGACACAGACTGAAATATATAAAGTATAAAACTTCAATCAGAATTTATTATTTTCATTTCAAATAAGCTACCACCAGTCGATTATCCTCAATAGGTAAAGATCTATAGTAGTGTTGTGGTTGATGGGCGCTACATCTTTCCCCAACCACTTTGAAAAGTCTCCCTGAACTGACTAAAAATTTCTAGAGGTAGCAAGAAAACGTCGACGGATTCGACATGTTAATCCCTATCACTGGCGACGTATGTTTTCTTGCTACCTCCACATGACTCTGCTGAGCTGAGAAGATACACATGGAGCTGGAAAGGTTAGATACAGCCTAAAGTAACTGCCACTAGAAATCTTGACTAAGGTACGTAAATTTTCTGGTAGGACCTTGACTGATACAAAAGAGACGTCATTGTACTGATGATGCTAATCTCTGGAATTCGACGACGTCTTTTAAAAGTTATCCTTGCAACCTTCTGATGACTTTGGTTAAGGAGAGAAATCAGGCTGTGGAAAAGTTAATGAAGACGGTTTCTAACCTTGGCACTACAAAGACGATTTGTACTGATGGGTACCCCGCCGTTTGGAATAATCTCATCTAAGCTGGACGAAGTCGTATGGGAACAGCATGAGAACGAGTAAATGAAAAACATGTCTCCGGAGTAAACAGCTCCTGGGCCTCACCTGGATTAGCTGTGACGGGCAGGGCGATATACGTGGGGTCCCCTTGAAGGTTCTGGCGGCGGAGTGCGATGGTGTAGCCTCGTAGCTCGCCGTGCACCAGATGCTTTTCAGGAGCACGCCACGTCACCAGGAGGGAGTGAGGGCTTGCCGCTGCCACTCGCACGTCTCGCGGGGCACCGGAGGGGGCTGGAAAGTATAACTAATTTACCCTAATCTGGGTGCTGGAGAGGGGCACCTTCACGTGGTGGCACTGTCATAAGTATGTGGTTGCTGCCCGGATATGCAAACGCCTCTCAAATCTTCCCCTATTTCCTGGAAGGAGAACTGTGAACTGCAAGGGGGGGGGGGGGGGAGGGTCAACTTCAGCCTGCAAGACTGGGTTTGCATTCAGATGGACATGGGGTTATAACTGTTACTGCTATATAATGAATTCTTTCAACTTGGGAAACTGGCAGAGGGAAAGACAGACTGAGCAAAGCTGTAAAAGAGTTAATTATAGCGTTTGTTGTAACCTGACGAGCAGCCCTAACCCCTTGCAGTTCTGGATGCAGGAAGGAAAAACGTACAGAGGAAAGCTATTCCACAGCTGATTACTGGGTGTTTGTTTTAATCAGACGAATATCCTTAACCCCTTTCAGCATAGCCTATGGCCCAGTGTCGACAGAATAAAGGGTTAATTTCACTATTAACCAAGGAGATTCATTCCTACGTCTTTACTAAGGCTCACCGAATTTCATGTAATCACGATACAGTGCTTGAGTTGTAAGAGTGGTCCGGTTATGTTGGGTGAAAACAAAGGACCTTCAGTGCAGACTTTCAAAAGTTCATGGTAGCGTACACAGGCTTCAGTTATCAACCTGTGTAGGTATAGAGGGGGACGTGTTTTATTTTACCGAGCCTATCATCAAAGGACTACATTTCGCTGGAGAAAGACTTTTAGAACCAGAGAGGTTAAGCATAGCCTTTATTAAGTACTCCGTTATTAATGCTTTTTACTATGGAGAGAAAAAATCTTACACGAGCAGATATAATGTAGGAAAATACGGCATGATAATAAAGGTGTTAAATTGTGTACAGTTGAAGCCATAAGTTCCTGGTACAGAAGTTCTAATTGCAGTTCATTGCAGACACGGAGGGAATGTTCACTTCGGCCACGTATTTATGTATTTTTTTTCCTTGCCATTTCCAGACGGCATTAATCAACTCAGTAGACCTTTGAACTGGACAGGTAGGATTCAGCCTTCATTAATTCGTTCATTGTTATGTGGCTTGTAAGCTGAAGAAAAAAGTCTGGTACCAGCAAGAATAAACTACTGCACGGCACAGTTTAGAAAGGATTACCTATACTACTGTGTGATCACTATTTATCTGTTCATTCAGATGACGTATTTTAAATTATATTCGTGCTGTTTGGGGGCCTTTAATAAGTAAAGGTGAGAATTTTTGAACTGGAGCAGTTACATATTACATTCAATAATTTCTTCAGTACGAGAGCCCTTTTGTAACTTTAGTAACGCTCAGATGTAGGAAGAATATAACGGAATACTGAATACGTCCAAAGGTTGAAGTGATTAGTTTGTTTCACGCCATGCAGCTAGATACAGTGTACCTTAGGCATCCTTATTAACTGCAGCCATATCCTACACAAAATGCCACTCACTCTACCACGGACATGTAAATTCAACTGGACAATTGCAAGTTAAAAGTTTACCGTACTCTTCCGGCCATCTGTGGCGATGGAAGGCGTTACATATTTTTTTCTTTTTTTTAACTGATAAGAATATGAAGCACACAACAAAACACCATGCGGAATAAGGATACTTTTGATGTTCACGGATACTGAGAACATGGAATACAGGATACGATGGTGACAGTTGTTGGTGGGCTTTTGCTCGTGATAATAAAGAGGCTTGATCAATCAGCATTAGCAGATATGAGAAGAATGCTTAAGTAACACTATTGCCAGATTACTGTTAACGCCTTCGCTGTGATGACGTATTTGTTTATTATATACTCACTACCTCCAAACGAGTTTATTCTGATTAGAAGATACTTTTCAAACTCAAGAAGTTAGATATAGCCTTCAAGAACCCTTATTCTACTAGAGGGTCCTCAAAAGCTATATAAATTCGCCTGGTGGAGGGCAGAACAAAATGAAAAATTCGTAATGTAATGCCGTGGTTAAGAGGTTTAAGGCTACTGAGCGAGGACTTCAGTACGATAACGGAGTATTAAATATTATTCTAGCTATCCCCAGACGATTTTCTTCAACTAAGAAAGGATATAAAGTAGTGAAGGGGTTGATTAAGGCTACTCCTATCCCAGAAGAGTCTGCCATAAATTAAATAAAATCATCTAGTGACCGCAAGAATAAACGGTAAAAATGTCACTGGACTGAAGGGGCTAGATACACTACTGACTTACAGACACTCGTAACTCTTGTTATATACAGCTGGGTAGTTTATCAGTTTAATAACAAATAATACACCTAACACAAAGTACATTCATCGGGGGTATAGGCTATATTGTGAGCGGGGAAAACTAATAACAAGTACCAGGAAGGCTGGTAAATGCCCGTGCATGTCGTTTATTATACTGCGTATCTTCATCGTTACTTCTAAGTGTTTGATGGTTCAGCTTGATCACTGAATTTATACAGTATATCTCCACAATTCAGCACAATGTACTCTACATTTTCATTAAGCAGATTACTCACCGAGTAAAAGTTAGGTGATGTACTCGTCAGACAGTGTACATTTAAGCAACAGATACCACTTCTGGACTTTGTTCATATAAAATGTTAAGCAAAAAACCGCACCGTTGGTGGGGTTTGTCTCCATCTCCCTGTCTATTTTCAAATCATGTGATATCAATGGTATTTTTAAGAATGACGTACAGGGTGGCACTCACTGAATCACTGACTTGTAAAACCAACTTTCATGAACAAAAGATATAATCTTGCAAGTAAACCATGAACTCTTTATGTCGTTAGGTGAACTACATTTGGAACCCTATTCTTACTGTCCTTTAATCGATTTTATTAATTTTGATTGAGAGTTTTATAGCTGGAAGATTATTCCTTTTTGTACGAGTGGGCTTTCCATTGGGTGAATAAAATCGTCAAGAGAAAGCAAGAGGAAATATACAGTATGTCATTAACCCGTTCACTATGGCGACATATTGTTTAGTGCCGTTCTTTTAAATACTATATTATTTTACTCAACTCTGGATAACCCTCTTAACAGAGCAGATATTAATGAAGCCTATAATTAACCCATCTTGTTCAACACGTCTATCCTAAAATAATAAAATCGTACTCAGCCAGGAAGAACAAAATACAACATGTGCCATCTGACTGAAGGACTTAGGACTTTTATTCCTCTCACTCGGAGGACGCATTACTGTGTTCTTGCTACGTGAGATGATTTTATTTAGCTCTGGAGAGGTTTCGGGACCTGGGATCTGCAGGGATTAGGTTCAGATTTCATATACCTTTTCACTACTAGAAGGGTCCCCTGAGATGAACACCTTAATCAGCGAAAAGCAAGATGACAGTGAAACACACACACACACACACACACACACACACACACACACACACACACACACACACACACACACACACACACACACACACACACACACACACACACACACACACACACACACACACACACACACACACACACACACACACACACACACACACAGACATTGTAATGGAGAGGTTTAAGGGCGTACTGAAAGTGGCGTGGAGATTTCATTACTCATATTCCTTAGTAACTCATTAGGGTACATTACACCTCAGTATCCTTGGCAAGTTGCTGATGCGAGATGCACTGATATGCAGATGATATTATTAGCTACAAGAGAACGTTGTGTGGATTGTAAAAAAACACCGCTACGGAAGAGACGCAAAGGTCACTTGTAATTACAGTAAATACAGGAATATCTAAACTGTGCATACTGACCTTCCTCTGTGGTGGTGAAGATACGAGTTGACGACGGCTGTGACACCCCCAGGTCGTTGTGTGCTATGAGTCTGACGGCATAGGTTGTGTGTGGGGTGAGACCCGTCAGCACATGCGATGCTGCCCACTGACCCACGCTTACATTACGCCCGTGACCAGACCATGACCCCTCAGTCACACCTGCCATCAGAGAAAATTGGGTCATAGGCAGTTCTGTCACCCAAACTTGGCCAAGAACTCGATCTTCTTCCAGCTTATTTCATGCAGCTAAGAAGCAGAAAATGACAATGCTACGACTCAACATCCTTTCCATAGTAGGCCAAATCCTTCGTGGTTAGCTATACATTCTTGTGTCAATATTTTGCTATAAATTTGCATTCAAGATGGAGAGATTGCAATTTTATACCAAGTTAAAGAGAAAAGCGTGTGGATGGTTTGGGAAATTTCGGTACCATTTCTCGCTCAGCGATTTACTTTGTCCGTGGCACCTTACATTCTCCTTTTGTATGTTACTGACGGAAAGTTCGTATTAAAATTATATATATATATATATATATATATATATAACGCACATAAAATTATTAGAGAGTAGTATACATACTAAATAAACAGAGATGAATACGTTCGTACTTCCTTCTGACAAAAGTTTACGCCTCACTGAAATACATGGCAAACACATTTAAGCCGTAAAATCGCAAATTAGATCTTGGCTGTACCAAATACTGTTCCCAAAGGACTAAAAATTTCTCAAAGGGATTGTTTTACTTAACCACATTCTTTCACTTCAACGAAACCTTATTGCAGTATCAGTACTGAAGTAAAACATGTATGTGTGCAGGATGGCTGCATGAAGGTGTGTTGGTGCAGACATTAGCATACTGGTGTGCGACTTTGGAATGACATAAATATCAAAATCAAGAATGAGAGCAATGGAAATGTGATTAGCAGGAATGTATGTTGTATGTGGATGCTTGATTGTATAAAAATATAGGGAATCTTGAACAACGCTGAGTAAGAAAGTCCATAAATTGAAAGATAAACAGGAGTGTGCTAAAATACTGTATAGTTGCCATATTGAGAAAATTAATATAAAAAGAAGGTACAAAGGGCGGGTGAATTTGTTGGTGGCAGACGCTGTATAAGGCAAAGTAGAAAGTGGATATAGTAAGTGATTATGTTCATCAACAATCTCTGGGGGATTAGGAGGCAAAAGAAATGACAAATACATTTAATGGACAGATGAAGTGTGTGCATGGATACACGCATGGCACCTCTTCCTTAACTTAGTGGTTGGCGGTATGGCCTCTGCCCCACAGGTGCTATAAAGCTCATTGCTAGGTATTGATAGGATCATGAGGTGAAGCCGAACATTTTGATGACCTGCATGGTTAGTGACTGGATGAACGGCCTATTCCATGGGTATTTTGTGTATCGAACTTTTGTACTTTTTCCTTAGCTGTTCTTGTTTTTTATCCATCCCACCGCTAATATTAGTGGAAAACATGTCTAGAATGATGAGGATAAAGATAATGATGAAACCTCAGGACCTCGCTAAGACTCGCACAGAATATGTCGAGAGTTGAGTGCATAAAAATAAAAATATACGGTGAAAATCTGGAACACAAGCAACAGATATTTCCTGTAAAATGGAGAATTTGACCTTATGCCAGGTGGTCTTTTGGAATTCACCATAAAGCTTTCCTCTGCTTTCCTCATATCTCAGCGACAGAAAAATAAGAGTAATGGTAGATGATGCATCTTCCGATTTCCACTCAGTTAACACTTGCGTACCACAAGGATAATTTCTGGCGCCAACCCTGTTCACTGTATAACTGTGACTGAGATAATTTTTTCCTGCTTCCTAGTGCTTCCGCCATCATAGAGTGGTTTATGTGTATGTTTCTAGGTTTAGTTATTAATCTGTTTATTAATTTTTACTACCATTTCAATACAATAACCTCTTACAGATTCCCTTCTGGCTACTTTCAGATTCTCTATCATGATCAGGAAAGACTTTCTTACCTTATGGAGTAAATAAAATCTTTTGCATTTCTTGACATAATATAATCGCCATGTAGCAAAAAGAATAAAATAAAGATCATATCCTTCGAATGATGGTGATGCTGAGTATTGTTTAATAGCCTTAGTTCAATGACACGTGGAAATGCCTTGAATATCATGGTATGAATAAATACTGTTACCTGTATACTGAGAGGAAGGGAATGGTATTGATAAGATGAACCATGTAAATCGGTATATATATATATATATACAGTATATATATATATATATATATATCTATATATATATATATATATATATATATATATATATATATATATATATATATATACACACACACACACACACACACACACACACACACACACACACACACACACAAACAAAAGTTAAGAGCTGTGTTTACCTTTATACTGTATGATGACTGCTGCGGGCTGAGGCAGCGTCCAGGATACACGAGCTGACCGACTCACAACCTCAGTTATTTCCACTCTTCCCGGGGCAGTGGGCGGCTCTGAAACCATGCATGGGATGAGATTTACATTTAGCTCTACTTTCAGAAGTTTTCCTAACACCCAGTATCGCAGCAATTTGAACAAGGCATGAAAGAAGTAATACAAATTTTATTTTTTTCAGACTAGGCCTAAATTTGGTTAAAGGTTACAGCAGAGATAACTGTAGAGGGTATGACTCACAGATAAAGTATATGCCCACCTGTTAATAACATATTTCAGTAAGGGATACATTGCAAGACTAAAGGTACACTGTGCTTAAGAAATATTTATCCAAACAGGGAACAGCCTAACATGACTGTGTCCACATCACACCACTGAAGAGGAACCCAAACCGTGCCACATCACCTGTTTATCTGGATGAGACGAGGAACAATGAATGTGGAACACTATGGTGACTATGAAATCACAGCGTCATCACGACAGAGAGAGAGAGAGAGAGAGAGAGAGAGAGTCTGAAGGGAGCTGGAGAGATAAGTAGAGTTGATGGGCCAAAAAGACTTTGGTTCATCCTTGTTTACCACTGTTTTTTGTGGTAAGGCCCCGCTTCCCCCGCCCCACACATAAGAGATTCGTACTTCATACAGAGATGATTAGCAGTCTTGTACAAGGTCAGCAACTGAACAGGACTAATGAATTTTTAAAACAAGTCATTGTCCAGCATGGATTTGAACTGTAGGTGATACGACAATGCATGCTTCAAAGTGTTGCATCCTTAAGCGTCAGAGAAAATGGTGGTTTCTTTTTTTCTTTTACTTTTTTTTTTTTTTTTCAAACCGGGACTGATTGGTAAGACTCTGATTACATCTTCAGTCATGACCCGGTCAGTATTGCATATCAGCTTAAGAAAGCCCTGCTAAAATCACACAACGTGTATACACCTACTGAAGAAAACAGATTCACTAACTCACGCACCTATCACTGTGAGAGTTGTTACCTCCGCCAAGGAGGTTATGTTTTTGCCGGCGTTGGTTTGTTTTTCTGTTTGTATGTTAGCAGGAATACTCAAAAGTTATGAACGGAATTTGCTGAAATTTTTTGGAGGGGTAGGGTGTGGCCCAATCCATTAGATTTTGGTGGTGATCCGGATCATCATCCGGATCCAGGTATTTTTTAAAGGACTTTCTGCCAATCCGGGATGGTAGCAGTTTCAACATTTTTGCTTCTAACTCGGCAAATAATGCCTTCCATGCTGGCACAAAAATTACAAGATAACATCTCCATAAGAACTAATACACTCTTCTCCTTGGCGGAGGTTTACAATCTCGGATTGCTCTTGTTTATGATTCTTTGCCTGTGGAACTACTATGTCTTTCACTTTAATCTTCAGCCTTCCATGCATCTTATCCCCCTTCCCCCTCCATGTTCTGTTTATCTGATGATATATGAACTATTTACGAGTATTCGTCCCATCATACTGATTACTTTCAGTCACAGTCACTTCCTGATATAAGTTGGCGGTGAAATATATTTCAGACGTTCTGTCAGATTCACAGTTTTGAATGGGTGAAGATGGTTGTGTTTTTGAGATACAGCTATGATATCGGGAAGCTAAACGAAGTGTAAATGTGTGTCTGGCCCATTTCCCTGGGCATGCTGCTGCCAGGTCTCCCTCTCTGGTCCTTCATCTTTCCTGGTTTTCTGGACCCAACCTCACCGTACCTTTAGGAAGGAAAATCTTCAGGTGATGGTAATGGCTATTTTGTTTTCCTACTGCTGCTCATTTGACAATATAGATGCTATAAAAATGTCTAAACTTACCGATGACAGCAATAGTGAAGACCTGTGAGTGTTGTCCATGTGCATTGGTGGCTAAGCAGCTGTATGGACCGGCGTCAGAGGCTGTGATCGCTCTGATCTCCAGAACTGTTTGCACCAACCCACTCGCCATACTGCTCTCATGTACAGACGTTCTGCCAAACAAGTGTAGCGCTCTTGTAATACTATGTTATATCATATCAGGTAAAAAAGAAAAAAAAATACAATGGTACTAAATGAAGGCTTTTATCTATATGAAGTTGTTTTTAAGTTCTTTTGCGCCAAAGGGGTCTCACCTTAGACGAATAGTAACTTGCTGTTATTAGCCAGAGACCAGAGACACCATATTATACAGACCAAGAGCTTGCCTGCTGCAGTCAGTGAATAAAACTGAGTGGCATAAACAGAACACATTTTATGGACAGGACGTGTGTGAGCAGGGTCGGATCCAGCACTCTGGAAAAGGGGGGGGGGCGTAATTCTTATCAGAAAAGGTCAATTAACTCAATTGAATAATCAAATTAAAATGCACTTTGCTTGTTTCAGTCATAGAAGTACAGTGATACAGGCAAGTGCCAGTGGAGTAAGATACAGTGATATATTGAATCTTATTGCATACCCTTTGGTAAATAACATTTTTTTTTTCAGTATATGGAATAATTTGTCTGCCAAAAATAGGGGGACGTATGCCCCCACGTCCAGCCTCCCCCCTCCCATATACAGGGTGGGTAACACCGTGGAGGGTAATGCCATATGTCTGATAACTACTTACACAGTTCACACTCGGGTAAGTGCCTCTTCTACGAGAAAGAACTTCGTCGTATAATATATCAAATTTTGCAAGACATTAAGAAATATTTATAGTAATAACTGCAGAAGTTATCCAGTGGAATGCGGGAGGGAGAACACAATTTGCATACTTCCAGCATGCGAAAGCTGTTAAGAGAGAGGTTGGTGGGACTGGAAATTCAACTAGCCTCTGTAAATATATTAAAAATGGGTTATATACTTATCTGTCTTTCTATTTCTCTGTCAGAAAATCTTACTGTCCAGCCAGAAGCACAGGGGCTGTGGCTAGGCAACTCAGTCCAGATATTAAGAGTAGCCAGGAGTTCGTTTATGAGTAGCATTGTGAGCACTAAACCACAAGCACTCTGATGTAGATCTTTATGAGTCACATCCGGTTGAAGCGGCTTAACCCACTAGATCACCAGGCTTTAATTTCGCTTTCTTGTTAGTACCCAGCCTAATAAATGATTCCTGACTGGTCACTCAGTGTACTGTAGGGTTACCTGAAGGTGGCACCACCAGAAGTGAGTGGATTGCGGACTCCTGTAACTAACGAAAAAGGTTTTATAAATGTTTGGAACCTGAATTTAGTGTCTGCATAAGATCCAGTAAAGTTAGACACACACACACACACACACACACACACACACACACACACGTGTATATATATATATATATATATATATATATATATATATATATATATATATATATATATATACAGTAAAAGAATTCAAGGAAAGAAAGTATGATGTGATGGCATCGAGCAAGACGAGATGGGAAGAGGGTGATGTGGTTGCCTGGAAAGCTTTATCATACAGTCCATTAGAGTCTGAAGGTACCCAGTAAGTCATTAGGATCAAGGGGACAAAGCCAGGCATGGGCTAAAAAGTGGGGATTACTTTGCTGTCGGAAGGTAATGACGGATTGCCACGAATATTTTGATTCAGGGATATATGAGTCAAGTGTATATCTGAAATGGTGATGTGGGTAGCTCTGATTATTCCATGACCTCCTCTACATGCCAGGTAAATGCAAGACATGGTTAGGTTTTGGAAGTAAATGGGTAGAGTAACAGATACTGAGGAACATCTTGCGGTTGATGCCTCACAGTTTTACGGAACCTGGGGAAACATCATGAAGTCACAGGGTTAAAACAAATTTGGTTGGCAGTGCACACCGAGTACTTGATGGACAGTCGTTTTTGTAATGGAAGCTTTAGAAAAATGTTACGGATGTGATTTGGTAAGTCTTAAGATCTTGGACAATATTCGTAACAATGTTCTTTTAAATGGGTTAAAGAGATTGTATTCTATTATTATGACGAAAAGTTCATTGACAGTACCCTGCTTTTGCTTCACACTTATGGGATTGCCGTCACTCTCCTCTTTGAAACACTATATCAAAAAGTATCATCTATTGGCAAAGATCTCACTTACCTTGGGAATATGAGCAAACAAGAGAAAATGGAAGTTTGGAGCGATGAAAATGATATTAAGTGTGCTCTCGTCCCCATCTGTACTTTAAGTTCACAATATACCTGTGTCAAGGTAAGATGGGTGGCTGATTGCATTCCCATGGCCGAGAGAGAGGCTTGTCTTTACCGTATAAGGACAATACATTCAAACATATGATGAAGCACGAGCAGTAGCATGTTTTATTCGACCCACTTGTGTGTGTGTGTGTGTGTGTGTGTGTGTGTGTGTGTGTGTGTGTGTGTGTGTGTGTGTGTGTGTGTGTGTGTGTGTGTGTGAACAAAATAGCTTATTTTAATCCGATTTTAGCCAAATGTATTGGTGGGTAGAGAGATAGCCATAGGTTAACCTGTTGTTTTTTAGAACAATAAGCTAAATATCAAGGTCATAGGACTGGGTCAAAAACTGACTCAGCAATTTAGCTTAAAGTTTTAATTCGACTTAGAGCAAGCTTGGTTGATGGGTTGATGGTCATAGGAGAATAAAGCAAATTTGACAAGTCATTCAAAAACCAGCGTCACAGGGTAAGTCAAAGCTGGGTCGTGCTTCTGCGCGTCAACAAAATACCTGAAACAGTTTTTGTCTGATTTAGACCATATTTGGTGGAATTGTGCAGGATCAACCAAGAGAACTATAAAGTAGTCAAAGGTCACAGCCACAATGGAAGGTCACCTTAATTAGCTTTTGGAGTTTTTATCGTCCACCTCAAACTTTGTAGATGGATTCATGCAGGGATAATGGGATTCCAGTTTGTGAACAGTCAAAGATCAGTGTCAATGAGAAGAGTCAAATATCAAGGTCACAGCACTAAACGAACTGAAACGGTTTTGAACTTATTTGAACCAAACTTGATGGAAGGGATAAGGGTCCGGTAAGAATGAATAATTCGATTCTGAGAGCAATCGGTCAAAAACGAAGTCGCAGGGGAAGGTCAAATGTTTGGTCTGGTTGTGTGTTGCACTGTCTGAGTATTCCTTGTTTTCTTTTTTTTTTTCTTTTTTTCTTTAATCCTGACAATTTTATTCAGTTTGGGATAGACTTTTCAAACTGGATATTAGATACAGCCTTATTCCACCCATTTACTATAAGAAGCCTCTTTACAGCTAAAAAACACTGTCTGAAAACTGAAAGAATACATCAATACATCGCGCCACCTGGATTGAAATGGTCATAGAGACTGTAGTGTCTACAATCCTTCTGGGTTTAAAAAAATAGTATTTATGAACAGCTTAACATACTGAGATATAGTTTAACCTTATTATGCTGCAAAACCACCTCAAGAGTTACTCGTTCACAGGAAAAAAAAATATTATCTCATTATGTTAAGCCGTTTAAACGCAATACACTTTTTAATCCAAGCAGAGCTTTCTGAACTCCCCTTATTGTACTTTGTTTACGGAGCGTTTGTCTGAGTCTTGGTGAGATGAGTGTGTAGTTGAGTGTCCATGTGAAAGTGAGAGGTTGGTCTTAATCCTCATAATTATTTTAGTTCAGCGACGATTTCTTACTGCTATCTTCAACCAGTGCTATTCCTCATTGGAGAGACATTGTGAGATGGAATAGTTAGATACAGCCTTGCTTTACCAGCTAACCAAAAGAGGTATCCTTAAGGCTATAACAAGTAGTCTGAAGATAGCAAGAATAAATCAACAAAATATATTATTCGAATGAGGTGGGTATAATGAATGTATTATATTTACAGACATTTTACTGAGCGTTTACCTGTGTCCTGGTGCGATGGGTGAGTGGTTCCGTTTCCATGTGAGAGTGAGAGGCTGGTCACCTGTCGCCTCACACGTCACCCTCACCGCCTCACCCACATGGCCTGTCACCCGCCCTCCAGCAGTCACCACACGCGCAGGAGCTGCAGAATTTGTGACACTTGAACATGGTCGGATCCGGCACTATGGAAAGGAGGATGGCACGATACCTAGCGGAATCAGCACAAGTTTGAAATAATGCTGGTTCATTGTCAAACTCATGAAAATGTATTGCCAAATCGCTCTTTGTTGAAATGATTCTGTGATAACAATTACGTAAGATATTAACCGCTCTGATAATAATGTAAGATATTAACCACATCTCTTTTCATAAATAATATTGTTCTTATGCTACAGGTAATCATTGGTCTGCCGAAAATAGGGTCTCTCACGCCCCCTTCTTTCCAAATCCGCGCCCGTGTGGAAGTATTGTAAATAGCACCCAGGAAGACGGCTGGGCATCTGAGAACGACCAATGAAATCTATGTCCAGAGTCGAACCTTTAATGATACCTTTCTTTTTCTTGCCAGTCTCCAGGAGAGTATATAATGGGTAAAATATTTAGAATTGGTGGGAGTTTGACTGGCATCTTCTCCTAGCTGTCACCTCTAATTAAGAATGGTAATTTTCTTCCAATAAAAAAATGGGGTTCTGTTATCTATTCGTAAATTTGACAGTAATTTTCCATGAGTCTTGGATGGCGCCTGAGAGGGTGCAACTTTATGCACAAGGTGGCTTGGGCGCAGTATAGTGGAGGCCCTTTCTTAAAAATGAATAAACTTATCTGATTGTAGCAGGGGGAAAAATCCGCGTAGGAGTTGTCGACTACTTTAAGGACTCCCTGATGGCAAACCTATTTTTATCCACATAACCCAGAAGAAGTCCTTTTCATGATATTCTTGCCCCCTCAGATACTGTTGAACTCTCCTTAGTTCTATATAATCGTCTCTGAAACAACTGCATTGTAAGAAAAAATACGTCATGGGAATAAAACGTTAGTGCAAAGTTGTAATAAGGAGAGAAATACATGTTGGAAGTATCCCCTGTATATCGGTATTAACACATCCATGGTAGCTTTGCGCGCGCGCGCGCGCGTGCACACGTGTGTGTGTGTGTGTGTGTGTGTGTGTGTGTGTGTGTGTGTGTGTGTGTGTGTGTGTGTGTGTGTGTGTGTGTGTGTGTGTGTGTGTGTGTGTGTGTGTGTGTGTGTGTGTGTCAGAGGTTAAAATCTGAGAGATAGAATAAAAGGAAATATGTCGTCTTCTTTTCGGCTAAACTCACCCCATTACACTGAAGAGAAATAGTGGTCTGGATAACGTTCACCACAAAATCTGTTTCATTTACTAATATCACTTCAGACTGGTAAACAATTTGTGTGTCTCACCCACTCAGTTTGTATCTCCCGCCCTTTTTTGTCTTGCTCCCAGGACTGTATTTTCTTTGGTATAGAAAACTTCGTATAGTGCTTCTCCCTTAACGATATACTATCCACATCACAGCATTTTATTCTCTTGTATAAATTTGACAACGTCTGTAACAGTAACATACACGACAATATTAAGACGCAATAAAAAAAATGAATCACAATGGAAGAGGCATTACGAAAGTTTCTCGAGCCAACGATCCATCAAGAGCGTTGCAGTATAGGGCTAGATTTCTTAGTCCAGATACTTAAAGCAAGAATGACCAGTTGCTGACCCATGAATGACATTATGTGTGCAATAAATCCCAACCACTCCTCGGATATAAGCGTGTAAGTAGACCGCCTGGTTTTTACATTCTTAACGCCCTAGACTACCAAGTGTCCCTTTGAATACACTGAAACTGAACAGCATGATTACCTTGGACGATGATTTGTACAGTGGCAGACAGCGTTTCTCCTACGCCATTAGCGGCCTTACACTGGTACCAGCCACCGGTGCTTGGGGTGACGTTATACAGCAGCAGAGACCCGTTGTTGGCTTGAGACACCTTTACTCCGTCCACCACAATCGGCCGCAAGTCTTGAGCTGTCTCACCTAAAATAACACTGTTGGTTAACACACTAGAAATTGTGCATAGGAATAAAAGTTGGCCTATATGCGTATGCTTCCCACTTCGGGAATGTCCGTCATAGTTCCCTGACATATCAAAGAAAAGCATGTATGAGTGGGGAATCATACTAAGCGTCTCCCCGACTTGGAATATGTGCCAGTGTAGGAATATGAATAGAAATGAAATGTTAGGGTTTTGCCTTTAGCTGTAAATGGTGAAACTGCAAGACTGGAATACCTTTCTCATGAGTCAATTGTTTCTATATGTAAGAGGGACACTTAAATACATATATAAAAGGTACATGAATTAGTCAAACAGAATGATGTTAAGGCCAGGGAAAGCTATGAGATTCGGTAATGGGGTGCACAACAGTTTGTTCACCTCAATGGGGGGGGGGGATTTTTCGTCCTTTGCAGCATATTTCGTGCAGCTCAGTGGGCGGATATGACGAAAATATAGCTGTACATCCTCTCCAAGGCACTTCCTCGCGACTAGCATCATATTTTTTGTATTAATCCCTTCTTAGGGTTCAGTACTGAAGGCGGAGAGATAACTTTATGGCCAAGTTAAAGTGCACACTGTATACTGTATCCATTTAAACTCGTATCTCGCCTTTTTATGTACTTTCAAGCTCTTAGTAAATGGAGAAAAACAACACAAAGTTCCACTGTTACCTATAAAGGCTATATGCCATTTTCCTCCAATTTACAGTACAGCCTGTTATGTGAAACATAAATTTCGATATTTTGGAAGATACTGCTGATTTGTAACAAGAATTCTTGAATAAATAGTGATTTTTTTTTTGTGTGTGTATTTTCTTTACACCTCACTCGCCAGGCAGCTCAGTTAGGTTCTTTCATCAACATTGACTGATTTGACCTCATAAAAACTAAGAATTACCAAATAACTATCTTATGTTTACACCATCAAACTTGGTCAATGTCCTGCACTTCACACTTGCATATATTGTATGTATATTCAAGAGAACAAAACGAAATACTCGACATATACGTTGCGAAGCTTCAAGAACCATTAGAAAAAGGGTGCGTTCAGCAACAGATCCAACTAACGAGGCCGACGGCACAGCTGCTGTGTGTATGCACATAAATACAGTATAGTATGTACATTTGCGGACAAGCGGAACACAGACGCTGCCTTAGCTAGGGTGCACAGGTACTGGATCATTCTGGCTGATGATTTACAGTATGTTGTGCGAGGGAGAGGGGATAGCCTCTGTCTCGCCTACCCAACCTAATACCATACCCAACCCTCCCGACTGTAATGCGTCAGTCAGCAATTATTCATATCTTGTGTGCACGGGCTATACAGTGACATTGTTTCATAGATTCATAACTGCACTCTATGTTTGCATGTATGTATCCATGTGTGTAATATGTACCGGTAAATGTACTTATATACAGTATTCCTCATCCAAATTTGGATCAAAATTGGCATATGTATATGCAGTGTGTGGATCCGGGAAGAAATGAGTCGACTTTGCAGCAGTTCAGTCAACGGTCAGGGTTACGTGTCATATCATAGTTCAAAAGGCGGGGATATTTCATGTCAGCCTGATCTAATTTCAATCAGACATGGCAGATACATTGTATGTGGAGATGGAATGAAGTGATTTAGATTTGGTACACAATGGTCAAAATAAGAGTCCTGGATCAAGGCCAAAGTTGGGGCACGCCGTCACTGATCTTTCGGGGCACTTTTTATCTAGTTTGTATCCTGTGTTGATGGTGGTGGCAAATGATTCAACTGCGCATGTTGGGAGTGGTAAATTAATACATCCTTTTTAATGCGCACATACTGCCAAATTCAGGGATACCAAGTAACTACCGTTTGTTCACAGTCAAACTTCGTCCATGATCTTCTCATGCATTATAAACCTAGAGCAAAAAGGATTACGAGTTGAGAAGAGAGAAAAAGTGAGCAGATGGAGAGAACACTTTAATGAACTGTTGAACATAGAGAATAAAAGTAATGCGAGTATTTTTTTTTTTTAATGCTAGTAAGAAGGAACCAAAGGCTAGGAGCCCGCAAACAGTTCCTTCCAAGAAAAAAACAAAAACAATACAAAAGTGAGCCAAATTCAAGATCTGTTCATTTCGAAATGCCTGGACACACTGCGTTTGAAATACTGGATATCACAGGAAGTAGGAAATACAGACAGAGGGAGACAGTTCCAGAGTTGACCTGTTGCGTAAATGAAGGACTGGAGGTAACGGTTAACTCTTGCATTAGAAAGTTGGACAGAAAAGGGATGAGAGTTTGTTGCTAGACGGGTGCTATGCGCCCATTGTAGAGGTGGAGGGATGCAAGCAGACAGTTCAGAGCAGTGACCGTGGAAGTAACGACAGAAAAGAGATAAAGATTCAACAGTGCGGCGAAGAGACAGAGGTTGAAGGGAGCCAGTAAGAGGGGTGCTGATGAGACGAAATGCCTTTGACTCCATCCAATTTAGAAGAGCCGTATGTGGGGAGCCATCCCGCACATGAGAGTTGTACTCAACTCAGGGGCGAATAATACCCGTGTATAAAGTCAACAACTGTGCAGGGGTATAGATACTGATTTTACAAGAGATGTAATATTATGATCTTTCCAGGTGGCTAGGGAATGACTGGGAGAAGAAGGGAGGTGAGAAGACAGGAAGAAAAAAGTAGGATGGAGTTGTGGAAGCAATGAAGAAAGTCAAAATTGGGAAAGCCCCATGAATTGATGGAGTGTGTGGTGAAATACTGAAGCATGGGGAGGAGATAGTAGTAGAATGGATGTGGAAGATGTACAGATTGGCCTGGGAAGAAGGTGGAGTCCCAGAGGATTGGACGTCAGGTATAATTATTCCCTTGTACAAAGGGAAAGGGGAAAAAGAAGTGTGTGGTAATAATAGGGGCATTTGTCTTCTTAGTGTAATGGGAAAAGTATACGGTAGGATACTTATTGACAGAGTTAGGGAAATAACAGAGGAATTAGTTGGAGAAGAACAGGGAGGCTTTGGGAAGGGAAGAGGATGTGTAGATCAGATATTTATTCTTAGATCCTTAGGGGAAAAGTTTCTGGAGAGGGGAAAGAAGTTGTATGCGGCCTTCATGGATTTGGAGAAAGCATAAGACAGAGTGGATAGACAAGGATTGTGGAAAGTATTAAGAATATATGGAGTAGATGGGAAGTTGCTGAATGCTGTGAAGAGTATGTATGAGGGTGCTAAGGCTGCAGTGCGTGTGGATGGCGAACTGAGTGAGTTTCTTTTTGAAGGCTGGGTTGAAACAGGGATGTGTCATGTCTCCATGGTTGTTCAATCTGTACAGTATATGGATGGGGTTATACAAGAGATACAAGGTAGGGCAGTGGATGCTGGAGTGGCCCTAGTGAGAGAGGCCAGTGTGTGGAAACTCCCTGTACTGTTGTTTGCAGATGATATTGTGTTGTTAAATGAAGACGAAGGAGAGCTGCAAGGCTTGGTGGATGAGTTTGGGAGAGTGTATATGAAACAGAATCTAAAGGTGAATGTAGGGAAGAATAAAGTTATGGTCTTCGAGAGAGGTGAAGTCAGTGAATGTACAGTGAGGCTGGATGATGAGGAAATGGAAAATGCGAGTGGGTTTAATTGCTTGGGTAGTGTGATGAGAAAGGATGGAAGTTTGGAGGGTGAAGTGCTTGAAAGGGTACAACAAGGAAGAAAGGTTGCTGGTTCCTTGAAGGCAGTGATAAGAAACAGGGAAGTGAGCATGGAAGTGAAAAAGTTACTACATGACAGTATTGTGATACCAACTCTAACGTATGGAAGTTAAGCTTGGACCTTGTTAGAGGGACACAAGTCAAGAGTGAGAGGAGTGGAAATGAGTTACATGAGAGGAGTATGTGGAGTCACATAGAGAGACAGACTGACAAAGGAGGAAGTGAAGGAGCTTTGTGATGTGGATGTGGATGTGATAGGAAGCGTTAAGAGAAACACACTGAGGTGATTTGGCCATGTGGAGAGGATGGAGAGAGAGAGACTGACGAGGAGAGTGTATGTGAGTGAGGTGGAGGAGGAAAGAGAGAGTGGAAGGCCAAGGATGAGATGGAGGGATGGAGTGGAGAGGTATATGGGAGAGAGGGATGTGAATTGGGAGCAGGTCATTGAAAAGGAGGGAGACAGGGTGACGTAGAGGCGACTTGTTTGTGGCCGCCTCGTATAAGGGATTAAGGCGTCTGGCAATAGATGGCTAGATAGACAGAAAAAAGAACGAAACAGCGAGGAGGTCTAAAGTGGTCATGCATCTGATTACAGTACACTATGTGCCGTTGAGTTCTGTGGTTTGGGTGTGATACTCCCCCCCCCCTCTCTCTCTCTCTCACACACACACACACACACACACACACTAACCCAGGGTACCTCACCTTCAGCTTTCATCCACGAGAGAACTGGTTTGGGGTAGCCTCGAGCACTGCAGTCCAGCACCACATTGGAGCCCACCACAGCCGTCCCACCGGCAGGCTTCACCACCCACTTTGGCGACACCTAACAAACAACATATCACGTATAAGATTTGTATCCCCAGTTTGGAAAAGTAGTTGGCTGGGGAAACACAAAATTTTCCTCTGAATCTGCTATATCTGGCGAGGAAATGACTCTCTGAGAGTGAGTATAATTCACCCATTTCAACAGTTCATTACACTGGGATATCGCATGCTTTGGGGAATAACTGTACTTCTCTACATAACAGAAACACCATCTAAAATTAAGTTTCTATACTCTGAAAAATGAAATAACATACAAAGTCAAGACTGAGTCTCATCAGTCTCCTTAGTAACTCAGAATTTCGTTTGCAGAAAAAATAAAAGACACGGGAAAGTTTTGTGTATTCTTTTCCTTGCCCTGCCATAAACACACACACACACACACACACACACACACACACACACACACACACACACAATAGCTCACGATAATTATCTTCCCATTACTATGACTCGGTTTCGCACAATGAACAAAGGAAATAAGACACTGTGCATGTTCTTTCTGCAAAACCAAAATCTGAGTTGAGAGAGGAAATGGTAGTATGTACAGCGCAGGTAAACAAAGGAAATAGGTAGTGGAACAGTGGGTAGTATTATATATTTCACCACCAACAACCTTATTCGCATATTTGTAATGGACTTGTGACGTGAGAGACGTAGTGGTGTTTGTTGGCTATCCTTATAACCTGTAATGATTTCAGTGTTACGGAAGAGCAGTGTCATTTACAAAGAGGATCTTCCTTAATACTCCACGTACAGGCGTGGACAAAAGTTCTTTCATATTCTGCCTCCTGAAATTCACAAATCTCTGTTGTGTAATATATCTCAGCAGGGATAATATTGGTGTGTTTCTCTGTCCCTGAATGATTTTGTTTGATATGCTGTGGCAGGGAGGAAAGTGACGGACATGGCTGAGTATGAAGTAGATGCCGTGGAACAGCAAGTGACCTTTTAACCATTGTTGTATAGTTCCAGCTTGAAAATGTGCTGCCTGATTTTCAATTTGTTAAAATTTATTTGATTCGCTTGAAATGTAATCAACACTCTCAGGTTAACTTCTCTCTCTCCTGGCATCTTGCTACAAACCTTCCCTGTGCCTTTACTTCCTTCTGTTTCCCTCTTCTTTTCCGTTTTGATTGCTCTATTGTTTCTTCCTCTGGCAGTGGTAAAATTTTAGGTTAAACCTTTGCCTTTCACTCTACTCTGAACGATTCATCTTTCTTTCCTATTATTTCTTCACGCCTGTAATTGTAATGCTTCCAGACGATGTACTTTCTGCCTTTATGCCCTAAGTACTAAAGAGGCGAACAGTCCTGGTTAGGTAATTGATGTTGTTCTCAAGAATTCTGCTATCGTGCTGATGCTCTGTCTAGGTAAACTGATCTTTGTCTCTGTATTTGCATCTTCTGTACAAGTTCGAAAGTTTGCTCTCATTCAGCTCGTGCCGAAGACGGGTGACCGTTTCCACTCCTCTTATTTTTTTCTCTTTTATTTCTAAAGTCTAATAAAAAAAAAAAATCTACTTCATATTTCGACTCTCAGCTTTTTCTTTGACTGCTAGCATGAGTCCCATTAGCAACCCTTCACTGGCGATCTTCTCACATTCTTTCATTTCTTGGTTATCCTCTTTAGGGTCTTTGGTGAAATCTTTGCAATTGCCACTGACGTCTAGATGGTTCTGAAAAGAGTCTAGGAATAATTTCATATATCCAACTGTGGTTCTGTCCTTCCATCTGTGACTTTTCTAACATCGTTTCCGGTCAGGGTTGTAAACGACCGTTGTTTTTCATCTAGGGATATCAACAGCGGTGCTTCTTAGGGCTCTGTCTTGTCATTAACTCCCTTATATTCATCAGTGATCTAGGCTGCATTTCTAGCCACATCCACACATACGTTGATGACTCCACCCTTCACTTATTCACTTATTCCAGCAGTTACTCTAGTTCACAAGTCACGAGATGAGGCTATGACAAGCCTGGTTCCTGACTTGTATATCATTTCAGCTTCGGGTGAAAAGAAACATTGATAATAATTATGCATTAGGCAGTCACTGGTAGTTGGAGATGCTCAACATTCACTTACTTCATGTAGTACAATTTTAAGAGGACGTTGCACTGAGTGACAAGCCAAATGGTTTCTTGTAATCCTTAGCAACCATTTATAACGTTGGGTGGTAACCTGACAACTAAATGACTCGTAGTGGTTTAGTATGTTAAGGCGCTCAAACCAGATGGGGCTTACAAAAATTACTTTCAAATGTTGGTTGAGGTTTATTGTCCACATGATGCCGTTCACGGAAAGAAGAAGCTGGTCACCCTTACTTCACATGTCGGGACAGAGTAGCCTGGCCCTGAGCCTCTGCGCTGCAGATGGGATAAAGTTGGACTGAATGATGAATGGATGGATAAAAAACTTGATACCACCATCTTTCAACCTGCTAAAACTCTCCACAGTACAAATAGCCCTCACTGTTTACCAGTTCATACCCAGTCCTACATCATCTCATTTTCCTTTGAACTGCTTTCTCTCACGGCTTATTATGGAAAAATCATATTAATTCTTTTGCAAACGCTGCTTCGAAAAGGCTGGGTATGCTAAACATTAAACAGGCTCCGTACTTTCTTTACCCACCCTCAAGTTATTGACTTCTACTGGGCCTTGTTCGTCCATTTGTGAAGTGCAGCCCTCATGCAAGGGGGATTCGTCACATAAAGCTCTTGTGAACGGGATAGAAACAAATACTTTTCTTCTCGTCGACTCCCCACCTATTACTGCCCCCCTGGAACCTCTCTCTCTTCGATGCACTGTGGCACTTCTTTTTTTCCACTATAGGCATTTCAGTAATCACTGCTATTTTAAAGTGTTTCCTTGTTTCCCTTCCCTATTTCGCTGGGTGCGCAACATCGTAACAAAACATCCTCATCCCTTTCTTTCCAGCCCTTTAATGCAAGAATTTACTAATATTCTCAGTCCTTTATGGGTTCCACCGGGCAGCTCTGGAATTGCATTTCACACCTTGTATTTCTCTTTGCCTATGACCTTTAATCTTCTAAACGCCATGTGTTCAAGGTTCTCGAAATTAAGGAATTTGGATCTTGATTTTCTTTTTAATCCCTTTCTTGTAGGAAAAATAGTATTTTGCAGACGCACAGCATTTTGTTCTTTTATATTTTTGCAATAAAAATTTCATTAAAGGTAAAAACCCGTGATATATGATTATCGTTGCAACATAATATGGAAACATAATCGCACACCTTGATGTCTAGTCTGATATCAGTAAATTACTTTAGTAATCAGTCTTTGCGCTGTAGTATGCTTTGTATGGTCACTACGTCTATGTAATGTACCGACAGTGACTCACCTTTACTTTGACAGAGACGGTGTAGTTAGCAGTGGCAGCTGCATTAGCGGCCTCACAAGTGTACGAGCCAGAATGATTTTCTTGTAGTTTAGTAAACAACAGCACCTGAAAAATTAGTGTTATTAGTTTCGCTTAGAATTCAGTTAGAGATATCTGTTCGTCTGTTTTGGTTTCATTTTAACCCCTTCACCTCGGGAATATTCTGTATTTCATTCTGACCAACGACATACGAGAAGGTGTGGTAGGCGGAGAAGAATGTGGATAGATGTATGTACTGGATTCATTTGAGAGTGAGGTATAGTGGGTGATGAGGCTAGGGAACTGACAGAGGAGCGGGCTGGCTGAAAGAATATAGCACGGAGGAGTGTATGACAAGGGTTTGGCACCCCTATCTTCTCGCTGAAGTGGCAGCCGTCTGACTGACTCTACCTGACAGTTGGCATGAAGTGCGTAAATATGAATGTTTATGCCTGCGAGGTGAAGGCAGGGTTTTCTGAGCTTGATTTGTGAGTGAATGGGAGTTTGGTCTATTTAACTGGTCAGATTCTTCGTAGGTTTCTCATTCAACTTGAATAATTGTCCATTATCAGATATCGTAGCACTTAGTGAAATGAGGAAATTAGATGAAGAGCAGAAAGCGTTACACCGTGGACATGTGTAATACTGGAGAGGCAAATCTGTGGGTAGTAAGAAAGAGCATGGAGTAAGATTCATAGTTAACAAGCATTTTGAGAGGAAAACTGTTGTATGTTTTAGCATAAATGAAAGACTAGCTACTCTCACGATTTAAAAAAATGACATACAAATTAACGGTAGTTCAAGTGAAAGCGCCAATAAATAGTTATAGCAATGAGGATGTTGTCAAGTTCTGCGAAGATGTACAGTAAGCTGTTGTCAATGGAAAAGCTCACTATACTGTGAACAAGGGTGACTTCATTGCTGAAGTTGGAAAAATGGCGGCAGGAGAGACTTCAGATGGGAATCATGGTGAAAGTTCAAGAAATGAAAAAGGTCAAGTTCTGGTAGAATTTGCAAAAACTCGGTCACTGAATATCATGAATACTTTCTTTGTGAAGAGAACATTTAGAAAATGGACTTGGAATTCTCCAGATGGCTTAAAAAATGAGATTAGTTTCACACTTACAAACCGACGTGATATCGTGAAAGACTTAACAGTCGTCGATAAAGTAAATGTCGGCAGCGATCACAGAAAGGCTAAATGTGAGCCGAAAAGTATTTTAAGAAAGGAAAGAAATAACCCCCTACTAACAATGCTTCCTAACTTGATTGACTTGCGTAACAGAGAAACAGAATTTAGTATCAGCATCTTCAAGTATTCAGTACTCAACAATGAGAGAGGGCAGTGTTTGGGAACTCCCTGTACTGTTGTCTGCAGATGATCCTGTGTTGTTAAATGAAGATGCAGGGGAGCTGCAAGGCTTGGTGGATGAGTCTGGGAGAGTGTGTATGAAACGGAATCTAAAGGTGAATGTGGGGATGAGTAAAGTTATGGTCTTCGAGAGGGATGAGGTCAGTGAATGTATTGTGAGGTTGGATGAGGAGGAAATGGAAAATGTGAGTGCGTTTAATTGATTGGGTAGTGTGATGAGTAAGGACGGAAGTTTGGAGGGTGAAGTGCTTGAAAGGGTACAACAAGGAAGAAAGGTTGCTGGTTTCCTGAAAGCAGTGATAAGAAACAGGGAAGTGTGCATGGAAGTGAAAAAGTTACTACATGACACTATTGTGATACCAACTCTAACGTATGAAAGTGAAGCTTGGACGTTGTTGGAGAGACAGACGTCAAGAGTGAGAGGAGTGGAAACGAGTTATTTGAGAGGAGCATGTGGAGTCACATTGAGAGACAGACAGACAAAGGAGGAAGTGAAGGAGCTTTGTGGTGTGGATGTGGTACGAAGCATTAGGAGAAACACCCTGAGGTGGGTTTTCCATATGGAGTGGATGGAGAGTGAGAAACTGACGAGAAGAGTGTATGTGAGTGAGGTGGAGGGGGGGAGAGGGAGGGGGAGGCCAAAGATGAGATGAAGGGATGGAGTGGAGAGGTATACGAGAGAGGGGGGTGTGAGCTGGAAGGAGGGCAGTGAAATGGTGGGGGACAGGGCGACAGGGAGGCTATTTGTTTGTCATCACCCCTTACGGGATTAAGGAGTCTGGCAATAGATACAGAGATAGAGTCAATCAGTATCTATGTCTGCTAAAAGGCATGTAGAGACTGGAGGGTGACACTGATTATGGAAGTGTATGGAAGTGAAGTGGAGGGGGAGAAGAGAAAGGGAAATTTAAGAACGAGACTGAAAGAGGGACAGGAAAGTTAAATGAATGAGTATGGTGTAAGCTGGAGGTAGGACAGTCTGATGGCGGAGAACTGGGTGATATGTGGGCGATTTTTTTGTCGCTACCCCTTCCAAGCCTGTGCGACTAATATCATATTGCATTATTACTCTATAGTTACAACTCAACAATCAAGATAGAGGGATGGCAATATTTGGCCACGTTAAAGTAAAACTAGCATAATCTTTACAGCTCATTTAGAAGAAATGATCAATTTACTGACTATTCTGAAATGCATACATCACATCATGTTTTGAGTGATTATGAAAATGCATCATGAAGCATACATGTCCATTTCTTGATATGTTTCTCTACCCTCATGTATCTTACTGATATGAAAGTGGAAAGAAAAGATGGCACTGTCTCAGTTTGATATAGCAGGCAAACATTTATCTGTGTAGTTCTAACCGTGGAATACTCGTGGATGGGTTTGATGTCAATGTACGGGTGGTGCTGGAGTGGGCTGCCGTCCTTAAGCCAGTTGATGGTGATAGGGGGGTCGCCAGAGTTAACCATGCACGTCAGCAGCGTCCTGTCCCCTTCGTGAAGGTTGGCTCGCACAATGACTGGGTCAATCAGTGGCGGTTCTGGGTGGTACAAAATAATTTACATTATTATCCAATAAATCGGATGACCTTTTAATCTTATTGCTCTCTACGGACTATTTTCATGAACTCAGAAGAGACTTTAGGAACTGTAGGGAATAGGATGCCTTGCAAACAGAACGAAGCACTCGGTGGTCTTTCTGTGTGGGACAAAGTAATTTTTGCTGGACCCTTCCCATCCCCGCCCTATGAGCAGATCTGTATCTAGGTCACTCAGATTAACCATGAGAGGTCATTCGATTTAACTTGCTCCAGCAAAGCAGTCTACACTGCTATACTGCAATATTAGATCTGTCATGTGAACATCCTGTTTAGAGATTCGAGATAATATATAAAATGCATAAAAATAAATTGCATACGTCACAAAAAATGTACATGTCTAAAATGACAAGTAAACAAACACAAACGACTACGAATAATTTTCAGTTTGTATACCTGTGGCATCCCACCGCAGGCCATGCATCTCTCTCTCTCTCTCTCTCTCTCTCTCTCTCTCTCTCTCTCAGTGTGGTTTTACAGATGAGAGAGGAAGCATTAACTGTTCCTCATTTTCCCTCTCTCCTTCCCATAATCCCGCCAAAATTATGACGTACAGCTACATGAAATAAATATTTCTATGTAATTTAGTCTTGCCTCTTGCAGGACCCGACAAATACAGAGATCATTTTTAGTTCTCAGTACTAATGCAAAGGTAGGTGAGGGTACCAAACATGCTATGATTAATGCACTCATGGATTCAGTTTTGATTAAGATCACTATTACACTTCCATCCACAAAGCGTTGGACACGACTGTGGTTACAATTCCAAAAGTTTGCACTCGATTACGAATACTAATCACTTTATTGCAGAAAGCAACACATTATCACCTTACCTAGCTGAAGTTCATTCAATGAATTGTGAAAACAAATATTAGGCACGAGAAGTAAAAGTTAACACAAGCTATCAGTCCATCAATGCAGCACGGGGCCTCTTCTGATGGTAGATTCATGCAATCTCCAGGCAACTTCTCCTACTATTACAAAATATGACGGCACGATCACTCATATGAGTCATGTCAATTTTGATATATTATAACCTTTATTAGTGGTAGGTGGGGACGCTCACCATTCACTCACTCGATGTAGTCCTGCTCTTGGATGTCTGCCCATTCCTTTCCTCCATCCTTCTTTCCTTCCATCCTCTTCTGTCTTTCTTTCATTCATTCTTTCCTCATCCTTCTGCCTACGGGTGACTTTACACCCCCTCTTCTGTCTTTCCTTCTTTCATTCTTTCCTCTTCCTTCTGCCTGTGGGTGACTTTACACTGAGTGACAAGCCAAATGGTTTCTTGTGCACCAGGAAACCATTTACTATGCTGGGTGGTAACCATTTAACCAGATTTTGGCGGCTGGTGGTTTTGTGGGCAATTACGGCGCTCCAATCGGATTGAGCCGGGGAAGGTTTATATCCAATGGATGGTTGTGGTTTTTTGCTCAAGTAATGCCACTCAGGGATGGGTAAGGCTGGTCACTCTCATCTGAAATGTTAGGACCAGGTTGCTTAGCCTCGGGCTCCTACTCTCCTCATGGGGCAACGTAGGATTGGATGATGATGAATGAATGATAACATTTATTGATATATCGTTTCAATAGAATTGCGTTTATTATTATTCATTTGGTGGGGTAGTTAACTACATTTCACATTGCTGGCCACACTGTTCATCCAAATACTTTTTAATACAGGCCTTTAGATCTCCAGGTAAAAGTGGTAGCCTACAAAAAGAGCTACGAAATTACCACTTACGGTTATACATTTATCTGCACTCTGTGTTGTTGGTATTGTCATAATATTCATAATGTTTATACACATTACACTCAGATAACCTTGACATACAGTATGCTACTACACTGACGAGCAGTTGACCACAGTATACAAGTCATGTGAGTTCTCAGATCGAATACTGTCACCACTGTGGAGTTGGTGTGGAGCGGCTGCACTGAGGCAGTTGGACAAAATTCAAAATAAAGTCATTAGATTAATCAATAATCCTGCCATTACGCAGGACCTTCCTCCATTACCAGTACGTAGATATGTTGCTTCTTTAGCATTAATTTACCGATATTTTTACCGTAAGTGCTCTGACGAACTGGCTTCAATTGTGCCCCCCCGTCACATTTTCTCCCGAAATACTCGGACAGCTGGGAGTGCCCATGAACTTACACTCTCTCATCCGCAGTGCAGAACCTCTGCTTATCCAAATTCATTTATCCCCAGAACTACTACTCTCTGGAATTCACTTCCTGGGAGTTGCTTCCCACAAACATTTAATCCAGTTTTATTTAAATCCAGTTGTTATAAATATTTTATGAATGGAGGATGCCTTTAGGCACATGGACTTTTTTTTTTTCATTTCCTTTGTTCTTCCTTCCTCCATTCATTATTTAAAAAAAAAGAATATACATATATAGAATTTTGTTAGCAAGGATACTTCCACTTCAAGCCCTGGAAATAAGCCCAAACCAGTGACACGTACGTGACACACTTTGGCCAGTTGACTGCATTCGTGACTCGGTTGTCAAGCGTTGCCAAATATATACACGCACTACAACTGGTTCATCTTAACAAATGTGAGGAAAAAAAATAACATGAAAAAACTTGAGGTCTTTATATCTTTAACGTTTCGGAGTACCCATAGCCCATCCTCACAGTCTCGCTGAGGATGGGATCTCTGCGCCTTGATTCTATCTACTGTATATATCTATCTATAGCCCGACGCCCTAATCCCGCAAAGGGTGGCAGCAGACAAAACGCCTCCAAGTCGCTCTGTCACCCACCATTTGACTGCCCTCCAATTCACTCCCCCCTCCCTCATATACCTCTCAATTCCATCCCTCCATCTCATCCTCGGTCTCCCCCTCCCTCTCCCTTCCTCCACTTCACCTACATACACCCTCTTAGTCAGTCTTCATTCTCCATTCTCTCCACATGTTCGCAATATTTACTTTCATAAATAGCTAAATTGTCAGAAACTGAGATTAAAGCTGAATTTCTTGATTATCTTTAAAGTAGTGCCTAGTCCGCGAGGTCCAAGCAAATTCACACTAACGACTGTAAAAAAAAAAAAATGTATTTTTAAATCCACAGTATCTCGTTGACATACGGCAGGGCCCAACCGGCAGTGCAACTGGACATGATCAGTACTCGTCCCCAGTCCTCCCTTCGTGTGATAGCGTGTGACCAGCGAAACACTTGGATTATGCATGTTTTTGTGTACTTTTAATGTAATCCTTATTGTTAAATTACATTCATAGTCCTAGTATAAACCTATCGCCTCTCCACGCGAATTTACTGTTTCCCGAGGAGTAAATAAACTTGAGCTTCACACCTGGTAAGTAATCAGAATGAAAACAGGGGTTTCGACTACATTTGCACTGGAATCGATTACGATCACGATTACTTTGGCTTTAAAGAAATGGAATCGATTACGAATAGGATTCCTAAATGAAGAATGGAATCGATTCCAGTGACTACTATTCCTTGTTACCACTAAATAATATATGAGGGACACCCACCATCCATTCACTGGATGTAGTACTGCCTTCAGGCAACTCTACAGTGAGTGACAAGCCAAATAATTTCACATAACCCAGGAAACCATTTACTATTCTGTGTGATCATATAACCAAATCACGTTTGGTTGTCTAGTGTGTTAAGCAGCCACAACTGAATGAGGTCCTTAAGGATTTACTTTGAGCGCGCATAATGCCACTGAGAAGACTAGCAAGGCTGGTCGTCCTAGCCTTATATATTGGGAATAAGAAGCCAAATCCCGGAGCACTACGCTCCTCAAAGGCGGACTTGGGGGTCCAAATCTGCCGTCTAACTTAGCCTGGGTGGAGATGCAAAATTTCGTTTTCCAGAAAAACTCTTAACAAAGCCTTGACTTCGTTCTTCAGAAAATTACAGTAATTTCGTGAGTAAGTGAGTGAGTCAGTAAGTGAGTAAGTGAATGCGTGAGTAAGCAACACACGATGAGGGTGTTATCACTGATGTGTAATGAATGGAGGGTTGCCCGATGGCGGAGGACGAAGCTAAGTGGAAGCGATTTGTTCGTGGCTACCCCTTCCTGGCTTAAGGTGTTTGGCTAAAGACAGATACTGTACAGAGGCAGATAGTTCTCGTCTTCAAAAATTACTGTCTGAAGTGGTTACTGTGAAATAAGAAAAGCTCAGTAAATCATCAAGGTAAACGAGACTCACTTAAGACACGTAGATAGGTGTGAGAGACAGCTGTTTGTCCCTGCCTGCCAGTCACCAGGCAGGAGTAGCGACCGTCGTCCTTGTGGGAAGCGTTCCTTATCTGCAGCGTCCCGTTAGTCATTACCTCCTGCCTGGAAAACAATACAAGCTCAACACTCTTCAGTTTGAGGATATTGTATTCTACATTGCTTTTTCTGTCAACAGAATATTTTATTCAGCTCTGAGGTGAATTTTTTTGCTAAAGCAATTTTAAGCCTAAAGCAATCTCCTTCACTGCTGGAATGCCCTCCAAAGCAGTGTTCAAATGGATCCAATAGTAGGCAAAATATTAATGAAAGCTCGTCATTGAACTGAATGCTTAATTCTTTAGTCTCAGGACGCACTTTTCATATACAGTAGGCTTACTACTGCTACCATTGCTACCTCCAAACATCCTCCTCAGCTCAAGAAAGATCTCTCTTGGCCTCTCCAGTTCGGAAAATTACTCTCCAGTTATAATTATGTGACGTAAATTTCTATTGCATTGCTACTAGAGTCGATTTTATTTACCATAAACGCTGACCATACCATGAGCAGGGTTATTGAAGGTTCTGTTTAACCCCAGGCGTTTGAAAGAATTTTTTGAGTAAGGTTGTCAAAAGAGAGAAAAAATATATTAGAACAAACAAGCTGACATCCTATTTAAGGGGTAAACTTCTTGGATCCAGGTACAGCTACGGTCAAAAAAAAAAAAAAAAAAAAAGAAAAAAAAAAAGAAGAAAGGAGAAAAATAGTCTAATATGCACGGTAAGCATCGTCAACCGGCGTAAGTCACTAAACAATACATTCAATATATTATTCATAGACAGAGAATGAAAAAAAAGTATTACAACGTGACAATATATCAGACCATCAATACTTAGTCATTACAACCGTGACTTTCAGTACTGCTGATACTGGGCTTAGCACACCACACGAAATATATGGTAAATATGTTTCATCGGCACTCATCTAACGGCCTCCTCTGAGTTTCCAGCCTCTCTTCAGATTTCTTAATTGTGGAGCATTTCAAATAACACAGCCATCAAAACACACTTTTGTTCCATTCAGAGCTTACTATACTCTACTACAGAAACGGGAGTGATAGACAGATCTATCTATCCATCTATTGCCAGACGCCTCAATCCCGTTTGGGGTGGCCACAAACAAATTGCCTCCACGTCGCCCTGTCCCCCGCAATTTCACTGCCCTGCTCCCAACTCACATCCCCATCTCTCATATACCTCTCCACCCCATCCCTCCATCTCATCCTCGGCCTCCCCCTCCCTCTTCCCCCCTCCACCTCACTCACATACACTCTCTTCGTCAGTCTTTCACCCTCCATCCTCTCCACATGGCCAAACCACCTCAGTGTATTCCTCCTAACGCTTCCTATCACATCCACATCCACACCACAACGCTCCTTTATATCCCCATTTGTCAGCCTGTCTCTCCATGTGACTCCACAGGCTCCTCTTAAATAACTCATTTCCACTGCTCTCACTCTTGACTTGTGTTCTTCCAGCAACGTCCAAGCTTCACTTCCATACGTTAGAGTTGGTATCACAATACTGTCTTGTAATAACTTTTTCACTTCCATGCTCACTTCCCTGTTTCTTATCACTGCTTTCAAAGAACCAGCAACCTTTCTTCCCTGCTGTACCCTTTCAAGCATTTCACCCTCCAAACCTCCATCCTTACTCATCACACTACCCAAGCACTTAAACGTACTCACATTTTCCAATTTCTCACCATCCAACCTCGCTGTACATTCACTGACTGCACCTCTCTCAAAGGCCATCATTTTACTCTTCCCTACATTCACCTTTAGATTCCGTTTCTTACACACTCTCCCAAACTCATCCATCAAGCCTTGCAGCTCTCCTTCGTCTTCACTCAACAAGACAGTATCATCTGTAAACAACAGTACAGGGAGTTTCCAGACACTATCCTCTCTCACCAGGGCCACTCCAACATCCACTACCCTACCTTGTATCTCTTTTATTACCCCATCTATGTACAGACAGATGCTGGCAGAAAAAAATCCTCAGTCAAAACGCAATAATAATCTTTGTGAAAGGGTACTTCTCTATTATTTTTTTCTTTCTGACAACAAATATATATAGGTATGTGTGCCATCGTGCCATCGTACATTTGCTAACAAACTTCAGTCATGAGCAATGTTGCGGTTCCTTAATGACAGACGAATAACCGTTGGGCAGTCACAGGAGGCAATATAATCTCTCTCTCTCTCTCTCTCTCTCTCTCTCTCTCTCTCTCTCCAGTCTGCCTTGTTTTAGTCACTGTTCATCTTCCTCCTTTGTTACCCAACAGACCCAAGTAAGCATCAAACAGAGGAAAAGAGTGTTGTGATGAACCTGATGCGTGATGGCCCAACGACTTTGAAATTACAAGAAAAACTAGAGACGCAGAGGAAGCCGTTAGAGGAGTGAAGATGGTTGTCGAAGAATATTGTGCATGTTTTTCAAAGCTGTCTGGCAATATGCCAAATGGAATTCTACACCAGAATTGTCCCTACCAGGTGTGAGTATGTATACATACACACACACACACACACACACACACACACACACACACACACACACACACACACACACACACACACACACACACACACACACACACACACACACACACACACACACACACATATATATATATATATATATATATATATATATATATATATATATATATATATATATATATATTGCCAGACGCCTCAATCCCGTTTGGGGTGGCCACAAACAAATCGCCTCCAAGTCGCCCTGTCCCCCGCCATTTCACTGCCCTGCTCCCAACTCACACCCCCCTCTCTCATATTCCTCTCCACCCCATCCCTCCATCTCATCCTCGGCCTCCCCCTCCCTCTTCCCCCCTCCACATCACTCACATACACTCTCTTCGTCAGTCTTTCACCCTCCATCCTCTCCACATGGTCAAACCACCTCAGTGTGTTCTTCATAACGCTTCCTATCACAACCACATCCACACCACAAGGCTCCTTTATATCCTCATTCGTCAGCCTGTCTCTCCATGTGACTCCACAGGCTCCTCTTTAATAACTCATTTCCACTGCTCTCCCTCTTGACTTGTGTCCTTCCAACAATGTCCAAGCTTCACTTCCATACGTTAGAGTTGTTATCACAATACTGTCATGTAGTAACGTTTTCACTTCCATGCTCACTTCCCTGTTTCTTATCACTGCTTTCAAAGAACCAGCAACCTTTCTTCCCTGCTATACCCTTTCAAGCACTTCACCCTCCAAACCTCCATCCTTACTCATCGCACTACCCAAGTACTTAAACGTACTCACATTTTCCAATTCCTCACCATCCAACCTCGCTGTACATTCACTGACTTCACCTCTCTCAAAGACCATCACTTTACTCTTCCCTACATTCACCTTTATATTCCGTTTCTTACACACTCTCCCAAACTCATTCATCAAGCCTTGCAGCTCCCCTTCGTCTTCACTCAACAACACAGTATCATCTGCAAACAACAGTACAGGGAGTTTCCAAACACTATCCTCTCTCACCAGGGCCACTCCAACATCCACAACCCTACCTTGTACCTCTTTTATTATCCCATCCATGTACAGATTGAACAACCATGGATACATGACACATCCCTGTTTCAACCCAACTTTCAAAGAGAAAAATTCACTTAGTTCACCATCCACACGCACTGCAGCCTTCGCACCATCGTACATACTCTTCACAGCATTCAACAACTTCCCATCTACTCCATATATTCTTAACACTTTCCACAACCCTTGTCTATCAACTCTGTCATATGCTTTCTCCAAATCCATGAAAGCCGCATACAACTTCTTTCCCTTCTCTAGAAACTTTTCCACTAAAGATATAAGAATGAATATCTGATCTACACAACCTCTTCCCTTCCTAAAGCCTCCCTGTTCTTCTCCAACTAATTCCACTGTTCTTTCTCTAACTCTGTCAATAAGTATCCTACCATACACTTTTCCTATTATACTAAGAAGACAAATGCCCCTATGATTACCACACACTTCTTTTTCCCCTTTTCCTTTGTACAAGGGAATAATTATACCTGACTTCCAATCCTCCGGGACTCTACCTTCCTCCCAGGCCAATCTGCACATCTTCCACATCCATTCTACTACTATCTCTTCCCCATGCTTCAGCATTTCACCACACACTCCATCAATTCCTGGGGCTTTCCTCGATTTAACTTTCTTCATTGCTTCCACAACTTCTATCCTACTGATCTCTTCCTGTCTTCTCACCTCCCTCCTTCTCCCAGCCATTCCCCAGCCACTTATACTCGCATTACTTCCATCCTCTATGTTCAACAATTCCTTAAAGTGTTCTCTCCACCTGCTCACTTCTTCTCCCTTCTCCACTAGTAATCTACCATTTTTATCTTTCACTCCCTTGCTAACTTCACTTCCACCCTGTCTTACTCTTTTCACCTCTTTCCAGAACATTTTCTTTCAGTCCCTCCACTTTACACTCAAATTCCTTCCAAATTCCTCATCCACTCTCTTCTTACTCTCTCTTACTAATCTTTTCACCTCTCTCTTTCTTTCTACATTTAACTCTCTCTTCCGCCTCTCAACTTTTTCCACGCCCCTATTTCTGATCCATTCATTGTATGCTTTCTTCTTTTGTGCCACAGCCTGTCTCACCTCTTCAGTCCACCACGCTGTTCCTTGCACCCCCCTCCGTCTTCTCTTCCTTCCACACACCACATCACATGCTGCACATAATTCTCCTGTAAATATCCTACACACACCTTCCACGTCTCCAATCTGCTCCAATTCATATTTGCCCAATTGTTCCTCCACTTCTCTCTTATACTCTGCCTTTTTCTCATCCTCTTGTAACCTTTCCACTCTCCTTGCAACAACTCCTTCCTCTCGTCTTTCCCTTCTTCTATTCCTCCATCTTACTCGAATCCTAATTCTGGCCACCATCAAGTAGTGATCAGAAAGTCCACTCCCCCAACCTCTATAAGCTCTTGCATCCATTACACATATTTGCATCCTTTCATCCACACACACACATAATCAATCATTGCCTTCCTTTCATTCAGTTCACCACCCACCCTTCTCATCACTCGCCATGTATACCTGTGGATCATTTTATGCCTGAAGAGGGTATTGGCTATCACCAACCCCCTCCCAGCACAAATGTCCACTAACGCACTCCCATTCTCATCTATCTCAGCAGGCACACCCCACTCAGCAACTATTCCATCCACCTTCACATTCCCAACTTTACCATTCATATCACCGATCAAAAACACTCTCTCATTCCTTCCAAACTTTTCCATGCACACTTCCACATTTGTCCAGAACTCTTCTCTCACTCTTCTAGCACGATCTTGCGTTGGTGTATACACACACACACAATCGCCCACATTTGTATTCCAACTTTCAATTTTACCCACACAATCCTTGACCCAACTGATCCATACTGTCTTATGCTCTTCTTCCATCTTTTACTCACAACTATACATACTTCTTCCTTTGCCCTCTCATTCTCACCTACTCCTGCACATATACCCCATCCATACTCCCATTATCTCACACTCTCACCTCTCTATTTTGTTTCAGTTTTTCCACATACATCCACTTTCGCACCCTCAAGCACCTGGACAATCTCTCTCTCTTTCACCTCATCATTCGCTCCTCTTACTTTCCATGTAGCCATTTCCAAGTCCTTTGTCCGGTCCTGGGTCGTCATCGTTTGGTCAGTCCTTGTCCGAGGCTTCTTATTTGTTTTTTTAGTTAGTTGTTTTCCGGGGAGGGGCACTAACCCTCCGCCAACCCTTTTAGTCGCCTTTTACGACAAACAGGGATACTAGGGGAGTATTCTTGAAAAACCCCCCTACCCCCAGGGGGTATATATATATATATATATATATATATATATATATATATATATATATATATATATATATATATATATATATATATATATATATATATATATATATATATATATATATATAGTCATACCAACGATTTTTTTTTCAATAATTTGACCTCAGACTGACGTTTCTCTGTCTGGAATACCGAGCTGTAGCAAGGGAGTAAATCAGAACAGCGCTAGTCACGAAGAAGTGCTATATAAAGGATATACAGAAGGGCTGTAGTATATTTTTCTGTGCCAGTGCTAAGAGAGGGACTCGTAAGCTTGAAAGGACTCAAATCTAAGCCAAGTTAAAATGAAAAAAAAAAAAAAAAAAAAAAGTGTTCGGTTGACTAACCTGAGTGATGAAGGGAGAGGTTGTCCTTCCCTGCGCCAGGTGACTGAAGGGGCGGGGTAGCCTCCAGCGGGGCACCACAGCTGCACATCCTCCCCCGTTACTGACGTTACATTGGCCATGGCGCGCACGAACGGTGGACCTGAGACCATTGATTGATTCAGTACTTAGGAGTGTATTCCTTCCAGCTAAGGAAACTCAATGGCAGTGCATATTAGTATTTAGTTTTTCCTTGCCTGATATTAATTTATAGCTTCTGCATACTTCTACGCTTTGCGCACAGACCATACATGACATTTTACGTTCCGGATACGCAGTTAAAGTGCCAAGGAAGAAGCGCAAGAGGATATCCATAGTCAGCGAGAATACGGACCTGTGACATTGCAGTGTAACTCACACGGTCATTACCGCCGGAAAACATGGAAAAAAATTACACACACACACACACACACACACACACACACACACACACACACACACACACACACACACACACACACATTTAAAGCTGTCCCTCTGATGCAGAAGACGACGTTTGCTGTACCCACAAGGATGGTGTGTTTCTTATTGTCTTTGGTGCCAACGTGTGTGACGGTGCGGGCCAATCCTGTATCTGCAAACTTTGCCACACAGTCGATATGTCAAGTTCGTGTTTACTGGGAGATCTCTGTTTTAGTTTTGCGTCCGTTGTCTACGTTTTTCTCTGGCCAGGTTTCGAGTTTGGACAAAATGAATGATTCCTTCGCTGCAGAGGGTTTGCCGTTGTTATCACACACACTCTGTCAACTCGACTTTGGAAGAAAAATTTTCACACACACACACACACACACACACACACACACACACACACACACACACACACACAGATCGAAACATAACATCCGAACTCGCTCGGCGAGTGAGAGGGTAATAAAAAAAAATAACACCAACAACATCATCACTATCTATATCTCCCTCCTGAAGATGGGGTATGTTAATATCCAGAACGCAATAAAAGAGAAAATACGATAGAGGGAGAATTATCAATACCATTAGTGTTGAAACTGACCAGACATTCATTCAAATTTAATCCTGGAATCGCGGCTTCACAGCACAGGCCTAACCATGTATAAATCATTTGCATATACTTTTGGAGATAATTTTCTTTACATATACCCTTCATAATCTTCAGACCGAAGGACTTAAGCCCTGAAATGAAGATAACTGACGATACAATTTTATCTGAGCTGAGTACAGTACATACTCGTAATAAGCGCTGTATCTTGCAATGCCAGATCGAAAAATCTAGCAAAAAGTAAATAAAATTCTCTCTAGCCTGAAGAAAAAGGGATGTAAAAACAAAACAAAAAAGCCATGGGAACTGAAAGAGCATGGTAGGTAGAAGGATTGTTGAGCCTAAGGGAACATACTATCCAGTCATTGCCCAGTAGCGGGGACGGACTTCGCCCACCCACACACTCATAAAGATTCCCCCCCCCCAACACACACATACAAAGACCCAAACACACACCCACACATAGAAAGACACCGCCCCACACACATACATACAGAGAGAAAGAGATGGTGGGGGGGGGGAGGGACTCACCATATACATTAAGCTGTGCGGAGTATGTCTGGGAGCCGTGTGTGTTCCTGGCTGTGCAGGTGTAGGTGCCTCCCTCCCTCACCGTGACGTCGCTGATGTTAACATGACTCACCACCTCACCCAGCGCAGTCCGGTAGCTGCCCACACTGGTCCTGCACACAAAACAGACGATGGATTAAGCTCGTATTTTCAGTGGTTACTGGAGATTTCGTAACACTTCCCTAGGTTATTTATTCTGCACCTTACGCCTAAATATCGCCTCTAACTGTATCGATGCAGACTGTATCAGCAATAAAACAGTGTAATTAACATGGCCCAGAGATTTAATGTGTAATGTGTTAGAGATGCCTATAAGGAAGAAGCCTTCTACGCCAGCTACAATACAGTCTGACAAATTTATGCCTACCGACTACACGAGTAACAGTTAAAAAAAAAATCGTTATATCGTCATCATCTCTTAGCATGCGACCCGGAATAATCGATACAGGTCTCCTCAAGCTTTACTGTCTTGGAAGTAAACATTGCCTGCTGCCAGACAGAGAGGAAGAAGAAGGCCTTAAATGCCTATCTACCGAACGAGTGTTATTAAGACAGATAATCAATTTTACGTAAAGGCAAAGTAACAGAAGCAGTTACGTGATTAGTGTAACAAAAGTGACTGTATACATTGTTTACTTAGTCCTGCAATCCAGCTATATGTGGTTCATTTTTACTCGGGCTACCACCTTACGATGTTATTCAGCTTTAGGGAGAACACTTGACCTGAAAGAGTAAAGGATGGCTGGATCTGTCCTCAGCAGTTCGGGAATTCTCTCCAAAGATAAACAAAACTATCTGTAGGTACAAAGAATGGAGTAAAAATAAACGTCATCGAGCTGAAGAGGGCTAAATTTTGAACTGGTCATGGAAAGACAGGCGCCCAATTTTCTGACAATAATTTCTAAGGCACACTACAAAGAAGGTGTTTGACCTCTGTATTGCTGCTGAGTGTGCTATGCTGTGTCTGATACTGACTGATCAACTCCAGTAACTAAAGGCGTTTCATAATAGCTCTTCAAAAATCATGGACTTGCATTACCTTTTGCATTTAAACCTTAACCCTTCCAAAACGTGACGTAATTATGTGGAGAGGAAGGAGAATGAGAGACTGATCAAAAAAGTGTACGTAAGTGAGGTGGACAGGGAGAGGAGGAGGGGGAGTCAGGGGGAGTAACCTAAGGATGTGATGGAGAGATGGAATGGACAGATGTATGAGAGGAGAGGGGTGGCGTGAGTTCGAAGACGTGGGCCAATTGGTAAAGGACAAGGCGAAGTGGAAGCGATTTGTTTGTGGCCACCCCTACAGGATTATGGCGTCTGGCAATAGACAAATATACTTATATAGCTCATTTTTTCTACAAATAGACAATTTTGTACAGCCTAGCGGATCCCACTACAGAGAAAATTAATAATGACACTTTGCCAGTGCTAAATCTCTATCCTAAGTTCAGTATAATCGTTAGCAGATAAAATGGTAAATAATTCTCACTGCAACAGTGTTAAGGATATAAGCGTTACAAGTAGTGAGAATGACTGTGTTAAGCACAAAACCTATTATTTATTTATTTATTTGTTTAATGAAGACGTTATAAAAATTATGCATTTAACTTAGACCCTTTCATGAATCTGTGTCAAAATCAAGAGTCGTTTGTTTTAAATGATATATATATATCCTCATTCTTAACCCATTCACTTCTATGACATTTAATTTTCTCTTCTTGCTATCTCCAAACGACTTTACCCACCTAAAGGTAGACTTTCTGGGGGGGGCAGTGGCTCAATCGGTAGAGAGGTGGCTTGTAGTCCTAACGGACCCGGATTCAAATCCCGTTGGGGCAGAGAACAGTTTAAGGATTTGAATTTCATAAAAATCAAACTTTCCTGATCTACTAGAAGACCCGCCGACATGTCGTAAAAATACCCCCTCTAATACCAATACACCAGTCCTGTATGAGACAGTCCTAGGATGTATTCAATATGGACGGTGGGTGTTAGCGCCGAAGTGGTGACATGTGGAGGTGTAGGAGGACTACTGGGCCTTGGAATGGGCCACTGCCCCCAAGAAATAGGCCCTGAGCCTTTGCCCAGAGTCGGACACGTAAAAAAAAAAAAAAAAAAAAAGCATACAACAAAATTGATATGGGCAATCCAGAACTTCTGACATTCACATGTAATATTAGTACTATACACACTCCGTTTCCAACAGTGTTTCACCAGCACTGATAAAGCTTAATAATTGTGGTTACAATTCTCCCTCAGGGAAAAGGTTCATCCCCGCAGTTGTCACTCACATGGAATACTACTGCAGTTACCGTGTATAATCCCTTCCATCTCTGTATGATCATACCATCTATACAATAAATATTATCCCCTTCAATACGATGACGTCTTTTTGGGTTTATTTCTTTTCCTACCAAATGGTTTTATTTATTTGAAGAGAGGTCCGTAGCAGACAGGGAGATAACAAAGGATATATCTAGCAACTCCTGCAGGTAAAGTCTGTCCTAGGTTAAATGTAACTACTTGGTAGCAGTTAGAATAAAATATAAAAGACGTTCCCGGGTATAGGGGCAAACGATATGACTGGGGGCCGTAGTATTAAAACCGAGAGCGCTAAGGTGTAAACAAGCTCGCAGTTTTCTACGGTTATTCCTAACACATGTGATGGTGCTACAGTATGTCCGATCATTCTTTATCATTAATACTTACACTGTATAATGTGTGATGCATGCTGATCACATCTGACAGGTACAGGTGTTTCCTAAAAGCAGAGTCTGTTTACACCTACGCTCACTCAGTTTTAACAATCGGGTCGTCAGTGACCTGTGTGATGGGATGAGGGGGCGGTGGTCGAGGGTCCACGTGATGTCCGGTGAAGGTACACCCGTGGCAGAACACTTGAGGGACACTGGAGGGCCTGGCGATGTGGTCAGGTTGATGGGCGTGTACCGAAGCTGGGGCGCCGACTCTGTGCACACACCACAAGGAATGTTAGGCCCTTCAAAACTATAAACACACTACACCAATTACCTTCAGGACTCTGTACAAACACCAGGCTAAATATTGATCTCTTCAAGACTCTCTACATACACACACCAACACAGATGGTTAGCTCCTTCATTCCCATATTGTATTTTTTTTTTTTTTTTACCAGACACCGACAGACGATTTCACTTGAACTTAGGAAAGGCCTACTGTACTGAAGGGTTTTATGGAGGATATATATAGGCCCTTTGTTTCGAAAAGTCTCTAAGCCTGTTGAAAAAAAAATGAAAGTAGCACAGATTAAATGAAAAAAAAAAAAGTCGTTCCCAAAGTGAGAGAGTTCACAGCTGCAGCCAGCGATGCATGTTATATTTTATTCTTGCTGACTCCAGACAAGCTATTCAACCGTTATTTATTCATTGCCAGTGTGGAAGGATTTAATTAATCCCTGAGCACTAGGACGAGATTTCTATTTTAGTTTTCCTAGCACCAGAAGATTTTACTCTGTCTTAGAGACTTGTAGAAGTGGAGGAGTTAGATGTGGCTTTCATCAGGTTCTTAGGTACTAGCTCTTGAAGGTCTATCCCAAGACGAAGAGGTTCATCTGGTAGCAGCAGGAAGCACATATAAAAATAGGTCACCCAACTGAAGCGGTTAATCAAATCCTTCCATGCAACAGTATAATACAAGTGTTCAGTAAATATGAATTGCCTAGAATCATCATGATTACCACAGAAGTGGGAAAAAGAATTAGAATATTGATGATAATGAAGACATTGCTGTTTCCAGGCATTTCAAATTAATGATTAGCTATTTAACTCTAGTATGGAAGGAGTTTATTAATATCATTATAATCCTTCCAGTCCAAAAAGTTTATCATCTGAACATGATAGTCTGGAAGCTGGTACTGTCTAACCTCATGTCAAATCCCCCCGATCTGAAAAATAGAGGCCTGTCCCGGGTTAATAAATTTGTTTGGAGATAGGAAGAATGAAATATAAACTGCATAATCAGACTGAAAATAAAAGAGAATTGACACTGTAATTGGACGAACTGCACACTTGCTCTGGTGAACGTATGAGAATCGATAACTGGTGCTGGAGATTATGTAGGTCTATACAATGCAGCTGAAGTATAGGCTAATTTACAGTAATAAAGAATACAGTTGCACTTTGTTTTGGAAAATAAAGAGCGACTTGCCTTACCCGACTGAGGATAGTGGGTGATTCCGAGATCTCTTAACGATCGTCGTAGTTCCCTTGCTTTCATTTCCTCAACGCTTTGAGAGACGCGATCATCTGATACCTAGAATAAACGGTGAATTAATGATCGTGATGCTGAAACCGTGACTGCTACAGTGATACTTAAACATTTGAGGGAACCATGTATTGGTTAATGTGATCCTTTATATGTCTATCTATCTATCTATTGCCAGACGCCTCAATCCCGTTTGGGGTGGCCACAAACAAATCGCCTCCAAGTCGCCCTGTCCCCCGCCATTTCACTGCCCTGCTCCCAACTCACACCCCCCTCTCTCATATACCTCTCCACCCCATCCCTCCATTTCATCCTCGGCCTCCCCCTCCCTCTTCCCCCCTCCACCTCACTCACATACACTCTTCGTCAGTCTTTCACCCTCCATCCTCTCCACATGGCCTTGATATGTGACTGCAAAAAATAAAAAAAAAATGGAAAAGAGCAAGGTGGGAAAAATAGTAATATTAATGTGCATCGTCGTTAAAACAACCCGTTTGTATGCAGACCACTAGAATCACTCAAGGCAGTTACCTTATACTTCTTCCCCTTTCGAGAAACTGTTGAAGCGAGTTGAACGCCGGCATATACTTCCCCAAGATTATGTGCAGCAGTTGGGAGATGTGTCCCTTTGCTTACTCTTTCACCGCTCCCAGTTTCTCTTTTGCCACCGGTATCTGGCCTCTCCAACAGACGGGCAACTCCGGCACTCTTCGTTTCCACATGATCACTCCCATCATTTAGGGCGTCCTCACTGGGATAGCTGTTGGCACCTGTGGCATTGTCAACAGTAACGTAATGGTTGTCAGACGCTGTACCGTTGCCTGCTTCGAAGTGGGTCCTGTCAAAATAAGAAAGATTTATTTGAGCAAAATAATTCATTTCTGCAGAAACACACACACACACACACACACACACACACACACACACACACACACACACACACACACACACACACACACACATACTCTCTCTCTCTCTCCACACACTCACACACACACACATTCTCTCTCTCTCTCTCTCTCTCTCTCCACACACACACACACACACACACACACACACGTATGTATATCTATCTATCTATATCTATCTATCCACACACACACACACACACACGTATGTATATCTATCTATCTATATCTATCTATCTACCTATGTATCTATTATATATATAATTTCTACAAAGCCACACGCACTAGCCAGATTTCACTGAATGGGACCCAGATCTTTTGATGATTGGGATGGTCAGTGTTCTTGAATCCTATTACGTAATTCGTATTTTATTCTTGCTTTTTGCAGTCACTTTTAACCATTTGGGGATAGACTTTTCGTTGTGCAAGGATTACATGTAGTCTTTTTTTGCATGTTTTGTACTACGAAGCTCTCCTCATTTGAGTAAGACATCTGGTAACTCCAAGAACAATACAAAAATTACGCATTCAGGCTGAAAAAATGAAACTGATGTCATACGAGCGGATATTCTGACAGTATTTCCACACTGAACTCTGTCTGGTGGCATCGTTTTAGGAGATATTGGTAACTTTATCTGACAACTACGAGTACAAAAGGGTCTTGTGATGGTGTTTATATAGCAGTTACAAAAAGCATGTTACAGCATAGAGTTGCCGAGGAAAACTTGCTAGACAAACCGCTCGTGTAACCACCTGTAGGTAACACCACGATAAACAGGAAATTCATGCATAATATTATTTTTTCTTCGGAATACAAGAGGACAGTAGAGGAGCGACTTGGTAGATATGACTTAGAGCAGATTAAGGAGGTGGAAAGCATGTGTACGATATTCACATCAAAAGTCAGTGCAGCATGTAGTATACGGGGTGAAGAGGAGACGTAAGAGGGTGTAAGGAACAGCCTGGTGGAATGAAGAGGTGAAATTAATTGTGGTAGGGAAGAAGAAAGCATATAATGACTGGATGGGAGGTAGACGAATGGATGATGTGGAGAGACACAAGAGAAAGTTATAGAGAAGAGGAGAGAAGTGAAAAGACTAGTAAGAGAGAAAGATATGAATGGATGAGGAATTCAGAAGAAACCTGAGTGTAAAGTGGAGGGAACTGTAAGAACTTGTTTTGGATGAGAAATTAAGACAGGATGTTAAAGGAAGCAGTAGATGAGTAAAGGACAAAAATGACAGAATGTTGGTGGAGAGGGAAGAAATAATTTAGATGGGGAGAACACTTAAAAAAAAAAAAAAAGTGAATACAGATAACGAAAGAACAATTATAAGTGGTTGGGAAATGGCTGGGAGAAGAAGAGAAGTGAGGGGGTGATGAAGAAATTAGTAAAATGGAAATATTAGAAGGAATGGAGAAAGGTATAATGGGGAAAGCAGAAGGGATTGATGGAATGTGTTGTGATATGTTGATACGGGGGAGGGTGATAGAATGGATACGACTTATGTGCAGATTGGCCTGGGAGGAAGGCAGATTCCTAGAAGACTGGAAGTCAGGTTTACAGTAATTGTTCCCTGTACAAAGGAAAAGGAAAACGAGAAGTGCATGGCAATCATCGGGGCATTTGTCTCCTGAATACAATAGGAATAAGATAAGGCAGCATACTTATCGATAGAGCTAGGGTAATAAATCAGGAATTAGTTGGATAAAAACAACGGAGTTTTAGAGACAAAAAAAGGCTGCATAGATTAGATATTCGTTCTAAGATGTCTAGTGGAAAAGTATTTAGAGAAGGAAAAGAAGTTGTAGGCTGCCTTCATGGAACTGGAGGATGCAGAGTGGGTAGACAGAGAATATGGAAGGTACTGAAAATGTATGGATTAGATGGGAAGTTGCTGAATGCTGTGAAGTGTATGTATGAAGGCGCTAGGGCTGCAGTGAGTGTGGATAATGATATCAGTTCTTTGAGCTTAGCTTTGAACTGAAACAGGGATGCGTCATGTCTCCATGGTTGTTCAGTTTGTATATGTACGAAGTTATGAAAGAGATATTAGACTAGGTAGGTCAGAGAATGTTTTAGTGTCCCTAATGAGAGAGGGTAGGGTGTGAAAACTACTTGTACTGATGTCTGCTAAAGTTACTGTATTTTTGAGTGAAGATGAATGTGAGTTGCAGTGCTTGGTGAATGAGTTTGAGATAGTAGGTAAGAAACGGAATCAAAAAGCGATTGTAGATAAGAGTAAACTGGTGGTTTTTAAAGAGAAATTAAGTCACACCATGCACGGTGAGGCTAGATGATGAGGAAATGGAGAATGAGTGCATCCAGGTTCTTAGGTAGTTGATTAATAATGATGGAAGTTAAAATGAAGTGCTTGAAATAATACAGCAGAGAATAAAAGTTGCTGGTTCACTGAGAGCAGTTATTAGGAATAACGAAGTGAAATGGAAGTAATAATGTCGATGCATGACAGTATCGTGATCCCTACTCTGTCATACGGATGTGAATCTTGGACCCAGTTGGAAGGGCATATGTCAAGAATGAGGGCAGTGGAAATGAGTTATCTGAAAGGAGCAAGTGGAGTTACATGGAGAGACTGACAATCGAGGAAGTAAACAAGCGTTGTAGTGCTAATGTGGGTGTGACTGGAGGTGTTTAGAGATATATTCTGAGATGGTTTGTCCATGTGAAGAATGGGAGACTGACTAGAACATACGTGTATGAGGAGGTGGAGGGGGAGAGGAGGGGCGGGGGTGAGACCAAAGATGAGATAGAGGGATGGAGTGGCTCAAGAGATATATGAGGGAGGCGGGTATATTAAATGGTGGAAGAAGAGCCAAATGCCAGAGAACAGGAAGATATGGAGGCGATCCTCCTATGGCAGCCCCTTACATAATTATGGCGTCAGGCAGTAGTCAGACAGATTATTTTTAGCCAATAGTAGGGTTATTTTAAATATAATTAGAGGAAGTCAGGTCCAGTTACGTTCAGGCAATCTCAGGTCTTTTTAAGGTGTAGTTAGTGCCTCATTGTCATTCTCTTATTTATCCCTGAGTTCAGTCACTTCTTTCTTCAACCGAGTGTTGTAAATAATTTTTTCTCGATATTAATAGTCATTTTCTTTTTTTAGTAGGCTTGCGTACGTTTTTCCTTTTTTTTCTTGTGTGTGTGTGTTTGTCCGGTAAATAATAAGGAAGTCATCTCTGGCCTAGACCTAGGCCAATGCTTCGTTAAAGCTGAACATCGTTCAGTAGATTACTTAGTAGGTACGGATAAGAGCGGCTTTTAATGACTCCCTTGATTTGAAATTTTTGTTGTTGTTAAAGGTATACAAACTACTCATACAACAAAAGCAGGTGCTGGGTTTTGCCACACACCTTCTTTGTTGTCAGTACAACTGAGTAGGTAGAACGGGCGCGGCATGGAGTAGCCTACATACTAGTAATATACTCGGACAACATAACAGGAAAAAATCTTCGACATTAAATAATAATAATAATAATAATAATAATAATAACAATAATAATAATAATAATAATAATAATAATAATATTAATAGCCTGAGTAAATATATAACCTAAAAAGGAAATCTGGAAATGCAATCACATGTTCTCTCCATTAGATGTAACTGTATTTATTTATATCCTCAAGGAGAAGTAAGGGCAAATTATCAAGCACTGAGCACCTACAATCTAACATGTGTATATCCGAAACCTGAATGATCAAGTATATCATGAAAAGAAGACTGTTCCATTTTCTCTAAATATTTATGTATGAAGAAAACGAATCATATTTGTTGGATACCTATGTCATTTTACACGTTTTAAAACATCCCTGTCGCTCGATCATTTTACCTGTTATATATTCGCCCTCTTCTTGATTTTCATGCTATGCCTCTCTCCCTCGTCCCCCCCAGCAAAGCTCCGACCACTTGAAGTGGTACAGAATCGGACGATGCGTCTCATTCTTCGCTGCCCCACGTCTGCCAGAGTAGTTAACATGCTCCATAAACTCAATCTATGTCCCATCACCGATCGCATTCATATGCTTGGAGTCTGCTGTGCCACACAGTGTCTGACCTCATTTCCGGCTGTGCCACACAGTGTCTGACCTCATTTCCGTCTCCTGCTTCATTCTTTTCCTCCCGACTGGTTGACATTCTCTGATTCCACTCACCTAGATCGGATCCGGCATATTCAAGTACCAGGCCTGGTATCCTGGCTAAAACGAATTAGTTCAGCACTCAACTGTCCTCTCCAGCTTTCTGGCCGTGGTCCCGCCAGTATCCGTGCTGATCTTGTCACTCCCCTCCCTGCTGACCCTTAGCCCCCTACCTGGACACGTACGACTCCTGCTGTGCACTACACACCTTCTGCCACTGCTTCTGACCGCTTACCAATCCCCTCACAGCTATCCATCACTGAAACCCTGAACTCCGTAGCCCACACCTACCCTTCCCCTCCTATTCACGTCTACACTGACGGTTCTGTCCTCGCTAACGGCCGGCGGGAGCTGGTTGCATTGCCTTTGCAAACTCTGCATCCCCCGTCTTCTCCACCTCCCACCGCCTTCCCAACTGGGCCAGCAGTACCCAGTGTGAACTATCTGCTATACGCTCTGCCCTTGACTTCCTTCTCTCTCGCCACCTACCAGGTCTAATCATCAGCGATTTCCAAGCTGCCTTTGCCTTACTTCACAACCCCCACCCCCGACGCCCCTCCCCTCCCTTCGCCTCTCTCTACTCTCGCCTTCATCAGGCTCATGCTCCTGGTCTCTGGGTTTCTTTTATTTGGATCCCAGCTCATGTTGGTCACATCCGCCACGACCAGGCAGATCACCTGGCCCGAGCTGCCTGTAACCTCCCCTTAGCTGCCATCCGCCTCCCTGTGTCCACGACAATTGTCAGGAGAATCCTTTTCGAGGAATCCAGGGAGGACCTGGCCCTGTGCACTGATGCTGAACGTCGCACTAGTGTCACCATCCAGCAGTACGACACCTACCGTGGCGTGAGACACACCTATGTTAAGCACCCCACCCACACCCGCCGCTGTGATGTGGCCGTCGCCCGCATTCACCTGGGGTATCGCTCCCCAGGGGAAACCACCGGACGACCGACCGCCAACGGGCCATGTAAACTCTGTCACAATCCAATGGATGAAGCATTATCACATCATATCGTTAACTGCCCAGTTATTGCCCCCTTCAGACCCCCTGGACTCTTGTTTTCTGCTTTGTGTACCTACTTCATCACACATCATGTACTCGACGACATTCTCACCCTTCACCCCAACTTCCTTTCATTGTAATGCTCTGGCACTAGGACAATGATCGGACACTTAGGTGTGTGTGTGTGTGTGTGTGTGTGTGTGTGTGTGTGTGTGTGTGTGTGTGTGTGTGTGTGTGTGTGTGTGTTGCACACGCGCACACATCAGGTGCATGTGCATGTAGTGTCCTAGTGCTGGGATTTTGAATCAAGAGGTAATTTTATAATGCATATCGTGTTTTTTTTTTCTATCTACTCACCTGTGTATGTGACTAAGTATATGTATCTACTTAGGATGTGTATGTATATATATGTCTCCCTGTCTATGTATCTATGAATATATGATATACAGTATATGTGCATGTTGCATATGTATATGTATGCAAGCCTGTGCACATATCCATATCTTTATACATACGTACCTATCCTGTACATGCAGTAAGTCTGTTGCTACATGTGCATGAATATATACATATATGTATAGATATATACATATATGTATGTGTGCATATGTGCCTCTCTCTGCATATGTATGCACATACTTGTGTATCTATGGACCACTTCACTCATATTAAAATATATAATGATAATTACTGTGCCAACTTTGTACCATGTATGTATCATTGTATGCCTTTGTTCATTATTGTGCTTGTAATGATAATTCCTTCTGTACCTTCTACGCCCTGTGATACCGATTTTGTTTTCCTCATGCACCCCTCCCTGCCTGGCCTTCAGGGACAGTGTTCCCCAGAGTGTTGGAGCTTGTACTGAATGGTAAATAAAGAACCTAAATAAATTAGAAAATAAGTAGCTAGTTGGATAATACGGAACAATAACGGCGCCTAGGAGGAGTTTCGGGGCATAATCCCTAATAATCCAATCAACGCCCTTCTAGCACCTCAATAATTTTGAAATCAATTATTGTTCCTTTCGGTGTTCAAATCACCTCATCCCCCTCTTGCTTCCAGGAAGCCTCATTTCATCGCACGCTTTTAAAAAATTCCGGAACCGCCACTGATACGGAAGTATTTATAATAGACGTAGTAAATACAAAAAAAATCATTAGCCTGGATGAGTATAGAGACAACATTTACATTAGCCGCTCCTCTTTCACATTATTACATTGTGTGTGTGTGTGTGTGTGTGTGTGTGTGTGTGTGTGTGTGTGTGTGTGTGTGTGTGTGTGTGTGTAATTCACCGGGTCGGTCAGAATGGCATAATGGTTGTAATCATCAGCTTTTTACCCTCCTGGAGAAGAGCTGAGAGCTCATACAGTCCGATGTAAGGGCCAAACCTTGACCTCCACACACGCACACATCCATCCCCTTGCTCGAGAGACAGTAACCACCTGCTTCGACTGTGAAACTTTTCGCATCCCGAGCAAGGCGCAAACCCCCGTCTTAGCAGATGCTAGGCGAAATCATTACCACTGAGCCTGCGAGTGGTCATGTGTGTGTGTGTGTGTGTGTGTGTGTGTGTGTGTGTGTGTGATCAGCTACATTGCCTTACAAGCTCAAGCTGCCCGTAGCACCTTAGCCTCATATACTGTACATGCCATTAGGTCCTGTTTGTTTATGTAGTTCCACCTTGGTGCAGTAAGTGGTTTTCTGGAGTACAAGAAATCATTATTTTCACTTAGCAGTCAGTCATCGAAGGCAGCATTACATCGAGTGAGTAGACGGTGAACGTCTTCTATTAACCTCACAGTTAGTATTATAAAAACTAGAGGGTTCTGTTAAGGTGAGAGTGAGCGAAGGAGCCGAAGAGTGTTGATACTGCAGCTGTGTTTTTTTCATTTAAGGGAACTGGCGCGATCTCACAAATTAAATACAAAGTCGCGGGTACATAACATTCGCTAAAGCTTAACTATGAGGTAGGAATGAGAGCTTTTGGATAGTAGTTACGTTTTCCCTTCAGTATAACGTCACCTGGCCATGAGATGAGATGAAAGGCGCTGATTGTCTATGTCTGATGGTAGGAAATGCGTTCCAGAAACTGTTTTATGGTCGCGTATTTCGTTGCAATTAACCCATATGATTTCGTTCAGCTGAGAGTGAGCCACAGGAGCTTCTGAATATTATTACTAGTATATATTTTCTTCTTAGTATAATAGGAAAAGTGTATGGTAGGATACTTATAGACAGAGTTAGAGAAAGAACAGAGAAATTAGTTGGAGAAGAACAGGGAGGCTTTAGGAAGGGAAGAGGTTGTGTAGATCAGATATTGATTCTTAGATCTTTAGTGGAAAAGTTTCTAGAGAAGGGAAAGAAGTTGTATGCGGCTTTCATGGATTTGGAGAAAGCATATGACAGGGTGGATAGACAAGGATTGTGGAAAGTGTTAAGAATATATGGAGTAGATGGGAAGTTGTTGAATGCTGTGAAGAGTATGTATGATGGTGCTAAGGCTGCAGTGCGTGTGGATGGTGAACTAAGTGAATTTTTCTCTTTGAAAGTTGGTTTGAAACAGGGATGTGTCATGTCTCCATGGTTGTTCAATCTGTACATGGATGGGGTAATAAAAGAGGTACAAGGTAGGGTAGTGGATGTTGGAGTGGCCCTGGTGAGAGAGGATAGTGTTTGGAAACTCCCTGTACTGTTGTTTGCAGATGATACTGTGTTGTTGAGTGAAGATGAAGGGGAGCTGCAAGGCTTGGTGGATGAGTTTGAGAGAGTGTGTAAGAAACGGAACCTAAAGGTGAATGTAGGGAAGAGTAAAGTGATGGTCTTTGAGAGAGGTGAAGTCAGTGAATGTATAGCGAGGTTGGATGGTGAGGAATTGGAAAATGTGAGTACGTTTAAGTATTTGGGTGGTGTGATGAGTAAGGATGGAGGTTTGAGGGTGAAGTGCTTGAAAGGGTACAGCAGGGAAGAAAGGTTGCTGGTTCCTTGAAAGCAGTGATAAGAAACAGGGAAGTGAGCATGGAAGAAAAAAGTTACTACATGACAGTATTGTGATACCAACTCTAACGTACGGAAGTGAAGCTTGGACGTTGTTGGAAGGACACAAGTCAAGAGTGAGAGCAGTGGAAATGAGTTATTTAAGAGGAGCTTGTGGAGTCACGTGGAGAGACAGGCTGACGAATGAGGATATAAAGGAGCGTTGTGGTGTTGATGTGGATGTGATAGGAAGCGTTGTGAGGAACACACTGAGGTGGTTTGGCCATGTGGAGAGGATGGAGGGTGAAAGACTGACGAAGAGAGTGTATGTGAGTGAGGTGGAGGGTGGAAGAGGGAGGGGGAGACCGAGGATGAGATGGAGGGATGGGGTGGAGAGGTATATGAGAGAGGGGTGTGTGAGTTGGGAGCAGGGTAGTGAAATGGCGGGGGACAGGGCGACTTGGAGACGATTTGTTTGTGGCCACCCCAAACGGGATTGAGGCGTCTGGCAATAGATAGATAGATATATTTTCTCATGGTCAGGATAAGTCTAGCCTTCCATTCCTTCAAACAGCAGATGACTGAACTGAACTTAAGAGTGAATTATAGGACCCTGACAATGTTAAGGGACAGGATAATAACCCCTTCATTCCATGTACGTATTTATTACCGTTTTCTCCACACGCCAAGGCAATTTTTTTTTCTGTTTTAAATTATCACAATAGGGGGGGCTAGAAAAAGCCATTAATTACCTTTTCACACACAAAAATCCTGTAGGTGAAAAGAAAACTCGAGAATGTGGGAGAAGAAGAAGAAGAAGAAGAAGAAGAAGAAGAAGAAGATGAAGAGGAAGAAGAAGAACCATTAAGAACGTCATCAGATGGTTGGAGTTAAAGGAAGCTTCTAGAGTCAGAAACAGTACAGGGAAGTGTAGGGGGCAGCTGTGGAAAACAATATAGCTCCATTTAATAGTCGAATAGTTATGAAACTCTTACAAGACATTATAAAAAAATGTGTTCAGCTTCTAAGATTGCAGTACTGAGTTTCGAAAGTCATTGTTCAGAGCATCGGTTTGTACTACGAAGAAGCGTATTGATATTTATGTTCACAATAGTTCAGAGGCTGCATTCCTCTCTCTCTCTCTCTCTCTCTCTCTCTCTCTCTCTCTCAAACTGATACGAATATTTCCTTAAGCGTAATCCTGGATGTATTTCTTTAATTTTACCTTTTACATTATTTTAAGAACAGTACAATCTTATGCTAACAGCGATTCACGGGTTCCTGCGTCTGGTAATGCTGGCACCATAAAGCATCTTATATTTCACATTAGCTAACGCCAGACGATGATACTTAGCTAAGAAATGGTCATAGCCTGAATGTGTTAATGCCGGTGCCATAAATCTCTCCTTGACTCGTGTTCTCGTCTATTAAGGAAGTTCCCTAACACCTCTTCTTTAGCGACTTTTTCTTGAATATGGACGGTTAAAATCCTTTTAACGTTATTATGGAAATGTATGATGACACTGGAAGGATTCATGTAACGCAGAGCAGGGCATTAAGGTGTAATAAAGAAAATATATCGCTACGAAAAGGTGTTAGGGGGTTCTTCAACCGACGATAATACGGACCATTGTTGGAACAAGTATCCTACCCAGCGTCGGGCGATGTTATAATGCTAAAAATGCGTCACAGGATGATGTATGTTAAACAAATAATATTCTACATACCCCTGACTGTATTTTGGTGGTTGTTGATCCTGTTGCTCGAAGGTTCGTCCGGACTGCAGTTGCTGGAGTGGATGTGAAACTGATATGGTGGGCAGTCTTGTGTCATTCTGGAGTTTCCTTATTGGAGGTGGTGGTGGATGCAGTTCTGAGTTCGGTTTCTTAAGTTCTTGATGTTGCGGGACCAGTATTTTTCGCTTTGGACAGAACACCACCAGGCCAAGAGGAAGAGCACTGTCGTTGACACCTACACAATCTGCAACCACAATAGTGTTTAGTAATGCATTGGTCAGCTCCTGGGCTCCTTGGCAACAAATGGCAAAGGAACAACACATGAAATTTTACTTACACACACACACACACACACACACACACGCATATATATATATATATATATATATATATATATATATATATATATATATATATATATATATTTATATAGATAGATAGATAGATAGATAGATAGATAGATAGATATAGATATATACAATAGTGTACTGTACAGTAGCAAACTAAATTCCATCATTCCTTTTGAGAGCGCATTATATGGCCCCTAGAGTTGTTCACGGGTTTATTAAAGCCACAAAACTCAGTTGGGAAATTTCCCTGGCAGCAAATAAAATGTGCTAAGAAGGAGGAAGAGCAAACAAAGGCAAGGAAAGAGAGGATGGAAGTGAAGAGAGGGGTTGGATGAAGTACTTCATACATTTGGCAAAATGCGCTATTCTTTTAACCTCTTAAATCAGAAAACAAATATTTTAAACTATTTTTGTTTACCAAGAATTCTACTCAGTCCAATGACTCGTGCCTTTGCTGATGACTGTGTTTGGCATTACCCAATGATGACTAACCACTGAACAAATCCTTTTTGTTGCAGAATATAAGTAGTGAGATTATAGCATTTTTAGTAGCGACAGATATAGGAGAATGAAAGGTGGTGTCCTAATATATATGAAACGAATCTCCACCCAGTACTCACTTCAAAATCACCCAGCGATAATATCAACAAAGTTAACATGCAACTCAGAAATAAATCAGCGGTAAAACAGTGCCTGGATTAATCTACCATCTACCAGCTGAGTCGTTGGAAGCTGACAAAAGAGTGTATGAACGGAGTATGGAAGTATGTTGTATCCAGAGAACAGTAATTATCAGAGATTTTAATTATACCCAAAACAAGATGAAGTAAGTCACTAAACTCGCCCACAGAGTTGGAATCGTACAGTAAGTACACGGAAACTTCACTTTATTATATTCTGAAGCAGGGGACGTGAGGGGATATATCTTGAATCTTGTATTAGCTGCATCAGAAAACAGTCGATAATGTAGCAGGAGATGAATTAACTATCAGTAATCATCATTAGTTATATTCAACCTAAAATTCCGGGACTTCTTAAATTCCAGTTACATGAAAGATGCTGACTACAAACATTCTGATCTTCAAACAATAAGGACAATTTTAGTTAGCTGTATCGTGGAACTAATTATTGAGTCAATAAAAGTCTATTATGCATGGAAAATATTTTATAGTAAAAAAGCCAAGATGTGTGTACCAATGTGTAATTAACCTGGTAAAGAACTGTAAACCAAAACGAAGGAATGGCGTCATTAAGAACTGTTTCTCAGCAAAGAAACTCGCGCATCAAATTACAAAGCCACAAATGAAGAGGATAAAAGTATAGACACCTTCTTTGATATGCTAAAAAGTTAATAATCAAAGCAAGCAAAGTCTTGAAGTAGACTACATATCGATAACATCAGTAACTTAAACTCCAAAGAGTTCTTTAATTACATCAGAAGTAAGAAGCTCCTAACACTGACAACAGACCCACTAGGTTTAGCAAACACAGAGCAGACAAACGATGAGCATGGGATGGCTAAGTTCTTGATGAGATTTGCATCAGTGCTTATGGAGGAAAAATGATGTTCTAAATTCATTATTATTCCTTTACACATTTAAATGAAGGTAGCACAATTAGTGGCCTTATGATTAGTAAGCGAATTATTGTTTGGGATCAGTGAATACAAAATCAACAAGACATCGATATCGGGGTCTGACAGCATATCCCAAAGAGTTTTAAAGGAAGTCAAAATATCAAATACTGAAACCTTTAACCCAAATGTTCAGCTTAAAGAGTGAATTCGTATATGACTGGAAACTAGCTACTCTGACTCGTATATTAAAGAATGGCTGTAAGTCACAACCCAAAATTATCATCCAATTAATTTAGCATTAGCTGAAAAAATGTTGTTTGAGGCCATAATTAGTTAGGCATTTATAATTAAATACTCTCACCAAAGACTCACAGCATGGAACCTGGAACAGTCGTATCATATTATGTCCTTGACTTTTGTCAATGATAATATTAGTATGTATTATTAATCTCAGTTCATCTCAGTTTACAGAAGGAATTTGATACTGTTTCTCATTATCAGCTTCTTCAGAACTTAAAGTCTGTCATGTCACTGGGAATGTACTGTACAAAGATGGACTGAAAGCTGTCATTATAAATGTAAAAAGAGTTATAAATAAAGGATTGATAGCAAGAAAAAGCTTCTACCTCACTGGAAAGAAGTGGTTAACGTGACTCTTCATCTTGTGCTTCGCCAGTTACTCTTTTCCCTGATGCAGAGGGGAATGGGGAGAGTTTTTAGCACCCCTTAATTTTTCTCTTTCTACACTCTCTTCTTATTTCTTAAGTCTTTGGTTAGCTTAGTTCATTTGTCAGACAGTTAACCAAATTATGAATAAACCACTGGATGTAATTACACTAAGCAATAAACATGATTATGGGCCATCAGAGGAACAAGTGAACACATTTTGGTCAAAAAGAAAAATAATCAGAGATAAGTCAAGGTTAAGGTCAATTCAACCTGTTTTGCTCCGATTTCGACCAAACTTTGTGGAAGGGTTGAGGAACAAGAAATTATGGTGTAATTGAATTTTGAGGACAATCGATATGAGGTATACAGGTCACAAGGCGCAGTCAGAATTTTGTCACTTTAACCCAGGTACTTACAGTATATGAAGCAGAATTGGTGGAAAAGCTATAGGTTAGCAAAGGATGATGTGAATCTACCTTCAGAACAGTGTGTCAAAGGTTAAGGGCACAAAGCAAGGACAATTATAACACTCTTGATCGGACTTGGACCCAACTCGGTGGATGGGTTGAGGTTCAGGTAAGTGCGAAGTCAATCAAACGTCAGGATAAAAGGGCAATGTCGAAGGTTCGGCTTTATGCCCGTATTTTAAGTGATTAGGAGGACTCGTAGCATCTTTTCTTAAGCGATTTATTGTACATAGGACACCTGAACTTCCTCCCATATGCCGTGTATTTCATGTTCATATCGACATACTTTGCATCTCTAACATACACGATATTGATATGTAATGCGCAGACAAAATCGCTACGAAAGAGGTGACACGATATCTCGGGGTCCACCCAGAGTAGCCTACTGTTTTTAGACCAAAATAATATAGGGATGGGTGTTGCACTCTTTTATTGTTCCTTCTTGTTATAGCAGTATGAGTGTAGGGCTTCTCGTGGTGATCCATTGCTCTCTGTTATATTTGAATCCGCGTATGCTCTCTCTCTCTCTCTCTCTCTCTCTCTCCCTCTCTCATGAAGTTATCGGTTTCAATACTGCACGCGGATTTTTACATGCAAGTAAACAACGGCATAGTGACTTTTCCTTTCTCTCCCTCCACTTTCCTCCGGGTACCCAATCTTTCTTCCAGTCATTTTTCTACCACTTTCTTTCGCTGTGCTTTTTAGCCTTGGCATCCTCCCTCCCCTTCCCTCGATATCAATTACTTATATTTGTGTTCGCTTTCATGTAAAAGATTTTTATCTGCGTCTTCCATCGAATCTCTCCAGCTTTCAATATACTTGTATATCTTTATTTATACCTATATCTTCACCTGTATCTCCAACTATCTATGTGTCCATCTATCTATCTATCTATATATCTATCTATCCATCAGTCCATCTATCCATCTATCTATTTATCTATCCATCCACCTATCTATCTATCCATCTGTTAATTTATAAGTGTGTGTGTGTGTGTGTGTGTGTGTGTGTGTGTGTGTGTGTGTGTGTGTGTGTGTGTGTGTGTGTGTGTGTGTGTGATACTGCATCTTAATCACTCCGGAGGGATGGAGCCAGAAATCAGGAAGAGGCAGCCTCTTTCACTCACATTTTCGACCGTATTATTAAAATTTGAGCTCGCAAACATGTCAAGTCTCGGATTTATGATAGTCACTCTCAATATATACACCTGTTACGCCAGCTGATGGTTAGGTTGCATTTTACATTTTTTTCAGTCAGCAGCTAGGTAGAAGGTACAACATTTCTCTTCCATAGTATAATTCAGTAATATTGTTAAAAACTGGGGGGTTACCTGCCCTTTTTGCTATATCAGGATTCATACTGTGACCCTGATCAGTCTAGGAGCCGTAGAATATAATGGCCTACGCCAAAGCAAGTTTAAAAATTCCACAATCACGCCCAACTAATCAGTCTGTAGTTTATCTTGTCTTATTTTCTTTCGTCTTAGATAAATTTCCCCGAGCCATCCACCAGAGCCCACTTCCTTCCAGCTTGTTCTGTTCCGTATACACCTTCCACTTTCCTTGATGCCAGGGTTCTTCGGCTTCACAGTAATGTTCAAACAATTCTTCCACATCCTCCTTGACCTCCCCTTTCCTTTCACTGTCTTTAACCCCTTAGGTCCCAGAGTTCCCGTGCGAGGGATTTTGCTGGAAGGGTGCTAGGCGTATCGCCCTCCCCCTCTCGGCTCCCAGTCGCGAAGCTCATGTCCCTACCCCGGGGCTCCCTTCTTTATTAAATTTTGAAAATGCCCAGTTCTGTCCCATATCGGGGACGCGGGGCGCTGAGAGGTTAATTTTGATCTGTGCATTTTCTTCCAGCCTTGCACTAATACTTGTTTCCATATGTCCACTCTCCTTTAACACCCCATGATCAACTGCCTCATACCACGTCTTCTTCTAAACACCTGCCTTAGTACGTTACTTCTCACGATGCCAAATCCTCTTAGCTTACCTATATTTTACTTTGGAAGGCCTTACGTACTTCATTTTCAATAATTTCCACGCATTTCCGGTATCCCGAATGAAGAAATTTCCCTGGATTGCATGTCCCTCTAACACTACAATTCGTTAATGTTGTCTCACACTTTTGACCTCTTGCAGCTTAACCAGATATCTCAGGGGCAGGAAAATAAAATGTTACGGCTCCACTTTCTCTTCCCGGCAATTGTTTGTTACTAGTATTATATTCTAGTATAATTTTATTGTTACAACTCGACATTTATAAAAGAGAGATGGTAGATTCAGGCCTAACTACAATGAAAAGGGTATGGTGTTCTGTAGGTCTGACGAATCGCCTATCCAATCATTTCAAATATTTAGTGACGCCTGTGCAATGACGTATCTGTGTGGCGTCCCCATACATGCAAATTAAACCATTGTGGGGCAGGGCGCTACTCAGGCTTATTATTGCAGTTATTATAGCCAATTTTACTGAATACAGGGAAACCCCTGCTTTACAAAGGGTGTAATATTTGTAACCGTGGCTAAATCATGAGAGTAGGAAGAGTTTGGTGGCCCAGCACAACAGAATGGTTAGATACAGGGCTGTCTTTCTCCAGAGCTTTTGTGATGCATCTTCCGCAGTGGTTTATTTTGTAAATGACGCCTTAACCCCTCCACTTCGGTGTCGTAACTTTTAGTTTATGCTTTTTGCCCTCTACCTGAGTTATTCAGTTTAGGGTAAACGATTCCTAATGTTTTGCCAAAATTAAGACTTCATTAGCCTGTTCATTAATCTGCTCGACCAGACAGACTGAGGTAGAACAGCAACAACAATAATAACAACAGCTAACAGAGATCAATTGTAAGTTTAAAAAAAGTATCGAGATAGCAAGCCTAATATATGGAGTAAGTCCTCGGAAAGAAGGGTTGGTAACGCCATTTGTTATCGTTACTGATGCCATCAATGTCGGCATTAAACAAGTACACAACGTGCAAGAAAGAGTAAGATGTTAACTGAGGAATATATGTTGGTAAGGAAGGGACGCTACGATGTCTCCTCGGGCAACAAGAATACGGGCAAGAGAAGGGCTCTCAGAAGCTAAACTATGTATTGGGATTATACTATACCAAAGTCAGACGAGTACATTCAACTGACGTGGCACTGTGGTTAGAACACTCCAGTCGAAGTGATGGAATTGCACATTCTTGATAGGCATCAGGTGGCTTTTTTTATTCCTTTTTTTTTTTTCTTTTACTGAATGCCAGTGAGGGAGCTGCACACACATTTACCTTCATTTTCCATCACTGCCTGGGTACGTAACTTCATCCACCATACGTCACACTCTGTGTTATATTATTTCACGCTATTTTTTTTTTCAGTCACCTCCACTCACCCTCACAACATTCATCCCATTTAGGAAGGTTCTTTACACTATAGCTTCTGGATACAGCAGACACACCACTCATCACCAGTTTCACTCACGTCTCCGAAATTCTTGCACTGACCTCCATGTGTTCACACACACACACACACACACACACACTATATATATATATATATATATATATATATATATATATATATATATATATATATATATATATATATATAAATCTATCTATCTATCTATTTATCTATCTATCCATCTATATATATATATATATATATATATATATATATATATATATATATATATATATTTGTGTGTGTGTGTGAGAGAGAGAGAGAGAGAGACTATACTTGTGAAATGTCCCACAGCAAACCATAGTCGAATGGTAAAAAGCAGAAACAAGGTTTTTAAATAGTTACAATGATGAAAAATGTTCATAATTAAAATAAATTAATAATTACTCCCTTTGGCAACAGGGGATGAAATAAATAAAGCTAAACGTAGTAATGTTGGGCATAATACCTGAGAACATAAGTATACGTGCTACATTACCTTCCAGTACTTGAACAACAGTTGCTCCGGTACGAACAGAAGAACACCGTAGTCTTGCCAGCACGTTGGGCGAGGAAGTCGGGGAAGGAGGCGCCGACGAGGTCAAGTGAAAGGGATAGGAAGACTTGTGATGATTCGCTTGGTGAGAAGAGAACGGCAGGAGAGTGTGGAATGAAGATAATGAAGAAAGTTTGGTTCTCTCTCGATGTGAAGAGTTAACAGAGTCTGGGAGTGGCGATAGAGTGATACCTGGCTTAGTGCGGAAGAAGGTATTGATCGATACTGGAGGAACTGAGGATTGTGAGTTTGGGTACGAGTTCCTTTGAGAATAGAGAGAGAGCGGAGAGAAAAATGTGGATGTGGGGAGAAAGGGGATGCCGTCGCCTTTTTTCACCGACAGTCGCAGTCTGCTGCCAACCACACCAGCACTGGAACATGACACAACACCATGCATCAGTCACCGTACACACATGCCAAGCAGTACAACTTTGCTGCAATATTACGTTACCTGATAACTGCATGTATCTCCGCCTGGCGCAGTTGGAAACTTTGGTCTAAACAGCCCATAACTCAGCTAGGCGGCGTCGACAACTTGTTCTTGATATGATTTTACATCCCAGCACATGGATGTAACTGCTTTTGCCTGCGTAGCTAATGGGGGTGGGGGGTTGGGGAGGTTGACACGAAGCAGCCATCAAGGAGAGAGATGGTCCAGAATTTTAATGAAAGAGTTTTTATTTATTTTTTATTAATTTTATTTGCATACTGTCCCAGACTCCTGTAATGCACTCTTAGCTACATATAATCGTCAAGAGTTAGCTGAAATTTAGACCTAGAGATTTGCGACCAAACAGCCTAATGTAAAGTGGAGCAGGCAGAGTTTTCCGACTATGAGGTTAAAACAATCCAAGAATCTTTAGATGTATTTCCAGAGATTGATAAAAGTACTACATACCTCAGTTTAATAATTCCATTATTTTCTTATATATTGGGAGTTACAGATATCTTTAAGAAAAGTGCATCTGCCCATTCTCTCTTGTACATGCATGTGATTGAGCCGTACATATATATATATATATATATATATATATATATATATATATATATATATATATATATATATATATATATATATTGAGACAGATATAATCAGTGTCTTACATTTCAGGCAGAAACCCACCTTCCTATCGCAAACACACACACACACACACACACATTAGGAAAACTACTTGTGTTCAGTAATTCACGAAGGCCGTCTTTCTGACATGACCACTGCATCCTATGAACGGATGACGGCAAGCTCTCCGATCTATAACACTGGGTTTGTAACTGATGAGACTGCAGTCACTGAAAGCCAAAAATATCGCCCTCTTATTCTTGAACGACCCTGACAGAGAAGCCAGGAAAAGTCTGTAGATCAATGCCCGCAGTGTGTATTAGTATTTGATTTTCAATTTGAACTAAATTATACGAGAATAACAATTATCATGAACACAATAAATTCAGGTCGTGGCCTAGATGACATCACAGACTACTAGACTCTTTTTGCATTTATCGCTGCTGCCAACATATTGCAGGGGCTTGCAAGGCTATTACCCTTAACTCTGTTTCTAGGATGGGGGATATTACAGTCGTGGAAGCACAAAAAGGACTAGCAATGAAATGATTTTTCACCACCAGTCACTATATCCATCTAATATATAAGACACAATGTGTGTGTGTGTGTGTGTGTGTGTGTGTGTGTGTGTGTGTGTGTGTCCTTTAGGCATGGCCAGTTTTTAACCTTGAAAAAAGAAACATTCCACAGTGGTAGACTGCCACCCAGGTTTTAGAGAGGTTGGATCCCCCGGGGGGAACCCATAAGGGTACCTGGCAGTGGTGGTATGCACGTCAATAGTTCTTAACCTGGGAAAAAGAAACTATGCACCATGATATACCTTCATTATGGCGGATGAGGGCGCCAACCATCCATTCACTCGATGTAGCGCAACCTACAAGTGATTAAAAACTAAGTGACAAACCAATGGCTTCTTGTAACTCAGGAACCCATTAACTACGTTAAACGGTAACCATATAATTAAAGGGGCCCAGGTGGTCTCATGGGTTAAGTGATCTAATAGACTGAGTGGGTGAAGACCCTTAAAGTTTTCTTCAAAGGGTTGGTTCAGGTCTTTTACCCACATAATACCACTCATCGACAAGCAAGGCTGGTCATTCTTACCCTAAACGTTGGGGCAGAGTAGCTTTGCCTCAGGGCTCTACGCTCCTAATGCAGTGAAAGAGGACTAAATGGTAGATGATAATGACAGAGGTAGACCACAGACTGGACTATGCCTAAAGCAGAGTGGGATCCCCGGAGGCCAACATCAGGTAACCCCACCAGTAATCATAAATTCTTTTGTTGTTGTCATAGTCCAAATAAATATCGGTGCTATAAAGGATAGGATCCTTACACACACACACACACACACACACACACACACACACACACACATCTATCTATCTATCTATCTATATATTCGGGTGGCCCTTATTTTGACATTTTAAAAAGCTTTACCTCAGACCCTCGAAAGTGGTTCCGGTCCAGAAAAAACTATCTGAGTGAAATTTGATGCAAATCTATTAATATTTAGAGGTGGCTCAAGGACTTCTAACTGTTGCGGACTCGACGAGTACGGCCATTACCAAATATAGCATGGGCCAAAATTAATAATCCGGGTATTTACTGATGCATGGGATCTTGGAAGTACGCAGCAATGTGCAATGTCTGACAGTCTGGTCTTCGGTGTGTCACGTGATAGGGATGTGTGTGAGTGTGTGTGTGTGTGTGTGTGTGTGTGTGTGTGTGTGTGTGTGTTCTCTACGTAAATTTACATCTACATACTACACTAATGTTACATCATAAGACATTACTGAACCTCTCTCCTTTTGCTTGTCTGCAGACTGTGTCCATATTGGAAACACGGTCCCAGGATTTTCTAGTCATCTACATAGAAGGGATTGAAGGGGGAGGCGGTGGTAGAATCGGTAGAGAGGAGGCCTTCAGTCCTAGTACACCCAAGTTCGAATCCCTGCTGGGGCAGGGAACGGTTTAAGGATTTGACGTTCTTAAAAAGCAAACTCTTCTGATTTATCAGATGACCCGCCGACATGTCATAAAAGAACCCCCGCTAATACCAATACACCAGTCCTGTATAAGACAGCCCTTGCATGTATTCAATATGGATGGTGGGTGTTAGCACCGAAGTGGTGACATGTGGAGATGCAGGAGGACTACTGGGACTTGGGAATAGGCCCTGAAGCCTTTGCCCAGAGTCTGACAGGTTAACAAAAAAAAACTCCCTTTAGAGAAACAAGTCCTTGGCCTCTTTCTTATTGTCATCATGTTCTCAGAGAGGATATCCGAACAGCAGCAACTCAGACCATCCAGCGGGTTGAAGTGTTCTGGTCTAAGGCCAGGATCCAAACCAAGCATCAACAGGACTCAATCAAGAAACTAAAAACTATTCTTTGAATGGAAATGACTGAAGAAAAACAAGAGACGACAGACTAACACCTAAACAGCCAATGAATCTACGTTCTCAGCCGAGGGCGAGTAACTTTTTGACACTGTACATGCAAAAGCTTTGGAGCTTATCGATAATCAAGAGGATAAAGCCTTCCTCGAAACTCAGCAAAAGAAGGGACGGCCTGGCTCTATGGCAGGAGCTGACTAGCCGTTGCTTCAGCAAGAGCAAAAAAAGGATGAAAAGCAAGAATTGCAATTGAGAAGGAAACATCGATCACATCTTTACAAGGAAGTCATGTTGGATAGAGCAACACTGGAGAGCAGTGTTTCTGAGGACAGTGCATTATTGAAGAAACAGGTCGCAGGGTAAGTACTGCCCCTCCACCACAGAAACGAGGATGTCAAACTGCCATTTCATCAGACCTGGTTGCTATGCTTGATCGAAATGGATCAAGTGACAAGGCTGCCATGATGATCATCTTTGAGGCTGCATGGGCCTTCGGACTAGACCTTCAAAACCTTGCCATGAGCAGATCGACCATATAACATCAACATCAACAACACCGGAAGGCAGCTGCCACCATCATCAAAGAGTCATGTAGGCCAAATACAGCCCAGTCCGCTCGAATAGTAAACTTATGGATGACCTCAAAGGCAACCAGAAGGTAGATAGGTTGCCCATTTTGGACTCAACGATTGGGGAGAAGTTGCTGGAGATTCCAAAGATATCAGCTTCAACTGGACAAGCTATTGCGCAAGCTGTGCACAATGCTCTCCACGAATGGCGGCTGGAAAACTTGATCTGTGCTATGTGCTTTGACACAACCAGCTCCAACACGGGCCGATCGTCTGGAGCTTGCGTAATTCTTGAACAGCTTTTGGAGACGAATCTTCTTCACTATGGCTGCAGGGTTCACATTCTGGACTTAGTCTTGGCTGCTGCCTTTGCGGAATGCTTGTGGTCCACCAATAGACTGGAAATTCTTGTGTTTAAGCTGTTCCGAGCACAATGGCCATCCACCGACCAAATCGAGTGATTTCTTGTAAACTAGTGAACCAATTACTACGTTTGTCTGTAACCATATAACTAAATAAACGCCTGGTGGTCTGATGGGTTTTGGAACTCTGTCCCAACTATAAAGTATCAGTAAGGTTTTACACCTAAGGGGAAGTTTGCGTTCATTGCTCGCATATCACCTCTCAGGGAAGAGCTATTAGTGGCTCGTGTCTTAAATGCCAAGACTAAGTAGACTAGCCTCTGGTCCCTACGCTTCTAATGGGGTAGTACAGGACTGGACTAATATAACATTTGCTGTATATATATATATATATATATATATATATATATATATATATATATATATATATATATATATATATATATATTTGTCACTGGCGAAGTTACCCCAGTAGCGAATGGGTGAAATAGAAGATAAGGTGATAATGAAAGGAGTGAGAAGCGAGCCATTATGAACATAAATCTTTTTTCTTATCAGTTTTGCTGCCTGTAAAGGGAGACCCTGGTCCCCAGCTGTGTTTACCCAGCGGTCAATTTTTGCCTTCCCAACTGATAACACACCAGATGTTTTTCTTACAAATTATGCAGAAAGTTCCTCTTGTCCTTGAACTGTGGGTGTGACATAATGTGGGAGGAGCAAAGTAGGGATGTTTGCCAATTAGAAACCTAAATGGCGCTTTAATCACGTTCTTGATGGCACGCAATTGGTTCTGTGTGGAGTGTATGAGGCCCTCATTGGTAGCAGGTGCCTCTATTGTTTCTGTATGGACAGAGATTATTTTTAAGACAGCCTAGTGGTTAATTAGCTGAGAAAGGCGGAGTAAGTCTCCTTTATAAGCTCCAGGAAAATGTGTAGAGACACATTTGTCTTATTTTGTACACACATCCCTGTACAAATTTTGTCCCTTTTTGTACACACATCCCTGTACACATTTTGTCATTTGTACACATTTGTACACATTTACTGTCACTTTACACTTCTGTCACATTGTGTTGCACTTTTCCCCAACACTACTCAATACGTGACTTTGATTGACAAAACACACTGTGTGTGCACCATTTCCCAGTTTTGGTTCACTCCTCCATTTACACTAGTGTGTGATTTATATCTGGATTTAACCTTCGAAGTCTCCACGTTTCCTCGAGCTTTGTGAGTAGTTTCCACTGAGTGTATTCTGGTTAGGTAATAAATAACTTGTTTTGTATTTGTATCCTGAGGCCTATATGAATCCTCCCTTTTGTAAAACGAACCCTGGTTCTTCTTTGGTTGTGTATGTTACAGTGTACAGTAAAGTTGAGTTAGTTTTCTTGCAAACTTTATCTTAACTCTTTTGGTGCTTAATTAAGGGTTAAGAGTGCACCGTAATATACCCCCCATAACAATTTGGCGACCTCCTGCCAGGATAGCTCTGTGACATAATATTGGCAACCTTAGCCACATACAGAGTGCTTACTCTTACCTACTTAACTATAACGGGTAATCATGGCCCTAATGAGTGATAGTGATGTGAAAGCATTTTTGGATTCTAAGCCTTCCCCAACCAGAGTGAAAACACTCACAATCACGAGCTCATATTGCTTGCCCAGGCCTTAAAGTTCAGATTTCCTGCCTCAGTCACTAAGTTACTTGATTTAATATTGAACACCATGTTTGAGCAAAGTGAGTCCTCTATAGCTAGTTCTGAGCCATTTGATACTGCACAAGGTGTTGACCCTGAGCCTTTGGCATCGGAGATACCTGGCCCTAGTGATTTTTCTGCTCATGATACTGGTGACAAAATGCAACTTGAGTTAGCCAGAATTAAGTTGAGGGAACTTGAAGTGCAAGCAAAAATGAGGGAAATAGAATTACAGGCTCAAATGAGACAAAAGGAAATGGATCACGAATTCAGACTGAAGCACCCTGATAGTTTACCTAGAGCTGGTAGTTCATCTGCCAAGGAATCTTTTGATGTTGCTAGGAACATTAAGCTATTCCCTCCCTTTAATGAGCAAGATGTCACCAAGTATTTCCATATATTTGAAAAGGTGGTAGGTCGTCTCTCATGGCCAAAAGACTCTTGGACAGTACTGCTGCAGATTGTTTTGAAAAGAAAGGCTCAAGAGGTTTACATTTCTTTATCTGTTGATCAAAGTGCTAACTATGATTGTTTAAAAGATGCCATTCTCAAAGCATATGAACTCGTGCCAGAGGTATATAGGCTTAAATCTAGATCCACCTTTAAACAGAGAGATAAGACTCATGTGGAATATGCTAGAGTACTCACAGACTTATTTGATCAGTGGTTGCATTCTAAGAAAGTTGATGATTTTTGTGAACTTAATGATCTTGGAGAACTTTACTGGTAAGATAGATAGGGATGTGGCTACATACCTAGTGGAAAAAGATTTAGATACCCTAGCTGAGGCTGCTGTTGTAGCAGATAACTATAGTATAATTCATAAGCATGAACTTAAGCCTCAGATATTTGTTAAGGGTAGGAGAGTGAACCAACCAGTTTTTGTGAACCCTTCCTCTGGTAAAGGCAAGTTAATGTCAAGTGACACTAGTGGGAACACTGCAACCCCACAGCATGTTAGTTCTACGAAAGTAAGTGAGGACAGTGTTGCCAGAGAGTCAAGAAAAAGTGTCAGGTTTTGCCAGTATTGCCAGAAAACGGGGCACTTGTAGGATTGGTGCTGGAAGAAACGAGGGAAAAATCCCTTTACAAAACCAATTACTCTGATAAACTCTTGGGGATCTTTTAACGCCAATAGAGAGCAGCCACCCACAGATATTATTAGCGGTAGTCAGACACAACCCCAGCAGGTGCATATTGTTGATAAGGCCTGAGTGGAACTGTTAGTGGTGGATAGACAGACTCCTGTAGAGCCATTGTTAGACACTAATAAGACTGGGGCAGTGCAGCCGTCAGGTTCAGGTGAGAGTGGTAATAAGACTCCATCAGAGTGTCCTCCCCCAAGCAGTACTCAAAGTGATTCCTTCCCAGGTCATTTATTTGGTAACTTTATTTCTAAGGGATTAGTTTCAGTTGATGGAAAAGGTGGTAAGGAAGTCACTATACTTAGAGACACAGGAGCTTCACTGTCACTAATGTTGAAGGGGACTGTTGATGTAGCTAACCATAATGAATGTGTCTTCTTGCAGGGTATAGCTGAGTTTGTATCTGTTCCCCTAGTTGAGGTGAAGCTCCAGTCAGAGTTAGTTACTGGTTCAGTGAGTGTGGGTGTTGTTGACCAGATTCCTGTACAAGGAGTCACTTTCCTTTTGGGTAATGACCTGGCAGGAGGACAGGTGAGTGCTGTTCCCTGCGTGTCAAAAACTCCCCTGGGTGAGGATAGGACTAAAGAGTTGGAAGATACATGTCCTAAATTGTTTCCCGCATGTGCTGTAACTAGAGCTATGACGGCAAAAGCCAGCCATGAGAATGTTGACAGTAATGGCACTGGCAATGCCGATGATGATATTGGGCTTGGTGATACTTTTTTTGCCCCGTTTAATGACTCAGAGGTTGATGATTCTCCCCAGACTGATGCAAGAGCAAAGTTAGCTGATATGCAAAGATCTGATCCAGAGATTGCCACTTTAACTGACTCAGCAGTTAGGGAAAATGAATGTGAGTCTGAACTGCCTGAGTGTTATTATTTAAGGTCAAATAACGTGTTAATGAGAAGATGGAGACCTCCTAGTGTTGCTCATGATAACGAGTGGGAGACTGTACATCAGGTGGTGGTTCCAAGACCCTATAGGCAAAAAATTATGTCCATTGCTCATGGCTCTTCTTTAGCAGGTCACTTAGGGGTGAGGAAGACTCTCTCCCGCATCTAGCAGCATTTTTACTAGCCTGGAATCTGTCGAGATGTCTCCCGGTTCTGTAGGTCATGTCCCACCTGTCAGCTAGTCGGTAAGAGCAATAAGCCCATCCCTGCGGCTCCTTTGATTTCTCTACCTGTGTTTGAGGCCCCATTCACTAGAGTCCTTTTGGACATTGTTGGCCCTTTGCCTAAGACCTCTTCAGGCCAACAGTACATCCTCACAATGTTAGACACGGCCACTAGATATCCTGAAGCCATTCCCTTGAGAAATATTTCAGCTAAATTGGTTGTAAAAGAGATGCTAACCTTCTCTACCGGTTTTGGTCTCCCTAAAGATGTGCAGTCGGATCAAGGCAGTAATTTTAATTCCAAACTGTTCAGACAAACCCTTAAGGAGTTAGGAATCTCACAGATCAGTTCCTCAGCATATCATCAACAGAGTCAAGGTGCATTAGAGAGGTATCAGCAAACTTTGAAAAGTATGCTCAGAAAACTATGTGTTGATGAAAAGGAATGAGACAAGTGTTTGCCTTTCCTACTTTTTGCAACCAGAGAGGCACCGAGCGAGTCCTTGGGCAACTCCTCATTTCAGTTAATCTTTGGCCATGAAGTAAGAGGTCCTCTTAAACTCCTCAAACAACAATGGGTCAAGGATGATGACCAACTTAACCGTGCTAGACTATGTGTCAAAATTTAAAGAAAGACTGGCCTTTAGTATGGAAGAAGCCAAGGCACACTTGGAGTCCTCTCAGGAGAAGACGAAGAGGTGGTATGACCACTTTAAGAAAGTTAGGCACAGAGTGTTTCACCCAGGCGATCAAGTTCTTGTCTTGCTTCCCATTCATGGTCAGCCTCTGCAGGCAAGTTTTGCAGGCTCTTATCTAGTGGAAAAGAGGGTAGGTGAAGAAAATTATGTCATTTTAACCCCAGACCGGAGGAAGGAACAAAGATTGTGCCATATAAATATGTTGAAGGAGTACCACAGGCGAGATGTGGACCCCCCTAGTGCTGCATGCGTGGTGTCGGCTGTTGAGTTTGTGGACCCCCCTAGTGCTGAATGCGTGGTGTCGGCTGTCGAATTGGCAGAGGACAAGGGCTGCCCTTTGACTTTGGACCAAATGACCCGTTGGAGAGAAAACCAGGAAGCTTGGAGTACAATGACTGATAAACTTTCCCACTTGACTGCAGAGCGGCGTGCTGAGCTTGTTGCCCTTCTCAGGAAGTTCCCTGATGTCTTCCAGGACACCCCAGGACGGATGGAAGTGGCACAGCACGATGTGGACGTTGGAGATGCCATCCCTGTAAGGCAGTTCCCCTACTGGGCTAGTCCTCAGAAGCAGACCATCATTCGAAAGGAACTGAACTACATGTTGCAGCAGGGGTTAATCGAGTCCTGTCAAAATGAGTGGTGCTCCCCGGTCATAGTGGTTCCAAAACCCGATGGGTCACATCCCTTTTGTATTGATTATCGTAAAGTCAACTCCCATGCCAAGACTGATACTAACCCACTTCCTAGAGTAGATGATTGCGTGGACGCGATAGGCAGTGCTAAGTTTATCACAAAATTCGATTTAATGAAGGGATATTGGCAAGTCCCACTCACAGAAAGGGCCCAAGAAATTTCCTGTTTTGTGGTCGGTGGCAGGACTTATAAATGTAAGGTCATCCCCTATGGTATGAAGAATGCTCCTGCCACCTTCCAAAGGCTGATGAATGATCTCACAAAGGATGTTGAGAACTGTGTTTCTTATGACGATGTTGTTATTTTTAGCAACACCTGGGAACAACACTTGAGCCAACTAGATGCCTTGCTTCAGAGACTCTCCTCTGCTAATTTAGTGTTTAATTTTGCTAAATGTGAATTTGTGAGGGCCCGAGTGCAGTACCTAGGTTATGTGGTCAGTTTTGGCCAAGTGAGTCCACCTGATGTTAAAGTTCAGGCCATAGTCAATTACCCCCAACCCAAAAATAAGAGAAAGTTGCAACGATTCTTGGGTATGGTAGGGTACTACAGACGTTTTGTCCTGAACTTCTCTGATCTTGTAGCTCCCCTCACTGATTTGTTAAGAAAAGGAGTCAAGTATGAGTGGAAGCCAGAATGTGAGGAAGCCATCCTGACAAGTCACCCGGTGCTTCAAGCTCCCAATTTTGATAAACCCTTTAAATTAGCTGTTGATGCCAGTGGCCTAGGGGCCGGTGCAGTTTTGCTTCAGGATAATGATGAAGGCTTTAAGATGCCTGTGTGCTATTTTAGCAAAAAGGTCAATAAGACCCAGAGAAATTTCAACTATTGAGAAAGAACTCTTTGCATTCATACTTGCCCTTCAACACTTCTCTGTATATGTTGGTCCAGGGTCAGGTGATGTTGTAGTGTACACTGATCACCACCGTCTGAAATTTTTGTTCTGATTTAAGTACAAAAATCTTAGATTGACCCGCTGGGCTCTATATTTGCAAGCATTTTCCCTTGATGTAAGACATGTGAAACGTGTTAGTAATGTTTTAGCAGGTTACCTGTCCAGAACTTGATTGGACAGTATCCAGAAATTTCCCCTTGGGAAATTTCTTCTCACAGGAAGGGAGGTGTCACTGGCGTAGTTACCCCAGTAGCAAATGGGTGAAATAGAAGATAAGGTGATAATGAAAAGAGAGAGAAGCGAGCCATTATGAACATAAATCTTTTTTCTTATCAGTTTTGCTGCCTGTAAAGGGAGACCCTGGTCCCCAGCTGTGTTTACCCAGCGGTCAATTTTTACCTTCCCAACTGATAACACACCAGATGTTTTTCTTACAAATTATGCAGAAAGTTCCTCTTGTCCTTGAACTGTGGGTGTGACATAATGTGGGAGGAGCAAAGTAGGGATGTTTGCCAATTAGAAACCTAAATGGCGCTTTAATCACGTTCTTGATGGCACGCAATTGGTTCTGTGTGGAGTGTATGAGGCCCTCATTGGTAGCAGGTGCCTCTATTGTTTCTGTATGGACAGAGATTATTTTTAAGACAGCCTAGTGGTTAATTAGCTGAGAAAGGCGGAGTAAGTCTCCTTTATAAGCTCCAGGAAAATGTGTAGAGACACATTTGTCTTATTTTGTACACACATCCCTGTACAAATTTTGTCTCTTTATGTACACACATCCCTGTACACATTTTGTCATTTGTACACATTTGTACACATTTACTGTCACTTTACACTTCTGTCACATTGTGTTGCACTTTTCCCCAACACTACTCAATACGTGACTTTGATTGACAAAACACACTGTGTGTGCACCATTTCCCAGTTTTGGTTCACTCCTCCATTTACACTAGTGTGTGATTTATATCTGGATTTAACCTTCGAAGTCTCCACGTTTCCTCGAGCTTTGTGAGTACTTAGTTTCCACTGAGTGTATTCTGGTTAGGTAATAAATAACTTGTTTTGTATTTGTATCCTGAGGCCTATATGAATCCTCCCTTTTGTAAAACGAACCCTGGTTCTTCTTTGGTTGTGTATGTTACAGTGTACAGTAAAGTTAAGTTAGTTTTCTTGCAAACTTTATCTTATCCCTTTTGGTGCTTAATTAAGGGTTAAGAGTGCACCGTAATATACCCCTCATAACAATATATATATATATATATATATATATATATATATATATATATATATATATATATATATATATATATATATATATATCATCCACTCCTACGTTGCTCCATGAGGAGCGTAGAAGCCCGGGGCTAGGGTTGGTCCTGACATTAAAGATGAGAGGGACCAGCCTAACTAATCCCTGAGTGGCATTACGTGAGCAATAACCCCCAACCATCCCTTGGATATAAACCATCACCGGCTCAATCTGATTGGAGCGCTGTAATTACCCACTAAACCACCAGGTGCCAAAGTTTGGTTTTATGGTTACCACCCAGCGTAGTAAATCGTTTCCCGGTGTACAGGAAACCATTTGGCTTGTCACTCAGTGTAGAGTCACCCACAGGCGGAAGGAAGAGGAAAGAATGAAGGAAAGAAAGACAGAAGAGGATAGAAGGAAAGAAGGATGGAGGAGAGGAAAGGGCAGACACCCGACAGCAGCACTACATTGAGTGAGTGGATGGTGAGCGCCCCTACCTACCACACACACACACATACACACACACACACACACACACACACACACACACACACACACACACACACACACACACACACACACACACACACACACACATACACACACACACAGACACACACACACACAGACACACATACATACATACATATATATATATATATATATATATATATATATATATATATATATATATATATATATATATATATATATACACACACACACACACACACACATATCTCTCTCTCTCTCTATATGTATATACACACACACACACGCACGCACGCATGGACATCACTAGGGCCTAGGCCTGTTATAACGCACGCAACTAGGCAAAGTACCCTTCAAGAAACATCCTACGTACAGAAATCCTGTGATCTAATATGATACATATTCATATCTGTCTGTGTATATCGACATCTGTCTTTCTGTCTGTCTATCTCTGTATCTATCTATCTATTTATTTCTGTGTGTGTGTGTGTGTGTGTGTGTGTGTGTGTGTGTGTGTGTGTGTGTGTGTGTATGCAAGAGCGGGTGCGTGAGTGTGTGCGGGCATGTGTATACTGTATGTGCACGTGAGTTGTGAGTCATTTGTGATGAAGTTTTGAGTACTGGTTTCGATTTCCTAAACAATGAAAGCTTTCGGTATAATACTCTTTGGCACAGTTCGCGTAAACGTGATTTAGAGCTGCGAGACAGAATTACGTCTGACTACCTTAGGATTTATCTGCAGGACGATGATAAAAAGGAAGAATATAAGAGGGAAGTGTAGTAGCGATTGGATGTACAGTAGCCTATATGATCTGGAGCAGACGGGGGAGGTGGGAAATGTGTGCAAATTATTCACGGAAGAAATCTGTGCATAATGTGAGGTGGTGTCTAGGGGTGAAGAGAAGATGAATGGGGGTTCACTGAACATCATGGTGGAATGAAGAGGTGGGACAAGCTGTGGCGCAGAGGAAGAATGCATATAGTGGGTGGATGAGAAGCAGAGGCACGGAGGAAGGTGGGAGACAGAATAGAGAGTTATACCCGTATGTAGAGAAGAGGAGAGATGTGAAGAGATTAGTAAGAGAGAATATGAAGAGAGTGGATGAGGAGTTTGGAAAGAATCTGAGTGTAAAGTGGAGGGAATGTAAGAAAATGTCCTGGAAGGAGGTTAGGAGGGTAAGATCGGGTGATAAAAATGGTAGTAGGGGAGTGAAAGATAAAAGTGGCAGATTGTTGGTGGAAAAGGGGGAAAAAGTGAGAAGATGGAGAGAACATTTCAAGAAATTGTTAAACACAGAGAATAAGCGTAACACTGGTATAAGTGGCTGGGGAGTGGCTGGGAGAAGGAGGGAGATGAGAAGGGAGGAAGAGGAAGAGATCAGTAAGATGGAAGGTGTGGAAGAAATGAAGAAAGTCAATACTGGGGAGAGCCCCAGGAATTGATGGAATGTATAGTGAAATGCTGAAGCATGGGGGAGAGATAGTAGCAGAATAGATATGTAAGATATGCAAATTGGCCTGGGAGGAAGCGGATGGAAGTCAGGTATAATTATTCTCCTGTACATAGGAAAAACGGAAAAAGAAGTTTATGGAAACCATAGGACGATTTGCCTTCTTAACGTAATAGGAAAAGTACATAGTAGGATACTTATTGACAGAGTTAGGGAAATAACAGAGGAATAATTGGAGAACAGGAAGGTTTCAGGAAGGGAAGAGGTGTAGATCAGATATTTATCCTTATGTGTTTAGTGGAAATGTTTCTAGTGAAGGGAAAGAAGTTGTATCCTGCCCTCATGGTTTTGGAGAATGCATAAAGAATGTGGAAAAAAATAAAATTTATATGGAGTAAATGGGAAGCTGTTGAATGCCGTGAGGATTATGAATGAGGGCATTAGGGCTGCAGTGCGTGTGGATAGTGATCTGAGTGAATATTTCTGTCAGAATATTGGACTGAAACAGGGTTGTGCCATGTATCCATGGTTGTTCAGTCTGTATATAAATGGAGTTATAAAAGAGATGCAAGGTAGGGTTGTGGATGTTGGAACGGCCATAATGAGAGGAGGCAGCGGTTGGTAACTTCCTGTTCTAGTGTTTGCAGATGATACTGCATTGATGAGTGAACACGAAGGGGAACTACAAGGCTTGGTGAATGAGCTTGGAAGAAGATGTAAGAAACGGAATCTACCGGTGAATGTCGGGAAGAGTAAAGTTGTGGTCTTCGTGAGAAATTAAGTCACTGAATGCACAGTGAGTCTGGATAGTGACGAAATAGAAAATGTGAGTGCATTAAAGTACTTGAGTAGTATGATGAGAAAGACTGGATGTTGGGAGGATGAAGTAATTGACAGGGTGCAACGGGAAAGAAAAGTTGCTGGATCAATGAAAGCAGTGATAGGAAATAGGGAAGTGAGCATGAAAAAAAAAAAAAAAAGTCGCTGCATGACGGTATTGTGATCCCAACTCGAACGAACGGAAATGAAGCTTGGACCTTGTTGGGGCGACATAAGTCAAGTGTGAGAGCAGTGGAAATGAGTTATTTGAGAGAAGCATGTGGCATTACATGAAGAGACAGGCTGACAAATAAGGGCGAGAGAGAGCTCTGTGGTGTGGATGTGGATGTGACAGAAAGCCATGTCAAGGGGATGGAGAGTGAAAGACATACTACGAGAGTGTGAGTGAGGTGGAGGGGGGGGGGGAATGGGAGACCGAGGATGAGATGGAAGGATGAACTAGGGAGGTATATGAGGGGGGGGGGGGTGTAGGGGTGTAAGTTGGGTGGAAGGCAGGGAAAGGGCAGGGGACAGGGCGACATGGAGGCGATATGTTGGTGGCCACCCCTTACGGGATTAATGCGTCTGCCTCTAGATAAATAGATATTTTCCTTTCTGTTTAAAATATGTACTCGGGTGTCTTAACAGACAGCCCTTTGCCGAAGAGTTATTCTATAGGAGTAAAACTTAGATCTATCTATTTATCTATCTTGCTAGACGCCTCAATCCCGTTCGGGGTGACCACAAACAAATTGCCTCCACGTCGCCCCGTCCCCCGCCATTTCACTGCCCTGCTCCCAACTCACACCCCCCTCTCTCATATGCCTTTCCACCCCATCCCTCCATCTCATCCTCGGCCTCCCCCTCCCTCTCTCCCCCTCCACCTCACTCACATACACTCCCTTCGTCAGTCTATCGCCCTCCATCCTCTCCACATGGCCAAACCACCTCAGTGTGTTCCTCATAACGCTTCCTATCACATCCACATCAACACCACAACGCTCCTTTATATCCTCATTCGTCAGCCTGTCTCTCCATGTGACTCCACAGGCTCCTCTTAAGTAACTCATTTCCACTGCTCTCACTCTTGACTTGTGTCCTTCCAACAACGTCCAAGCTTCACTTCCATACGTTAGAGTTGGTATCACAATATTGTCATGTAGTAATTTTTTCACTTCCATGCTCACTTCCCTGTTTCTTATCACTGCTTTCAAAGATCCAGCAACCATTCTTCCCTGTTGTATCCTTTCCAGCACTTCACCCTCCAAACCTCCAACCTTACTCATCACACTACCCAAGTACTTAAACGTACTCACATTTTCCAATTCCTCACCATCCAACCTCGCTGTACATTCACTGACTTCACCTCTCACAAAGATCATCACTTTACCCTTCCCTACATTCACCTTTAGATTCCGTTTCTTACACACTCTCCCAAACTCATCCACCAAGCCTTGCAGCTCCCCTTCGTCTTCACTCAACAACACAGTATCATCTGCAAACAGTACAGGGAGTTTCCAAACACTACCCTCCCTCACCAGGGCCACTCCAACATCCACTACCCTACCTTGTACCTCTTTTATTACCCCATTCATGTACAGATTGAACAACCATGGAGACATGACACATCCCTGTTTCAACCCAACTTTCAAAGAGAAAAATTCACTCAGTTCACCATCCACACGCACTGCAGCCTTAGCACCATCATACATACTATTCACAGCATTCAGCAACTTCCCATCTACTCCATATATTCTTAATACTTTCCACAATCCTTGTCTATCGACCCTGTCATATGCTTTCTCCAAATCCATGAAAGCTGCATACAACTTCTTTCCCTTTTCTAGAAACTTTTCCACTAAAGATCTAAAAATGAATATCTGATCTACACAACCTCTTCCCTTCCTAAAGTCTCCCTGTTCTTCTCCAACTAATTCCTCTGTTCTTTCTCTAACTCTGTCAATAAGTATCCTACCATACACTTTTCCTATTATACTAAGAAGACAGATGCCCCTATGATTACCACACACTTCTTTTTCCCTTTTTCCTTTCTACAAGAGAATAATTATACCTGACTTCCTGAGAAATAAAGAAGATTTTACAAGTAACCATACCGTATCTTTAAGCATTATCGCCTTATAACTATAGCAGATATCCTGGTATTCATGCACAAATGGCCATACTGACTTCCTCATGGCTGACATTAAAATTTCTTCAGTTGATGTATTTTCTGCCATCACTGGCCTCAGTACTAACAAGGCATATGGGCCTGATGGGGTCCCTCCTGTTGTTCTCAAAAACTGTGCTTCTGTGCTTACACCCTGCCTAGGCAAACTATTTCGCCTTTGTCTGTCAACTTGTACCTTTCCTTCTTGCTGGAAGTTTGCTCTCATTCAGCCAGTCCCAAAGAAGGGTGACCACTCCCAACCCTCCAACTATCGTCCAATTGCTTTAACGTCCTGTATTTCAAAAGTTTTCGAGTCAATTCTTAATAGAAAAATTTTAAGGCATCTTTCCTATCATAACCTTCTTTCCGATCGTCAGTATGGGTTCCGTCAGGGACGCTCCACTGGCGATCTTCTCACCTACCTTTCAGACTCCTGGTCATCCTCCTTTCGGGACTTTGGCGAAAGCTTTGCCATTGCACTTGACATCTCAAAGGCTTTCGATCGAGTCTGGCATAAATCTTTAATTTCCAAACTGCCCTCCTACGGTTTCTATCCTTCTATCTGTGCCTTCATCGCTAGCTTCCTTTCTGGTCGTTCTATAGCCGCTGTTGTAGTCGGCCATCGTTCTTCTCCTAGATCTATCAACAGTGGTGTTCCTCAGGGCTCTGTCCTATCACCAACTCTCTTCCTTTTATTCATCAATGATCTTCTAAGCTGTACATCTAACCCTGTCCACTCATACGCTGATGACTCCACCCTTCACCTTTCCATTCGGTTCCCGCAACGCCCATCTCAACAGTTACTTCAAGAAACAAGGGATGAGGCTATGGCACACCTTATGTCTGACTTGGCTCATATCTCTGACTGGGGTAAAAATAATATGGTTGTCTTTAATGCATCTAAGACTCAGTTCTTACACCTATCAACCCGACAAAATCTTCCACAGGTATACCCACTAATGTTTAATAATATTCAGCTTAATCCTGCATCATCCTTGAACATGCTTGGGGTTTCATTTACTCGGGACTTATCTTGGAAAGATCCTATTACATCTCTTGTAAAATCTGCTTCCAAGAGATTGGGTGTGCTAAGCCGACTCCGCTCTTTCTTTACCCCTGCACAATTGTTGACTCTATACAGGGGTTTTATCCGCCCCTGTGTGGAGTACAACTCTCATGTGTGGGGAGGCTCCCCACATACAGCTCTTCTCAATAGGGTGGAGTCAAAGGCTTTTCGTCTCATTAACTCTCCTCCTCTTACTGACTCCCTTCAACCTCTGTCTCTTCGCCGCACTGTTGCATCTTTATCTCTTTTCTATCGCTACTTTAATGGTCACTGCTCCTCTGAACTGTCTGCTTGCATTCCTCCACCTCTACGACGGGCGTGTAGCACCCGTCTGGCAGCAAACTCTCATCTCTTTTCTGTTCAACTCTCTAATGCAAGAGTTAACCGTTACTCCCAGTCTTTCATTTATGCAACAGGTCAGCTCTGGAACTGTCTCCCTCTGTCTGTATTTCCTGCTGCCTATGATTTCCAGTCTTTCAAACGTAGTGTGTCCAGGCATCTCAAAATGATCGGATCTTGAATTTGGCTCTCTATTGTATTTTGTTTTTCTCTTGGAGGGAACTGTTACTGCGGGCTCATGGCCTTTGGTTCCTTCTTCCTCGCATAAAAAAAAAAAAAATACTAGTGTTCAGTCCCTCCAGTCTCACAACATAATTTACAGTATGCTTCATTCTTACTTGTACCAGACGATTTTATTCAGATTTATAAATCACTGCCCCTGATCGAAACGTCTATCCCGAGCTTAATACGGCGCTCTGCGAGGACACACACACACACACACACACACACACACACACACACACACACACACACACACACACACACACACACACACACACACACACACACACACACACAAAATCGGCCGATGGGGTTCAATATAGGATACCGACGTGAATCACCTGAAACAGTTTGGCTGGCATGACTCACCCCAGTTCTATAATATCGTCTTGCTTTATCCGGAATAGAATGCTGGAGTTATCTTGATTATGAAAGGGTCCATGATGACAGCATTATTTCTTAGGCTGATAGGAATCACTTCGAGCTAAGTAAAATCGTGTACTGTTACCGGATATACAATACATTATATACTACAGTTGTGTTAACCATGAAATAATTAATATACACAAGTAAATAACAGGTATATCTAAAGCGGGTTATTTTCAGAAATGGTTTATAAACTGAGAAATATAAGCTAGAATGATATAACATAAATAATCGATAATAATTAATTCTGGCATAAAAATAATGCTTTCACCATAAAGATTAATAACATATTTTCAGGCTCAGTACGGGGCAATTTAATAGCAAAATAAATTTCTACCGGAAAAAAGATGCTGTGTATGGGATTAGTTGTAGTAATAGTTTATGGTCCAATGCAGTGATATTAAAGTGTCTCGTAACACAACTGTTTTATCGTTCGTCTAGTGAGTGACCTATTTTTTAAGCATTAAAGCGAATTACTTGTTCTTCCATCCATATACTGGCACCGAGGATAGAGAGAGAGAGAGAGAGAGAGAGAGAGAGAGAGAGAGAGAGAGAGAGAGAGAGAGAGATGAACTAATACTAAGCAATATATCCCCACCTGAGGGTTGGATGAAGATGCTCCACCCTCCAAATGACGTGCTCGGTCGTCACTTCTTTAACATGTAGATCTGCTTGTTGTTTGTCCTCCATTATGCTTTTAACTGGGTGTTTCTTGGGCCCCTTTGTGATATTTTCTGTAGTCTGATCTTTACTTATGAACTTCTTGGCGAGTGATGAAGTGTTACGTTGACGAGGTGAAGAGGGAGTGTTAAATAAAGTCTGGCTGAAAAGGATAGGATTATGTTTGATATTGGGTGGAAGGTTTGTCGGGGTAGGTCGGTGGGTAGAATGAGATGTGGTGTGAATAAGTAGGGGGATGTTTGTAGGACTGTGGTCTGGGTAAGGCGTAGTGTGAAGTAAGGTTGTTTTTTTTATAAGTGTGTGGACTGGATGGGAGGTGGTTTGAATTAATGCTGGGTTATTCACGGGAATGTGGATTGGACGGGATGTGGTATGAAGTGGGTTCTGGTTATCTGTAGGAGTGTAGAGATGAAGGGTTGTGGTGTGGGTGAATGTTGGGTTATCTGTATGACTGTGATTTGGATGGGCTGTGTTGTGAGTGAGGGTTAGGTTATTTGTAGGAGTGCTGATGCGATGGGTTGGGATACTTGTAATGTGCTTGTGGGTTGGTTCTGATTTAGCACTAAGGGTGCCGAATATAGTTTGGGGTGATTTTTTTACCAACTTAATTTGAGTTCTAGGCTGGATACACTGGAGCTCCAGCAATGACGAGTGGGTGTTACCCTCGCCAGACGACACCGCCACCACCTCTGGCCCTTGTTTGAGGGACTGCACAGACACACCTGTTGAAGAAACAGAATATCCAGTTGTAAAAGTGAAAGCCTATTGACACAAATCAAGAGTAAGAGCAGTGGAAAAGACATTTAATAGAAATACGTGGAGTTACATGGAGAAACACAAACAAATGAGGAAGTATAGTAGTGTTGAGGCACTGATGTGAATTGACTGAAAGTGTTAAGAGGAATGCTCTAAGATGGTTTGGTCATTTGGAGAGCATGCAGCACGAGAGACACACTAGAAGAGTGTTTATGAGTGAGGTGGAGGGGAGGAAGAGGAGAGGCAGACCACGGAAGAGGTGGGGGGATGGAGTAGAGAGATACTAATATAGGAGAGAGGTGAGTGCGAATTGAAGGGAGAGCAGCCAAATAATAAAGGATAGAGAAACGTGAAGATTTGTTTTGGCCATCCCTTATAGGCGGCTAGCTATTGACAGGCAGACAGCAACAGTAAAAGTCAATCCCACTGCACCCCCGATGTGGTATAGAGGCCTAATGCTAGGCTACCATACATATGAAAATGGATGACCCGTCTACTTCTCTTGGTGACCTGACGTAATGGAAAAGATCCCAGTCACCTTTTGGGAGGCGACAAATGTGTAGCTGCGGATATAAATACTGATTCAGTTTTGGGGGATAAACCAGTTATAGGCCATCACTCTGAATGGGGGATTCTAAGCACGAACACCAAACACCATTTCATATCCATTTGTAAGGGTCAAAAAAGTAACAGGCCATTTCATTTATCCCTTCGAATCAGATGACGTGTGTTTCGTTTCATTCCTGCTTCTCTTTGTCCCTGTTCACCTGGCTGTATATTCGAAGTTCCATGTCGTATTTTAGAAGTTTATATGGTTCATTTAACTATAGCCGATTTGTGTCCGTCTGACAAAGGGTCTTAGCCTCTTTCAGCCCAGTTGATTGACCAAGTATCGCACACTGGTACGTCGATTTGGCTGGTTACCAAAGATACTCATTCCCACCTAATAACTAAGACTCACTGAATTTCATCCAACCACAACCTAGTGTTCAACCGACAAGAGATTGATGTTTTCGTTTTTGTAAATTATTTCTCGTAGATTAATGGGTATAAGTGGTTGGGATATGGTTGGATGAAGGAGGAATGTTGAGAAGAGAGGAAGAAATCGGTAGGATGAAAGTTATGAAAGAAATGAAGGTAGTCAAAATGGAGAAAGCCCCAGGAATTGATGAAGTGTGTGGTGAAATGCTATAGCATGGGGGAGAGATAGTAGTAGAATGGATGTGGAAGGTGTGCAGATTGACCTGGAAGGAAGGCAGAATTCTGGAGGATTGGAAGTTAGGTATAATTAATCACCTATACAGTCGACAACAGAAGTTCGTCCCTCTAAGCGTGCGTGATACAAGCCTTTTTATCTGGGAACACTGTATGAGAGAGAGTTGGCAGGTATGGTTTAAATGGCTAATATTAAAGAAATATGTTACGAGATAAGAACACATTCCCTAATGATAATATTAATTTGCAGCAGGTGGGATAGTAACGTTATTGTGAAATGTATGACATTGGTGTAAGACGATTCTTCGTTAGGACACAGAAGCACAGGATTATTTGGACTGTACCGATGTTGCCAGCAGGTATATGAAATATAGAACGCTTGTACTCCTAAAGGTGAGGTTGCAAGAAAACACTAATTACAATGTCAACTACACACTAAGCAAACAGAAACTAACAGTGTGTGTTTTGCAAGTATATGGTTTTGTTTTACAAGTAATATCATTTCCCTTCCTGATCGCTCTCACCACTCGTCTCTCCTCTTCCCAGTCACGCTCTGCCATCATCCACGTTTTATCGCTAATACTGAAACTCGTATGTCTGTAGGTAGTGTGGAAAGCATTCAATGTAAAATAAGTTTCTTTTTCTCCCCCATCGCTATGAAGTGTTATCCATGACTTGAATATGAATGTTAGTAACATGAATAAATCATCACTGTGGCTGTTAGGAGACATTACTCGTCGCCATTTATATAACATTTATATAACCATCGTTCCTACAGTGCTCCAAATACACTCCCTCTTCACTCCCTCGCAGTCTCCTCCCCTCCCCTAGTCCCACTTCAGCCTGCGTTGAGTGCGGACGTTCTCTGCTCCTCCTGGCGCTTGCTTGTGTATTTCGAAGCTGTTTCTTTGTGTTCGGATTTTTGATATAGTCACCGGCTGCTGTGAGTGTGGGCTGAGTGCTTCGCTAGTGTTCTGTCGAGGCCTCGCCTGGCCCGATGGAGTGTTTGGGGTCGGCCGCTGGTTCATTCCTGGAAAATGATATAGCCATGTCTGACGATGATGCCTCTCCTACCGTGAACCACTGGCCTGAACTGCCTGTGCCTGCCACCTCACAGCCCCTTCAGTCTTTGACCACTCATCATGAGATACAGCCTTCCACCCCGTCCACTTCTAACAAGTGGCCTGTGGAGGAGTCTCTTGACGGTGAATGTGTGCATCCTGTCACCAAGACTGCCAAAGGTGACTCATCTGTGCGTGACGTGCCTGTCTGTCTGCCTCCTCAGCCTCTCGCTGGTATTTCTCCCTCTTCCCACTCCCGGCCCTTGTCTCACCGCCCTGCCTTTGCCCCGAGAGATTCCTACGTCAAGTTCTCCTTCAGTGGCGACCCTTCCACGGATAAGGAGCTGCGATGGTTGTCTTCGGTTACCAGGGCCTTCCAACTACAGCGTGAGCAGGCAGAAGTCAAGATGGCTGCAGTCACCTCCCGGTTTGTCTACATTTCTAGACAAGGAGAGGACATCATTAAGAGAGTCTTATCTGGTGAGTTTTTCTCGCTGCCACTCGTTCTTCAGGACTCACTGGAGAGGCCACATAAGTACCCCAGCTACATCCTCACCCGTTTCCCTGTTGACGTTGACCCAAATCTTGCCAAGGGATATCCTGGAGTGTACTCTGCCCGTCGTTTCATGCAGGATGGTACTCCCATTAACCGGATTGTTGTCGTCTGGAGTCTTCCCAACCCACCTCCAACAGTTATTAGTTTTGACTTCCTCCCTTGTCTTCCACTGTGTGAGGTGCAGAAACTCCATAATGACCAGCCTTGGTGCTACAGATGCTGGGGTGTGGGACTCATTTCCCGGTACTGCTCTGCCTCACCGAAGTGTGCCTGGTGTGGGGCTGGCCACGAATCCAGGACGTGTCCTGTCAAGGGTGAGCCGTCACGTCCTGCTGCCTCCGCATCCACCTTAGAACTCCCACCTCCTCGGGACACGTCTCTGTGGAAGTGTCCGCACTGTTTTCAGCCAGGGGTCAACGTGTGGCATGGTTGTGCTCGGCGCCAGGCCCCAGTTCGGGCCGTCACTCCCGGGCCACCCCCACCACCACCTCAGCCTGTTTCTCCCACCAGCACTGCCTCGGCTTCTGACCTGGCCCTCCGCAAGGCTGTTACCTCCCTCATGGCACGATGTATGGCTCTCGAGGACCGCTTTTCTGCTCTTGAAGCCAGGATTGACAGGCTGGTTGCAGCTCATGCCTCTTCCGATTACAAACTCTCCACCTTGGTTGAGGCTCAGCAGAGCATCATCGCCGTCACCACCCTCTCCGACAAGATGGATACTATTGCCTCTCGCCTTGAAAAACTCTGTGAGTCATTCCCTTCTGGTTCGTTCTCTAACCCAGGTCGTTCGTCTGCCTTCACTCTCTGGTCACCTTCTTTCAAGCATAAGGTTCACTCCTGATTGCCAGCTAGATGTCATCTCCTGGAACGTCTGTGGTATCACCAATTATGCTAAGCTCGCTCAACTCAAGGCCTTTGTTTTTTGACACCACCCTAGTGTTATTTTTCTCCAGGAAGCATTCCCAGGCAGGCCGATTGCCGCTGGAGAAGCTCCCCCCCTCACAGGTTATATTCCGTACGTCCATCTGGTAAGGAATGGCCTGTTGACTTGCATACACAGCTCCTTACCACACTGCCTTCTCCGCAACTCCACCGACCCTGACATGACTTTTCAGCTCTTTGAGGTCACACTTGGGGATGGCGTGCTCCAGCTGTGTAATGTCTATTCCGCCCCTGCCAGACTCTCTCTTGAGGCTCTTCCTCCTCCTACAGTGCGTGGGGTGGTGTATATGGAAGATTTCAATGCTTGGCATCCTGACTTAGGTGATCATTCTGGCTCTTACAATCGTAATGGTCTTCATTTCATTTCTTACATCCACAGGCATCACCTCGCATGCTGGGATACTGGCGGTGCCACTCACTCCCGGGGAGGCACTCTGGATCATGTCATCACGTCTGGCTTGATAGCGTCTCGGGTCCAATGCTCCTCAGTGCCAGCCTTATTCTCTGATCACATCGCACTTCGATTCCATTATTCTCTGCCTGCTGCTTCTACTGCTCCTGCTGCTCGTTTACGCATTACTGTGCCCCCTAAGTATTGCCTGACGTACATATCATATATGGCCCAGATGGTACCTACTTTTAATCTTTCTTCACCTGACCAGTTATACTCTGATCTTGTCTCTGCCACTCATGATTTTTACAGGCAGTATGTCTCCCGCCCACATCTGCAGTGCCGCTGTACCGCCCACTCCTGGACGCTTGATGCACATATACAAGAGACGAAGAAGGAGGCTGAACATGATGGGCTCTTGTTTCAAGCCAACCCGAATCCTGGCACACTCCATCGTTATCAAACGTCCAGGGATGCACTAGTCGCACTGCAGGAGTGTGTCATTACTGAGTCCTGGCAGCGGTTTATGGACAGTATTAACCAACAGACAAGTGTGGCTTCCATGTGATACCTCATCCGTCAAGTTGTCAAGATGACGCCCACCACTGCTCACCATCACACCCCCGCTGTCTACGCCCAAAACCTTGTCGACACCTGGTCGGAACAGTCTACCCCAGCATGTCTTCCCAACCACATACAAGATGCACTCTCTTCCTGTGCTCCTGCCTGTCAGCTTCGTTTGATGTGTGCTTTGCTGCAGGATGATGATGATGATGCAGAGGAGATAACCGAGTCAGAGCTGCGCTGTGCTCTCTCTCGAGGTAAGGCTTCATCCCCTGGTGATGACGGTATCACCTATGCTGTGCTACATCTGCTGCAACAAGTTCCTGGTAACCCTTTACTTAAATTGTACAATCTTTGTTTCAGAGACGGTTGTGTACCACGAGCCTGGACCAGCAGTACAATTGTCCCCATCCCCAAGCCTGGCACGGCGAAGTTCAGGCCGATTTCCCTTACTTCTTGTTTCTGCAAGGTGATGGAGAGGATCTTACTCAACCGTCTCATGTACAGGCTTCAGGACCACCTTTCTCCACATCTGTATGGTTTCCTTCCTCAGCGCAGCACGCACCACTGCCTCATTGACTTGTATTCTCGTCTCTCCCGGGACAGTGAGGTGGCCTTCATCGACCTTCAGAGTGCCTTCGATATTGCTAACAGAGACATCATTTTGGATCAACTTGTCGAATCTGGGATAAAGGGTAATCTCTTGCGGTGGATTCGGGGCTATCTCAGTAACAGGACCTCTCGCGTGTTTTTCAGTGGTGTGTACAGTCCTCGACGCAGTTTTCAGTTTGGTACACCACAAGGGGGTGTTCTTAGCCCATTTTTGTTTAATGTACTGATGCATCGGTTGCTCACTTCTCTCCCTAATATTCCTGGAACTACGTTTACATGCTGTGCCGTTGATATTTGTGTTCACTCTTCCTCGCCAAGGGATCTCCAGTGGTTTCTTGACTCCTTCTATGTGGCTTCCTCTCACTGTGGCATTATTCTTTTCCCAGATAAGAGCAGAATATTCTCCTGCTGCCCTCCTCAAGCTCTTCCTGACTTCACCATCGAAGGGACTGTCATTCCCTTGTGTTTCCAGTACCGCTACCTGGGGCACCTGTTAAGATCTTGGCTGTTCCCCCCGCCAGGTGCCAGGGCCATCCCTTCATCTGTGACCTGTTGGATCACCTCCAGCTCCAACTCGCACCACTTCAGTGGCTCACCAACAACTCTTCAGGAATCTCCATCCATGTGGCCAGGACAGTCTATATTACTTTCATTCGCTCTGTTGTTGACTATCTCTCCCCTGCCTTGATTCAGCTTTCTAGGACTGCTCTGGAGCCTTTAGAAAAATTTCAGAATAGAGCAACGAGAGTAATTCTTGGCTGTCCCATGTCTACCAGGATAGTGAACATGCAGCGTGAGCTGGGGCTTCCACCTTTAATAGAAAGAATTTATTCTAATGTCACTCGCCTCACTGTCAAGTGCCTCCATTTCTCACAACTTTCGCCCCACTACTCTCAGTTAGTCAGGACTTCTCTGAGACCAAACTCCCCCGTTCCTCCTATTCTATGCGGTGGACATGCTCTTATTAAATCTGTTTCCTCTATGCTCCGCAGCCTTAATTTGGATGTTCTTGTTGCAGAAGTACCCCCCACCCCCCCACCCTGGGTGCTGCCTATGCCAGAGGTGAGCTTCACTCCCACCTCCAGGTCTGACCCACCTTATCTACAGCTGCAGCTGGCTCTGGAACACGTGGCGACAGTGACGTCCTCTATCACAGCTCCATATCACCTCTATACTGACGGGTCACTGCAATCGGATGGTGCTGCTGGTGGTGCTGTCTACTCGCCCGACTTGAAGCCACCCCCAGGGGGTTGGGTTGGCCGATGTCTCCATGATCACTCCAGCTCCACACTGTGTGAACTATCTGCCATTCTGGATGCTGTTAGCCTTGTCTGCCAACAGGGAGTAAATGCTGTCATCATATGCGACTCTAAGCCTGCCCTTCAGTCCCTATCAAGTGTTCGGCCCACACGCTCTACAGTTGTTCAACTGATCTCATCTTTTCTGGCTTTACTGCTTCATCGTAACTTGCCTGTCATATTTATATGGGTGCCATCTCATGTTGGCTTACACCACAATGCCACAGTCAACAGACTCGCAAAGGAAGCCTGCCGTTTGCCTCCTCGTGGTGATGGTCGCCCTCTCTCCCTGACTTGTTACCTCTCCAGAGTTCACACCGCTGCTTTCCTCCCTGTGCGATGCCACAGAGATGCAGAGAGGCCCTACAGCGTGTCCATCAACCATTACAAGTCTGTCTGCCGCCTCAAGTATTCCTACCGTCGCCGTGGTCTCATGGTTCGGAGGCACAATGTTGTCTCTGCTCGTCTGCGGCTGGGCTACCGGCAACAGTGGCAGGTCGCTGGGTTGGAAGGGGTGCCTCCCTTCATTTAGTGTCGCTTGTGCCACTTGCCTTGCTCCGACACTATAAAGCATTATTGCCTGGAGTGCCCTACCATTCGACACCTGCTGCCACAGGGCCAGCCGCTTGATGTGGTGTGTCGACACTTATTAAACCATAAAGTTTTAGAAGAACTCTTGGTGCGTCACCCTCGTTTTGGCGGGTTTAAGTAGCTCACTGTGCCCTGTGTGGCATATACCTCCATGTAATGTCCCTACATGTTCATGAGTTTTGTATTTATTTGTGTGTGTGTGTGTGTATATATATATATATATGTATATATATGTATATATATATATGTATATATATGTATATATATGTATATATATATATATGTATATATATGTATATATATGTATATATGTATGTGTATGTGTGTATGTATGTATATGTATACGTATGTCCATAGCTGTTTTTGAGGATTCCATATGTATCATGTTTCACATGTACTGTCTGATGCTGTTGCGTAATAAATTAAATAAATAATAATAATAATCCCCTCCCCCTTCTACTGTCTCCATCAATCCTTCCCTCACCCTTCTCCCCCTCTACCAGTACCCCTTGTTTCTCTCCTTTAACACCCCCAATCCCTCCCCACGGTTTCATTTAACTGACCCTGCTTCGTTTTACTTTTCTAACTAGATCGGTTATTCATGACTTGAATGCAGTTATCATTTACAGGAATTTAAGTAGTATTTGTTTTTTTATGTGCTCGACTCTGGGCATAGGCTTCACAGCCTGGTCCCAAGGCCCAGTAGTCCTTCTACATATCATACACCTCTACATGTCACCACTTCGGCGCTAACACCCACCTTCCATACTGAATACATGCTAGGGCTGTCTCATACAGGACTGGTGTATTGGTATTAGCGGGGGTATTTTTAAGACATGTCGGCGGGTCTTATGTTCCATGCCCCAGCGGGGATTTGAACCTGGACCCGGTAGGAGCGCAGGCCACCTCTCTACCGACTCGTTCACATTATATTGCTAACTGTATTACACAAAAGTAACCAGATTACTTATACAACATCCAACGTAGCTATCAGTGTTCAGTATCATCCCCCATTTGCGGACTGCTTCCCTCCTCACCTCCTTCCCCCTTTCCGTATCCCTCACTCCTCCCTACACCTTATATTTACCTGTATCCCAGCTTGTAATACCTGTAACCCCTTCCCTTTCCCATGGTATATCTGCTTCCATTTCTCTCCCCTCCCCCACACATTGTGTTCCCCACTAGAGTGAGACCTATCAGATAGATCAACTTAATTAGTAATTTAAAACAATATGCCGTCGACATACTTTGATCTGAACATCCTCAGCACAAGATCTTACAAGGTCAGAGAATGCAGCCAGCAAGAGTATCCATATCATTCCATCCTCATTGCAGCATAACACGGTCAGGACAAAAAGGTAACGGCATGGCTGTCCGTCAGCGCCCGGAACATCTGTTCTGGAACTGCCGATATTAGCGATACAGGAGTGACAACGACTCCGATGGATTGGAGGCGAACCTTTGCCATAACTAACCCTTTCACTACGACAATCGGATACTTTCACTTACTCCTGCATGATGTCCGGGCTAACGGCAAGCATATTCCGCTAAGGGAACAATCTACTCATCCAGAGGAGTATAAACCCCCTTCATCGTATATTACGATATATAAGGTTGCCATTTGTATGGTAGGAGGATACAGCTTTGGTGACTATCATCTATTTTGCTGTATTTAACCGCAATTGAAGAACTACAAATTATCATCAAGGATACTGGCAATACTATTCAGAAACTATTTTCTGCATGCATCTAGACAACACTCTTGTGCAGCAAAACACACGCGATGATTACTTTTCATTTTTTACTTTCACTGGGGAAAAAAGGACGTTTGTGCTTCCTTTTTTATGTATGTTGGGATATAAAAAATAAGTGTAAGCAAGAGATTGATGGCTACGGAAGAGAAGTAATGAAACGATGACTAAAATGTAGCACGGACTGCCGTTCTTTGAACAGTTAATGTCTCTTGACTGAAACTCTCTTGGTCATCATAGTAATATTACACACTATCAAAGATTACAATCCAAAAACAAAACCCAAACGTAGTTATATTGTTCGGTTCCAGAGACGAAAGTGAAGAAGGGGGAGAAAATAGACATTTGAAATGACAAGAGAGGGAAGTCGGGCAGAGTCAATACAATAGAACCGTGGGGAGGGGTTCGGAGTGTTGCAGGCTAGAAACAAGGGGTACTGGTAGAGGGGGAGTAGGGAGGGGGTGGAATAATGGAGACAGTGGAAGGGGGAGGGGAGGAGACGGCGAGGGAGAGGAGAGGGAGTGTATTTGGAGCACTGTAAGAACGATGGTTATGTAAGAGAAGAACAGGGAGGTTTTAGGAAAGAAAGTGGTTGTGTAGATCAGATATTCACTCTTAGGTCTTTACTGGAAAAATTTCTAGAAAAAAGAAAAGTTGTATGAGGCCTTCATGGATATAGAGAAAGCATATGATAGGGTGGATAGACAAGGAATGTGGAAAGTAATAAGAATATATGGAGTAAATGGGAAGTTGTTGAATGCCGCTAAGAGTATGTATGAGGGTGCTAAGGCTGCAGTGCGTGTGGACAGTGAACTGAGTGAATTTTTCTATTTGAAAGTTGGATTGAAACAGCGATGTGTCATGTCCCCATGGTTGTTCAGTCTGTATATGGATGAGGTTATAAAAGAGATACAAGGTAGGGCAGTGGATGTTGGAGTGGCCCTAACGAGAGAGGGCAGTGTTTGGGAACTCCCTGCACCGTAGTTTGCAGATGATATCATGTTAAGTGAAGACGAAGGAAAGCTGCAAGGCTTGGTGAATGAGTTGGGAAAGTATGTAAGAAACGGAATTTAAAGGTGAATGTAGGAAAGAGTAAAGTTATGGCCTTCGAAAGAAATAAAGTCAGTGAATGTACAGTGAGGTTGGATGAGGAGGAAATGGAAAAATGTGAGTGCGTTTAAGTAGTTAGGTACTGTGATGAGTAAGGATGGAAGTTTAGAGGGTGAAGTGCTTGAAAGGGTACAACAAAGAAGAAAGGTTACTGATTCCATGAAAGCAGTGATAAGAAACGGAGGTGAACATGGAAGTAAAAAAGTCGCTGCATGACAGAACTGTAATACCAACTCTGACTTATGGAAGTGAAGCTTGGACCTTGTTGGAGGGACACAAGTCAAGAGTGAGAACAGTGGATATGAATTATTTGAGAGGAGCATATGGAGTCACATGGAGAGACAGACTGACAATGAGGAAGTGAAGGAGCGTTGTGGTGTGGATGTGATAGAAAGCTTTAGGAGAAATACACTGAGGGAGTTGGGCACATGGACAAGATAGAGAGCGACAGACTGACGAGGAGAGTGTATATGAGTGAGATGGAGAGGGGAGAGGGAGGGAGAGGCCAAGGATGAGATGGGGGGATGGAGTGGAGTGGTATATGAGGGAGGGGTGTGTGAGCTGGGAGTAGGGCAATGAAATGGCTGGGGACAGGGCGACATGGTGGGGATTTGTTTGTGGTCACCCCATACAGGATTAAGGGGTCTTGCAGCAGATAGATAGATAGATTAATGACATAACAGGGCAATACTACGGCTCTACATTATTTCCATAGCACTTCTTCATGACTAAAGCTGTATACTAGTGTTAATCTAGTGATACGGATCAGCATATATGATAGACGGAAAAAGTACGCATAGTTAAACTGAACAGGGTAATTGACTCAGTAAAAACTGAATTTCTGCCTTTATAAAATTCGCACAGTCGCTAGGTATTAATCCTGAACCTTCCTCCTCTCTCATTCCTCACATTTTCACACATTTCTCACCCCTTCGCTACTGGGACAACTCTAGTAATTTACTCAGCTAAGGTCAGTCGATTTTGTTTAGCTAATAGTGAGAGTTGATGCTTAAGAGTGTAAATGGAAGGTGAATTAATGAAAAAGATGCCGTAAGGAGTGGATGAAGGAGACAGTTAAGGTGAACCACTGCACAAAACTGCAACGGTTCACAGCCAATGGGAAGAAAGCGGCACGAAATACACCGTAAAATAGAGAAACGGAGTGGAGGCAGGTCAAAGAGCGAGAGAGAGGAGAGGAAGGAAGACATCAAGAAGGAATGAAAGGAGGGGAGGAACAAAAAGAGAGGGGGGAAGGGAACCAGGAGGCGGGGAGGTGGAAGTGAGGTAAGAAGGGTAATCATCAATCCTTTTTATCCCTTTCGCGGTGCAGGGACCCGAGGCTAGGCTAAGGTAGTCCAGCACATTTAAGAGTAGATGATCATCCCATTCCCTTTGGTGGCATTACATGATCGATAAACCCAGTCATCGCTCCTGGACGGAATATGTGAAGGGCCACCACTCCGACTAGGGCGCTGGATCCATTACCCCACCAAGCGTCTATTAATAAATAAATTAAAAAAAAAGCATGTTAGAAAGAGAGAGAGAGAGAGAGAGAGAGAGAGAGAGAGAGAGAGAGAGAGAGAGAGAGAGAGAGAGAGAGAGAGAGAGAAACAATTTTATTTTTTGGGAGGGGAACATTAAGGAAGGGAGAGAAACTGAACCAAAGAGTTTTATTCTCTTTCATATCACGACGTATATATATATATATATATATATATATATATATATATATATATATATATATATATATATATATTACGGACTGGCCAAAAGTTGACGACAAAGAACCGAACAAAGGACACGATACGGATGGTGACTTGGAATGTAAGGGGAGCAAATGATGAGGTGAAAGAAAGAGAGATTGTCCAGGTGCTTGAGGGTGCGAAAATGGATGTATGTGGGTTAACGGAAACTAAATGGAGAGGTGAGTGTGAGGGAATGGGAGTACGGAAGGGGTATATGCGTGGAAGTAGGTGAGAATGAGAGGGCAAAAGAAGGAGTGTGTATTGTTGTGAGTAACAGATGGTCGGAGAATATAAGAGATTATGGATCATTTGGCTCGAGGATTGTGTGGGTAAGATTGAAAGTTGGATTACAAATGTGGGCGATTGTGTGCGTGTATGAACCAACGCAAGATCGTGCAAGCAGAGTGAGAGAAGAGTTTTGGACAAATGTGGAAGCATGCATGGAAAAGTTTGAAAGGAATGAGAGAGTGTTTTTGATTGGAGATATGAATGGAAAGGTAGGGAATGGGAAGATGGATGGAGTAGTTGGTGAGTGGGGTGTGCCTGCTGAGATGGATGAGAATGACAGTGCGTTAGTGGACATTTGTGCCGGGAGGGGGTTGGCAATAGCCAATACCCTCTTCAGGCACAGGTATATATAGCGAGTGATGAGAAGGGTGGGTGGTGAACCAAATGAAAGGAAGGCAATGACTGACTATGTGTGTATGGATGAAAGGCTGAGAAGGTGTATAATGGATGCGAGAGTATATAGAGGTTGGGGGAGTGGACTTTCTGACCTCCACTTGGTGGTGGGCAGAATTAAAGTCCAATTAAAATGGAGAAATAGAAGAAGGGAAGGACAAGAGGAAGTAGTACATACAAGGAGAGTGGAAAAGCTACAACAGGATGGTAAAAAGGCAGAATATAAGAGGGAAGTGGAAGAGAGATTGGGTAAATATAGATTTGAGCAGATGGGGGACGTGGAAGGTGTGTGCAAGATATTCACAGTAGAAATCTGTGCAGCATGTGAGGTGGTGTGTGGGTGAAGAGAAGATGAAAGGGGTTGCAGGGAACAGCGTGGTGAACTGAAGAGGTGAGAGAGGCTGTGACACAAAAGAAGAAAGCATATAGTGAGTGGATGAGAAACAGAGGTATGGAAGAAGTTGAGAGACGGAAGAGAGAGTTATATGTAGAGAGAAAGAGAGAGGTGAAGAGATTAGTACGAGAGAGTAAGAAGAGAGTGAATGAGGAATTTGGAAGGAACTTGAGTGTAAAGTGAAGGGAATGTAAGAAAATGTTCTGGAAAGAGGGAAAGAAAGTTAGACAGGGTGAAAAAGAAGTTAGCTGGGGAATGAAAGATAAAAATGGTAGATTACTAGTGGACAAGGGAGAAGAAGTGAGCAGATGGAGGGAACACTTCAAGGAATTGTTGAACATAAAGAATGAAAGTAATGCAAGTTTAAGTGGCTGGGGAATGGCTGGCAGAAGGAGGGAGGTGAGAAGAGAGGAAGAAATCAGTAGGATGAAGGTTATGGAAGAAATGAAGAATCTTAAAATGAGGACAGCCCCAGGAATTGATGGAGTGTGTGGTGAAATCTGAAGCATGAGGGAGAGAGAGTAGTAGAATGGATGTGGATGATGTGCAGATTGGCCTGGGAGGAAGGTAGAGTCCCGGAGGATTGGAAGTCAGGTATACTTATTCCCCTGTACAAAGGAAAAGAGGAAAAAGAAATGTGTGGCACTCATAGGGGCATTTGTCTTCTTAGTCTAACAGAAAAAGTATATGGTAGGATACTTATTGACAGAGTTAGGGAAATAACAGAGGAATTAGTTGGAGAAGAACAGGGAGGTTTTAGGAAGGGAAGAAGTTGTGTAGATCAGATATTCATTCTTAGATCTTTAGTGGAAAAGTTTCTAGAGAAGGGGAAGAAGTTATATGCAACCATCATGGATTTGGTGAAAGCATATGACAGGGTGGATAGACAATGATTCTGGAAAGTATTAAGAATATATGGAGTTGATGGGACGTTGTTGAAGGCCGTGAAGAATATGTATGAAGGTCCTAAGGCTGCAGTGAGTGTGGATAGTGATCTGAGTGAATTTTTCTATTGGAAGGTGGGATGGAAACAAGGATGTGTCATGTCTCCATGGTTGTTCAGTCTGTATATGGATGAGGTTATAAAAGACATGCAAGGTAGGGCAGTGGATGTCGCAGAGGCCCTAGTGAGAGAGGGCAGTGTTTGTACTGTTTGCAGATGATACTGTGTTGTTAAGTGATACTGTGATGTTAAGTGAAGACGAAGGGGAGTTGCAAGGCTTGGTGGATGAGTTTGGGAGAGTGTTTAAGAAACGGAATCTAAAGGTGAATGTAAGGAAGAGGAAAGTTATGGTCTTCGAGAGAAATGAAGTTAGTGAATGTACAGTGAGGTTGGATAATGAGGGAATGGAAAATGTGAGTGCGTTTAAGTACTTGGGTAATGTGATGAGTAAGGATGGAAGTTTAGAAGATGAAGTGCTTGAAAGGGTGCAACAGGTTTATTCAAACCAGTGGTAAGAAACAGGGAAGTGAGCATGGAAATGAAAAAGCTCCTACATGACAGTATTGTGATACCAGTTCTAACGTATGAAAGTGAAGCTTGGACCTTGTTAGAGGGACATAAGTCAAGAGTGAGAGCAGTGGAAATGAGTTATCTGAGAGGGGCATGTGGAGTCACATGCAGAGACAGACTGACAAATGAGGATGTGAAGGAGCGTTGTGGTGTGGATGTGGATGTGATAGGAAACGTTAGGAGAAACACACTGAGGTGGTTTGAACATGTGGAGAGGATGGAGACCGAAAGAGTGAGGTGGAGGGGGGGGGAGAGGGAGGGGGAGGCCAAGAATGAGATGGAGGGATGGAGTGGAGAGGTATATGGGAGAGGGGTGTGTGAGCTGGGAGCAGGGGAGTGAAATGGCGAGGGACAGGGCGACATGGAGGCGATTTGTTTGAGGCCACCCCTTACGGGATTAAGGCGTCTGGCTATATATATATATATATATATATATATATATATATATATATATATATATATATACAATAATTCAATTTTTTTTCGAGGTAGAGAGTTACATGCAGCCTCCAGTAACCTCAGTACTGCTAGAGATTCCTTCTTGCAGTGAACAAAATTGTCTAATCATTGCGTGATTAAAAATGGAAAATACTTCATCAGAATAAAGGAGTCAATAGTATAGCTGCCCATCGGTTAGGTTTCTGTGATGCAAAAAAAGTCAAGGAAGCTGAGGAATATTGGAAATATTATCCTCTTTTTTGAGCATGTCATTAATTTGGTCTGTCTTGTAGCCAGACGATTTGCGTAAACCTACTGGAGAATTTAAGAGTTGGAAGTATAAGACACAGCCTTCACTAACCTTTTATGACTAACCAAACTTATTTTTATTTACCCAAAGTTCAATAAAAATTCTTGAAAACGAAGACATGGTCCATAAGGCTCTTGGGCCGGACGACAGTTCTCCATCCTGCCGTCCGTGTGTAAGTGCTGTAGCGGCCGCAGCGAAGGACCGAATGTAAATATTGAGACGAAGATGAATCCTATCGACCTGACGCTATGCCCTGGTCGAAGTGGCTAAGGTTATAAAGACCCAAATTGTCTCTATTTATAAAGGTACAGCCACAACACTGGTACAATTGTAAAGGGCGTTCAAGTACAGTACTTTATGCCCTCATTGCAACTTTGATATAACCCACAACAAACTGTCAAATTACAAATCAATCAATCAATAAATAAAACATTAAAAAAAAATAGAAATTATATGCCTGTGTCACGAACTCATTACGTGGTAGGGGCAGGAAGTAGTCAGGTGGTAACGAGTTAGGTGAGGAAAAAGGAAGGTAGGTGGGTGGGTAGACAGGAAGATGGGTAGGGAGGCAGGTAAATAGGTAGGTAGGTAAAGAGGAGGTAAACAAAGAGGTTGGCAGGGAGGTAGGTATAGACGCAGGTAGGCAGAGAGACAGGTAGGAATTTGCGTGGGTAAGTAGATGAATAGATAGGTAGGAAGGGAAAGATGAAGAGAGGTATGGAAGGAAATAACCAGGCAGGTATGTAGGGAGGTAGGTAGGTAGGCAGATAGGTAACAAGGTAGGTAGAAAGGGAGGTAGGTATGTATGTAGGCAGCGAGGTGGGCAGGTAGGCAGGGAGAGGGGCAGTGAGTTATGTAGGGGAGTAGGCAGGGAGGTAGGTAAGCAGGGAGGAATGTATGTAAGTAGGCAAAGAGTAGGTAGGTAGGTAGGTAGGCAGGAAGGAATGTATGCAAGTAGGCAAAGGGTAGGTAGGTTGGTAGGTAGGCAGGTTGATAGAGAGGTTGCAAGGAAGGTATGAGGCAGGTAGGCATGGAAGTAGGAAGAAGGTAGGTAGGAAGGTTGGCAGAGAAGTAGGTAGAGATGTAGGTAAGCATAGAGGTAGTTAAGGAGGGTAGCTAGGTAAGAAGGCAAGGAGACAGGCAGGGAAGTCAGTAGGGAAGTATCTAGAGAGGCAGGGAGGTCAGTAAGTGGGTAGGGAGGTAGTCAGTGAGGCACGATAGGTAGGATGGTAAAATTACAGAGATATCTAAGTAGTGGAAAATGATGAGACGTGCAAGTTAACTCTTATATGCAAAATGGATACTTTGCATCTTAATATCTTCTGGTTAAAGGATCACGTTACCCAACAGAATGACAGAAGAACCTGAGATGATGGCATAACATTGGATCGCCTATACACGGCAAGGATGATAGTTCGTCTTCGTGGCTCTAGTGTGGCAACGGGCAACTGTATGGCTAAGGGTAGCAGGATTAATATAAAAACGAACGCTATCGTGCTGAAACGGTTAAAGAAGCAACATGTGGGACGTGCAAAAAAATGCGGTGAGAGAAGTACAAGACGAGGTAATAGAGTAGCGTGAGAGGAGTGATGGCGTGAATGAAGTTGCATCGTTATATGAGCAAACCAGGAATATATGGGAATCAACGGGAGTATGAAGGCGAACAGACATACAGTACTAAAGAACGGTAATAAGACATCGAAGCTAGATAATGTTCCTTGTTACGAAAAATGGTTATGGAGAGGTGCAGAATGGATATACGAGTTTTGTAATATTATGCCAATGAGTTGCGGAAATAAAGCAGTACAATGCCGAAAATTTTTAGTATGTTAAGGAAGCCGGACGATATAATTACACACACACACACACACACACACACACACACACATATATATATATATATATATATATATATATATATATATATATATATAAAGAAAGAGGTAAAAACAGAGGTGGAAGTGTGAGCAGCAGAAAGAGAAGAGAATGGATGGGAGAGTGATAATGGGATGGAGGAGTTACTGGGAAGGCTGAAAGAATATGAGTTAGTTAATACGATAAATGAAATGAATCAAACAGATTTAAAGATAGCTTTCAACAGAGGCAAGGTATGTTCAATAGTGAATTAATTTAAAGATAGCTTTCAATAAAGACAAGGTATGTTCGGTAGTGAATTAATTTATTCACAACAGGAGAAGCACCAAGGGTGAATGGTAAGGTTGTAAAGTATTTTTACGAGAATGGAAAGAGGTGCTTACTAGACCAAAAAATACTTAGATCAGGGTGAATGTACAAAGTTGTGCATGAAGAATAGAAGTGTAGTGTAATATCATCACTAGTAAAGGATGGAGATGATGGGTGTATCTGTTTAACGAGTATAGTGCAGATGACTTATGATTAATGAACTTTATATGCATCTCTCTCTCTCTCTCTCTCTAAAGATACAGGAGCCTCAGATCTGGTACTCAAGAAAACGAGGTACCGGCAGGATTGTCTGGCTATTTGGAATGTTTTAAATGTGAATGACAAATTGAAGTTATATTGTAAAAGTGTTCGAATGAGAAAGACATACGATGGTGCTGCGTCAAGCGAATCTGAGAAGGAATGAAGTAGAGAAGTGAGACAGTGTGGCATATATAAGGATAAGTCATTGCACCAGTGGACAGAGGAAGAGAGGGTTGCTTTTTGATGAATGATGAATGGCAGAGGTACGTGGAATTATCTGCATATCATCTAAAATTGTATACGTTCTTTAAGTTACGTTTGATTTGAGGTGGTGGAATTCTTTCTGCTCACTGAATATCCAACAGTGCGATGACAAAGAAGTAAACGGGAAAGGGAGATTTTGGAACCAGCTCTGTAGAGGGATACGGCACCTGCAAATGACTGGCTGAGCGTTTGTTACAGGGGAACTGGATGGAAAAACTAGTAAGGGTCCTTAGCTGACGTAATGCGTTGTTTTGGTGAGCCAGGAGAAAACTGATAACGGACTACGCTGCAAGATATGCCTCAGTAAATGATGCCATGTAGTCCATATCTTAAACAAGAAGCACTCACAGAATGCAGCACCAGGGCAGTACACTTTAGCTAAAGGCCCGCCCACGTAATCAGTGGCCATCCATGTTTATGAAAGAAGAAGAAAGTTCGAAAATAATCCTGAGACATGATGAATTAAAGCATCTTCACTGCTTCTAATCTGCTGTTTATAGAGTGAGTCGTCACCATGCTTCGAAACTCATGAGGAGCTTGCTTGGACACGACAGGTGCACACTGAGTGTGTGGAAGGGCTTATGACTGAATGTTTCATCTTATCCTGTGCCCATGATCTTTGTCCAATAGCTTTCAAATTCAAATTACTTCATCCTTACCAGTCCATCAATTCATCCATTCGGACGGCTTCAAATTGTAAGAAGAGTGTTGAAGTAGACGTTACAATTGTGACCTTGATCTTTGCCTTATTTTTTGGAAAACAGAATAATGTAATCATGGTTTTGCCTTGAACCCTTCCACCAAGTTTCTTTCAAATCGCTAATCCTGTTTGAATCAATGACCAAAACGATGACATTGCCCAGTGATTATTACCCTGACCGATTGTTCTGATAACTGGATCACTTCACCTTCTGTCCCTCAAACCTTCGTCCAAGTTTGGTCAAAATGGGATCAAATCTGTAAGTTGATAGGGTTCTTCACCTAGGACCTAGGACCCTTTGACCCCCTTATCCTCCGATGGTCCTCTATCAATATGCCAGATTTTAAAGGGTCCTTAACCTTGACAACAGACAGACAGAATCAAAGACAGACAGACAAATAAGACCAAGCACATTACCCTCTCTCGCAAAGAGAGATTAAGTGGTTCTTGAGAGAATAATGTTTTTGTGTGCGTCACTGACACGGATTCAAGAAAGAACAGTGCAGAGGACTGCCTGGCATTGGGGTGTGAAAAATGAAGTTTGAGAGAATGTGGGAGAACAAGGGACAAAGGGATATACAATATTATAAAAAAAAATAATAAAGTCATAACAAGAGCAAATTTCCATGAGCAAAAAATAAGAGGTACAGTCAGCGAATTGGGGTCGAATTGTTGAGAATATTTTGGGATAACATACATACAGAGTTTGTAGCACTTTGCTACAATAATTCATTTATTCATTGTGCTTTTCACGCCACAGACTTGCTCACCAAATCTCATCTTTTTAAATTTCCCCTCATAGGGCTGCAGCCTGCCCTTCAGAGGATTACAGAATTAAAATCAACACACCTGTGTTGGATTAGAAATTCCTTTTTCTTTATAATTCCACACTTCTTATCTTATTCAGCTGGGCTGGATGTATACCAGCAGTTTCATCCCTTACACACACACACACACACACACACACACACACACACACACACACACACACACACACACACACACACACACACACACACACACACACACACACACACACACACACAGTATAGTATTCAGCTCCCTCTCTCAGTACCAGTGTATGCTGGTAATTATGTGCGTGATATAAGCTATATCAAATATTATAGAAACTAAATGAGAGGAAACCAGTGTGATATTGTACCTATTTGATAGTAGAGAACTTCTCCGCGTGTGTGTGTGTGTGTGTGTGTGTGTGTGTGTGTGTGTGTGTGTGTGTGTGTGTGTGTGTGTGTTTGTCAGTGCAACGGTATCAGATATGACAGAACAAATTTGTTGGGATGTGGAAGTAGTAAGAGCAATGAAAAAAGTAGCCGAAGGAAGGAAAAAATTGTAATACAGAGGAATATGTTGAGTGAAAAAAGAGTGTAAAGATGATAAGTAAGAATAAAGGAGGTTAATAAAGAAGTTGGAGGAATCATGTATACAAACTTTCTTAGAATATGAAACAGCTTCTCTGCCGTCATTCTGCTTTGGCAAGCTCTTTTGTCTTTGTCTTTTCCTTCTTGCTGGCAGTTAGCTCTCTTTCAACTGGTCTTGAAGAAGACTGACCTCTCCCAATCCTTGATCGACAAGTTGCTTTAATATTGGTCATTTCTAAAGTCTTTGAATCTATCCTTAACAGGCAGATTTTGAAGAATCTTACCTCTCATGATGATACTGATGACCTTGTGCTTCTCTCTGACTCCTTTTCATCCCTTCATCGGGATTTCAGAGAAACATTTACTAATGAAATTTGAAAAGCTTCTAACAGAGTCTGGAACAAACCTTTAATATTCAACTCCTCTCGACGGCTCCCATCCCTCTTTCTGTACCTTCATCTCAAGTTTTCTATCTAATTGTTCTATAACTGCAGTTGTAGGCAACCGCTGCTCTTCTAAAACTATTAAAAGTGGTGTTCCTCAGGGTTCTGTCCTCACACCTACCCATTTACTTTCCTACATCAACAGTCTTCTGAGCTGTACATCGGGCCTTATCCATTCATACGATGATGACTCCAGCCTTCACTTTATCACACACTTCTTATAACATCCTCTACAACAGTCACCATAACAACCACAGGATGATGGGGTATGCGGTCAGAAAATGTGATCTGGTCAAGCCTATGCCCTGAATAGTCGCGGGTCACCCTTGGGCAGGGTGTTGCACCTGTTGGCCCACCAAAAAGGTGGTAGGTGGGTGGTCAGTCTTCCAGGGATGTACTACCATGGGAGTGACGTGGGACCTAGAGGCTGATAGCTGGACTTGTACTGCATTCCCAAGCATGGAACTCAACCAATCATATTTAACAGGTAGTCAGCGTTCGGAATGAGACAACGACTCATACACATCTCCTATCCACAGTTCATTCTCTCGGGGGTTAATCCTCCTCCATTATCCCTGCACCCTGCTATGCGGAATGACTTTGTTCCTTCCCTGGCGAGGCGCTGTGTGATCCAGGGAGGCGACTGTTTGCCCGGCCAGACAACAACAACGGTATGAAAGCCTTGCACACCTGTACTCTATTTTTTCTCCTATTTCGGCTCGAAACAAAGAGAATTTTGTTACTTTTAATGCCTCAAATCCCAATTCTTCCATTTCTCCCTTGCCATAATCCTCCACATGACTCTCCCATTGCCTTCAGTAAAGCACTATTCAGTCTTTATTTTCGCTTTATATTTTTGGAGTGTCCTTTTCTTTTGATCTGTCTTGGAAAGCTCACATTACTTTTATAGCAAAGACAACTTGGCAGACATTAGGTGTGTTGAACAGACTCCACGCATTTACTGGTCCTATCCACTTGCTGAATTTGTGCAGTATGTGGAGAACCACTTTAACGCGTAAGGGGGAGTTCATCAGATATACCATTTCTACACAGAAGCTTTTCGTCTCATCAGCTCTCCTCCACTGTTGCATCTCTCTCTCTCTCTCTCTCTCTCTCTCTCTCTCATCACTATCGCTACTATTCCGGTCACTTTTTAATATTATCTGCTTTTATTCTTTTCCCATCATGGCTACTACACAGCGACCGTCTACCTACACACTCTCATCCCCTCTCTGTCCAACCCTCTACTAAAAGAGGATCTGTACTTCCTGTCCCTCATGTACTCGTACCCTAATGCTCAAATCTGAAACTGTCTTTTTAAATTTTTAGTACCACTTCGTATAACCTTCAATCTCTTAGCTTCAGTGTGTCTAGGCATGTTGAAATGAATGAGTTTTTTATTTAGCTTTCCTTCATAATTCATTTCATATGGAAAGAACCAACCTACAGGATATATATTTCTAGTACTGATTTTTACATACATCAAATTCAGTGTGAAGTCACTTAAGATAACAGTACATTATGTGAGTGGATGGTGGGCGCCCCTATCTACAACAAGTGGAAGTAAACAAGGTACTACATGGAGGAGGGGGCGGTCAAGTAGCGGTCTGCTACTTGAAAGAACACAGGTTTGAATCCCGGACTGCGGCAGGGGACTGGTTGACGATTTGATTTTCGTTAAAGCAGACTTTACTAATTTTCACAAGACTCACCAAAATGTCATAAAAACGCTCCTTCATTGCCATCACCGTAGCCTTGGCCGAAACAGACTTATTGTAGCATGTATCGTAATTGAACGGGGATTTTTACAACCTAAAAGTGACATATAAAGGTATGGGAATTTTAAGAGAACTGCTGACCTCAGAGAAAGCACATAGGCAGACACCTAATATATATACTGTACGTTATGGTATTGGGGTTGACTGCCCTTGTGTGACTGTGAGATCGATCTACGGGTGCAACAGCAGCAGTTTGGGGATTTGTAAAATGGTAACAGCCAGTTTACCACAACATCTTTTGAGCTGTAGCGATCCACGGCTAAGCTATCGTAGTCTTGCACTTTAAGAGTAAATGGCCTGACTATTTCCCTTGATAAGATATCGTGACTGACAACTCTTGTCACCTCTAGGGGGTTGAAACTATGCATGGCTGTCACACTGGGTCGCCGTTTTTACCACTAGGTTATCATGTGGATTCATTTTTCGGTTAAATAATCTCATCTTCTCTAAGACCCACCATCCACATTAATGCCACGACACGAGTCCTGACTGAAATACCCCGAGTATGGTCCAGCCTGGACGGTTTCGTGTTACTACCTAATTAACTTAAAGGTGTGTGGTGCCATAAGAGGGTGGTGTGTGGGAGGACGACAGGGCTTGAATGAACCGTCTGACAAATTTATGCCCAAAGTCTGATAAACAAGGAAAGGCAACAGTAAATCACAATAGTGAAGCATGAACGATGCTGGAGTTGATACAAACAAAGATGTGGAGCCAACTGAGGGACAGAAGGACAAAAAAAAAATAATGAAATCTTGAAGAATATGGTGTGAAAATTCTTTGTTCAGGAGGGTAACAAGAACTGGTAATCCTATGAACTGGCCTAGTATGATAGAGAGAGAGAGAGAGAGAGAGAGAGAGAGAGAGAGAGAGAGAGAGAGAGAGAGAGAGAGAGAGAGAGAGAGAGAGAGAGAGAGAGAGAGAGGAAAGTTATAGATTGCTAAGAGAGTGCTTGAGTGGGGTAATTGAATGAAGGAGGTGAGAAGTAGGCTTGGAACGAGGTTGAAGTAAAATATGTGAGTGTATGAGAGAGGGTGGTGGGTCATGAGAAGAGAGGTTGTTATCGAAAGAATTTGGAGATATGCTAGACGAAACTTTGTCAAGGCAGCCAAACACAGGATGCGGAATCAGGTCACAGACTGACAGAAATACACACGATCGATAGAGACACAAGCGAAAGAATTATGGAGAAGAAGAGATGAAGCATTTATAACAAACGAATGCGTACAGTATTACGAGTTAAAAAAGGTTAACAAGAACAAAGTAACAGGTAATGAAGGGTGTGAATTACCCATAACCGAGACAGAGACCAATAATGACTTTACATAATGAACACATGAAACCAGTGGAATATGACATTAAAGCTTTCATTACTTAACACATCTCACATACAGACAGTCCGAGATCTATCTATCTACCTACCTGTCTATCTGTCTATCTACCTACCCATCTATTTATCTAGTTATCTATTATATATCTATATGTATATATCTATATCTATCTGTCTGTCTGTCTGTCTGTCTGTCTGTCTGTCTGTCTCTCTCTCTCTCTCTCTCTCTCTCTCTCTCTCCTACATACATTGCGGGTAAAACAGGGAGTGAAGAAGCTTTCGCCAAAGATGTCATGATTTGCAGAAGTAACTTAGCATCAGAGAAACATAAAAATTACTTACAATATGCATTTTAGATCTTGCTCCTTTACAGTGCATGCTACATTTTCACGTATACAGCTTTGCAGTGCATGCTTCTTTTTCACTTATGCTCCTTCACGATGCATGCATCTTTTTCACTTATGATCCTTTACAGTGGATGCTTCTTTTTCACTCATGCTCCTTTGCAGTGCATGCTTCGTTGGTAACTGCGTTCGTGTCTGACACCGGTGTAGCTGTTAGCCATCATCGCCCTCAGATTACTAGGAGTCTTAATGATCTGCGTGAGCTAAGTGGTATATCTGCCTAGTGGTCAGTTTAGCCGATTTAAGTATATTTAGTTCAGGCCCTTCACTTCCTGATCAGCCAGTTCAGTTTAGGTCTATCTGGGTCCGAGAATGTCAGTTTTTTCCCTTCTGGCCAGTTCACGTATATTCAAGTCCTTCATTTCGCACCACTCATGTGCGTTCCGGTATGTTCATGATATTTTACACCACGTCATGTTCAGTTGGGTATTTCACATATGCATCGGCCCAGACAAATCTTTTCTGGTTCATTAAACCCAGAATAAGTAAAGAAGTTGCTTTCGGTGTGAGTAAAATACAAGTACAGACAAATAATATGTATTGAAAACTAATGTGTCCCGAAAGCAGTGGATCGTTAATTGTATTTAATGGGAAGCACCATACTGTACGTCATACCAATATATCTGTATTTGTAAAAGCGCAATAGAAAGCGCTTGAAACTATACGACACAAAATGTTATTTTTCAATGGCTCAGCAACTCATTTCATGCATCTCTTACTGCGACACAATCATCCTAGTTACTGTGCATTTAGCAACAACAGGCAACACAGTCCTTCACCATTTCCCAGTATTATTGATGTCGCTTTTTTTCGTGATCTGTCTTGGAAACCTTGCATTACTTCCCTTGCATAAACAGCTTCACAGAGGGTGTATGGGCTGAAGCGACTCCCATTAACTTTCATTCATACCAGGGTATTTTCCAGGGACAATCTCATCTCATCTCATCAGCCGTTTGAGTATTCACTGCAGGACCAGCCTATCCCGACCCAATTGGGGACGATACAGCCAATGTATCTCTGCCCAGTGGCTTAGGCTGTCTGGTAGAGATTGTATGTGGGGTGAGAAGTGCTTGTAAGTGTAATTGTAGTGTTGGAGTGGCTTTCGATGTGTGTGTAGTCTGTGAACCAAGTGTAATCGGCCCATGCAAGCCGACTGGGTGCAAGCATACTTTACAGAATGTGACACTGGTTCAACCACAACACCCTTTGTGTCCGCCAATGCAGTACGTGGCCAGAAGAACGCTCCCAAAGTTTATTACCCTGGCGGGGCGCGAACCCTTGTTCTTCAGTGTACGAAAACGCACACTTTACCACTGTACCACAGAGGCTCCAGGGACAATATTTATGCCTATATAAAGGACAAGTCTTATGTGTAGGAGACGCGCCACTTATTGCTCTCCTAAACAGAGCTGAGTCAAAGGTATTTAGTTTCATCCTCTCATCCTCTCACTGCCTTCCACTTGCCTCCCTGTCATACACTGGATCTCTGTCTTTTGTCGCTACTAATTTGGTCACTGTTCTCATGGGGACTGTGTGCATTCGATCTCTCACCACTGCCTCGGTCACACAGCACCCATTTGGCAATACAGTCAAACCCCATTTCTTTTCAGCTTTCTAAAGGAAGAATCAGTCAATCTTCCATGTATGAAGCTGATGAACTCAGAAACCGTCGTCCTCAATTTGTTTTCCCAGTGCCCATAACTACTGATCTTTTACATGCAGTAGATCAATCATCTCGAAATGAAGTGATCCCTCATTTTCCCTTCTTTTTCTTTAATTTTCTTTGGAAGGGACAACTTGGCAATTTTTCAGACTTTGAGCTCTTGCTTTCTTCGTTTATATTAATAAAAAAAAAAAAAACTATTATTACGTTTGGGCTCTTGCTCGTACATCAGTGATTCCCCTTCAAAAAAATATAGGTCAAGAGGAACAGAATAGCAGGGTCATAAAATTAGGGGAAAAGTAAGGCGGGGGTAAAAATAAGAGCAAGTAAGAAGGCAATGGAAGTGCTGGAAGAAATGACTGGCAGGGAATAAACGGAGGCAGTCAAGTGAAAAACGAATAGTGGATGGAACAGATGGAGTGTGAAATGGTAGTTGAATATAAATAAAGGCTGCTTGTGAATTTAATAGGATGAATAAATAATGAAAGAGAAATGAAAAATGTAAAATAACGCCTTCAGTCCGATGACGAATTTTATATTTTATGCTTGTTAACTTAAGACGGTTATAATCAGCTTAGGAAAAACTTTTGGAAATGGAGGGATAGCATGTAATTCCAATTAATCACATCTAGTAAAATAATTTGGAGGTACAGATTATTTAAAAAAATAACATCAGGTTGAAGAGGTTATGGAGAAGACTGAAAAGAGTGTCAGAACCAAGAAACACACACACACACACACACACACACACACACACACACACACACACACACACACACATCAGCATGGTTAGCTATGACGAGGCTAACTACACTGACATTCTAATGTTTACGTTAATTCTAGTATTATTAACTGCGCTGAAATCTGATGATTATATATATTCAGTATGAGTTACGCACTGGGACCCGAGAGTGTTAATACAGTCTCCATTAATCTTAATACTGTCTCCATTAACCTTTCCATGATCGCGACAACTCGTATTTCATCTGGATCAACACCAAACAGTTTTCTTCCTTTGAAGGTGAATTGCAGGAGTCTGAGGGAATTTTATGTAACCATCCAGATGCTTCAGGTATTTACAACTCATCTACGGTGCTGGAGAGGGACGCCTTCACGTAATGACACTGACATAGTTACAATACGTGGCTGCATTGCCTAGTTATACAAGCTTCCCTCAACTCCGTCCTTATCCACACCAAAGGAAAATGGTGAAATGCTGGATAAAGGCAACTTCAGCCTACAGTTCACGGGGTTCATGCTTCAGTATAACTTGAGGCTACAGCAACAACAACAGCAACAACTACTGCTTATACAACTGCTACTACCCCTACAACTTTTACTGCTACTGCTGCTTCTGTTCCCACTGCTGCTACTACTACTACTACCTCTACAACTATTATTACTATTATGGCCCATCTATACCACTAATAGCTGAAATGATGATCTCTAAGGACAATGACATTAAAAGAACACAGTTCGACCCTCTCACGTTGCCAAATTCTCTCAGCTCATGATGGTTGCGTCTTGTCTCGCATATTCATTTGGATATTCAGTTGTAAGTGAAGTAATGGAACACTACCATTAACCCTTTCATGGTCGGCACAGCTCCAGCACTGTATTTCAGTCATAAGGGAGTGTGAAGTAGTGATGGGATATGTGAAGTCTGCGTCTAACCCTTCCGATACGAAAACTCTCCTAGCTCAGTACAGTAATCTGGAGGCAGCAGTAGTAGTTCATCGGAAATCTGAATCCAGAGGCCTGCATGCTGAAACTGCTCACGGCCTATGGTCCGCCATACTCCTTTTGGGAGATAGGAAGGGACCTGAGGGACGTTTGTATAACTGGGTGAAGGTGCCACCACATGAACATCCTTTCTGGGAAAAACTGAAATATACGATGCGGCATCAGACTGAAAACGTTAAGCTTGTATCTTTATCGGCTGAGATGGATTATTAGCAACTCATGCTTACCAATTTATTTTTAATATCTGACGTCAATATTCATTCGAACATACATCTTTTTTAACGCTTTGAATGTGAGGACATGATTTCTGTATTATTTTTGGTTCTGCCAGATTTTTTACTCAGTTTATGACAATTCTCTAGAAGGAGAAGTTAATGAAAGCTCCAACTCCTTAATTCGAAAAGTTTCCTCTAAGCTGAATAAATTTGTCTGATGATAGAAACTATAAAAGGGAAAGTGGGTCAATGAAATAACGGTGTTAACAGCGATATTATTAGTATATGTATCATTTAGAATATTATGATGCAATACCCAAATGAAAATGTAAAGAAGGGGTCACTGATGGGGTCTCCAAACACATGAGTGACCTCTAATTAAGAGAATCATATAGGGATGAGAATATATATATATATATATATATATATATATATATATATATATATATATATATATATATATATATATATATATATATATATATATAATCCCTTTAATATCCTATGTAATTCAGCCAAAGACATGTCCGGAAATTGGGCCTGTCTGGATATTGGGCCCCTACCTCCTGGACTGGAACCTATGGACCCTAACCCAGTCTAACTCAGAAAAACACCTACGTAACTTCCTACCAGACATGCATAGCACCTATTTAAGACCCTATTCACACCAATAAGGGACATAAAAGAGTGAAATAAATGCAAAGGAACCAGAGAATGAGGTTTTAGAGGTGAGTATGGAAAATACAGCACACTATTAAACATTCTGGGTACTTACAAGTCCGTGGCCATCTCGATGAATAACCCGCCCCCTCTCAGACTCTGACAGTAAAAAGGTGCACCTGAAGCACCTACAGTAATCAAGTCTTGCACTGCACTTAATCATTTGCACTCTGAATTCAAATTTCTTAACACTGCGCATTCTTTCCCCACTTGCGCTCTACTGAACTTTCCTATAACCAGTGTTGCACTCTGCACTTAAGTCTTTGCACTCTGAACTCTAATTTCTTAACACTGTGCATTCTTTTCTCACTTGCACTCAACTGTACTGTATAGTACTCTCATGGAACCAGTGTTGCACTCTGCACTTAAGTCTTTGCACTCTGAATTCTAATTTCTTAACACTGCAAACTGTTCTTTACACTGCACAACACTGATAATTCCCGTGTGGTCTAGTGGTGAGTCCTTGCTGTTTATTCACTGTCAGAGACCGAGAGTAGGTGAGGCAGGTTGCCTAGGGGCGCATTGCTGGGACGTGGTGATGGACTACCCATTGCAGACGACTCTGAAGGCAGGCGCAAACTCACGTCCAGTGGTGACTCCACCGTGGCTAATGTGCTGGGCTGTGGTTCAGAGATGGAAGGTATGTCTTGGGGAGGCAGCGGTGTGGAGCCAGGGCAGGGTATGGCGGGGGTAATGGGCCTGAAATACTGTCAATCGATGATTGACACAAGGAATGATGATTTTGGTGATTGACGATGCGCTGCCTGAAAGCGCGCAATTCCTCCGCAAGTCCCAAGGACCCCATTTCCCTGTCGCAGTCCGGGTGTTCTAGGTAGTCAAGAACAAACTCGACGTGCTCCCGGAGTGCGCTCAGCTTGGGGATGGTTGGAGTAGTGGAACGCTGAGAAGAGTCCGCATCATCGTCACTTTCCTCATCGGAATCTTCAAGCTGGGTACTTGTACCTGCAACTGAAGATGTGATCTCAATATCAGACATGATCTGATACCCAGGATCGCCCTTGTCATCATCCAACCACTCACGCACTTCGTCCACATCAACATCATCGCCAGCTGCATGAAGACGTGCATGGAAGTCATCCACATCAAAACCTAGAAAATTGTGCACCAAATCGGCTTCGAGAAGCAGACGGGACCAACCACTTTCCAGAGTCTTGACAGAGACTTCCTTCCATGCACTGGCCCAGTTGTAGATGGCAGACTTGATGTAGTGGCAAAACTTTTCCATAGTACGCTGGCCTTGCGTGTCCCGTCCCTCCCTGCGCTCATCCTCGTCCTCAAGAGCAACCATCACCTCGTCCAGGAACTTTCGACAGTACAGCCTCTTTCTTGCCATGATCACTCTTTGGTCCATTGGTTGGATGTGAGCAGTCATATTAGGTGGCAGAAACATGCACCTAATGCAGCCATTCTTAGCCACCAACTCCTTTTCGGACGGATGCGCGGGTGCATTGTCCAGAAAAAGGAGGGCCTTTACCTGGTCGTGTGGGATTCCCAGTGTGTTCGTCTGGTAATGGATGACCTCCTTGACGAAATGCTGGTGAAACCAGCCTCTGAAGATCTTGGCTGTGAACCAAGCCTTCACAGAATTGTACCACATGACAGGAAGGACATCCATCACCTGACGAAGACACCGAGGCTGCTTTGCATGTCAACAGTAACGAGCTTGATCCGGTGCATGCCATTAGCACTGGCACAACACAAAGCAGATATCCGTTGCTTGGAGAGCTTGTGGCCAGGTACACACTTCTCTGTCTCCTTGGCTAGAGTGTTCGTTGGCAGCTAGCGATAGAATAAACCAGTTTCGTCAGCGTTGTAGACTCGACCGAGAGTGAGGCCCCCCCTGTCGATCAAGCCCTTCACCTTCTGCTGAAACTCCTCTACTCCATCCTCATTGGCATCTAGAGCTTTCCCATGCCTCTTATGGTTGGTAAGTCCATGCCGTAACTTGAAAACGAAGAGCCAACCCTCAGCTGCTTTCAAGTCTGGGGCGTCCCGGAGCCTTGCGAACTTCTTAGCAGCAGCCTTCAGCTCCGTACCATGCACCAGCACACTAGCAGCACGTTGTTGACGGTACCAAATCAGCGTGGAGTGGTCGATTTCTGCAAACCTGGGAGGGTACATGACCATCCTCTCCATGTTGCATTTGGTCTTCGATGCAAATTCAGCTGTGTACTGGGTAAGTTTGTCATGGGATTTCTTGATATCAATGTAGAGCGGACCAAATTGAATTCATGGAGGATGCATGATATCGACCATCCCGCATCCACCTTGTCCAATATCTCCCTCTTTTTCTCCAGAATCAAAACCACTCATTTCCTCTTCTCAGGCAGTGGGACCATCATCACACACATGAAAAAGAGGCAAAAGAGGAACAGCAGAGCCTGCAGGAGGTAGGGCACCACCACAAAAGTGAGCACATAGGAGACCCTGGTGACTAGCATGCACTCACGATGAAGGACGGGCGGGAAATGGGGAGGATGCAGGGGCGCTCTAGTGGACGTCGGCAAAACTACGCGCTAAAACACAGCTGGGCGTCTGGATAATACGGGGATTACTGTATATATATACAGTATATATATATATATATATATATATATATATATATATATATATATATGTGTGTGTGTGTGTAGAGAGAGAGAGAGAGAGAGAAAAAAAAAAGCTGCATTGTTTGTTTGTCTTTCAATCACGCCCAAACCAAGGGCCAGAGACCTCTAGACCCATATATATTCTGTATTAGTGTGACCCAAGGATGGTTTTAGGGAGGTCAAAATTCAGATCTGGGTCATTAGAGGTCACCAGTAGAGTGTTCGCCTTTTTTTTTGGCCTGGGCAACGCCGGGTACACCTGCAGCCCAATTTTTGGCATGGAGACTCACATGACTTCCATTTCAGACATAAGTTATGTGAGGTTGACCTCCGAGGTCATTTGAAGTCACTGGCCAGAGGTCATTTGAGGTCACCGGTAATACATGCTCGAACGACTGGACCCAGCAGCCAAATTGTTGGCATGAAGACTCACATGACCTCCAGTTCAGACATAGGCTATGTGAGGTTGGCCTCTGAGGTCATTTGAGGTCACCAGTTGGAAGTCATTGAGGTCACTGGTAATAGTAAACAAGTGCACACAAATACTGTGCGTTAGTCTGCGAAAGCTGAAATAGAAAGTTCCTTGACCTCTTATAATCCCTTCTCAAAAGCATAAGAGGTACATGGTCTTTCTGGAGTAGAAGGAAATACTGAACTAGAACAAATCAGATTAGAGTTGTTGCCTTTTTGGCCCGGGGAACGCCGGGTACCCCTGCTTGTGTGTGTGTGTGTGTGTGTGTGTGTGTGTGTGTGTGTGTGTGGGGGCAGGGCCCTTGACAGTAATTAGGTCACTGAGGAGGAGGCAGATGACCCATCACACCAGGCAGGTGAGCATGGAGTTGACTGTCATCTGTGAAATAAATGTCGACAAGCCATTTCACCGTCACTCTCACCGCCTGCTCCCTGACGTCTCGCCCTCGAAAGTCCACCTTCACCTCAGCTGAGCACTCCAAAGGCGGAATCACCACAACCGGGCCCTTCAGGAGCGGAATTTCCACACAAGCCCAACGTGGTGTTACTCAGCACCACACATCTCCACAGGGAAGGCCCTCACCAGGTGAATCATCACCCCCTTACTCCCCCACCTCCCACATCTCTCCCTCTCCTTCCCCCTCATGTGGGCGCTCACGTGGGTGTGTAAGGGGGCATGCATGCACGCAGAAAAAACATGCTTCGCATGGCAGACAGCCTGCTTTACCAGGTGTGGGTAGAGTGGATACCTTTGTCTGGGAGGACAGAGCAGGAATTGAGCCATCTGTGCCAGTGTTTGACGAGAAAGGAGTAGGTGTTCAGGAGGATGAGCTTCCCCCCAAGCCCTGGACTGTTATCAGCATATTCAGGGCTATTTTCACGACTGCAATAATGCAATATCTGGTGGAAGAATAATTTTCCACCAGGCTATGTGTGTGCAGTGGCTGGAAGTGGATGAAAGTGAAAGCACGTGCATGAGGGACTGGCAACCTGTGGAGGTGGGGGGAGTTGTTTGTGTGGCTAGCCCTTATCGTGTTGATGACGCATGTAAGAGAACACGTGCTTCATGACTATTGGTCGGTAGATGAACTCAGGGGCTCACTTGTCTTCGATAAGTATATGGCCCATGACAGGTACCTGGCCATCCTAAGGTTCCTCCATTTGAATAGAAACTGTGGGCCTGCACTGAACGACAGGTTGTGGAAAATTAGACCCACCATGACAATGCTCAAGGAGTCATTTTCCAGGGTTTTTCGTCCGTTTCAAAATGTGGTACCTGATGAGTCACTGGCGTTATTCAGGGGCAGGTTGGCATTTATTCAGCATGTTCCATCCAAGCATCACTGCTTTGGCCTGAAATTCTTTTTCCTTTGCGACTGCAAAACTGGACATGTGCTTAATGTGATAGTTTATTCGACAACAGATGTTGATATGCCTAGTGACATTCCTCACGGTTTCTCGGCATCAGTCGTGAAAGTGCTGATGGAAAGGTATTTCAACAGGCACCACATTCCGTACACCAATAATTACTACACTGCCTGGGCGTTGACCAAGTATTTGCTTTACACGGTACTGGGTCCTGTGGAACTGTTCGGGCAAACAGAAAGAATTTCTCTGTATTCCCAGCAAATACTGAGAAAGGAACCCTTCTTACCAAGAAATGTGACAACACGGTAGCCCTTCTCTGGCATGACAAGAGACGGGTTAACATGTTGGCAACAGTACATAAGGGTGTGTTTGAGGGAACTGGAAAAACAGACTACATGACCAGGGAACCCCTGTTGAAGCCAGATGCTGTCAACAATTATAATATCAACATGCGTCTTGTTGATAAATTGGACATGCAAATTGGTGAGGTTGATTGCCTACATAAGTCCTACAGGTGGTATAAGAAGGCATTTTCACACCTTCTTGATATCGCTGTCCTGAACAGTTTCATAATGTTCAAGGAGCTCGTCAGAAAACCCCTCTCTCTATGAGAGTTTGAGAGAGAGCTTGTATGCGAACTCCTTGAAGAATGTTCAGTGGCACAGGTGCCAGGTGCTAGGAAGGGAACAGCAGCTACAGCAGATGGGTTAAGCTGTGCCGAGTATTTCTGGTGGCACAGGCTGGTAGAGATTGGCTGTACCACAACAGGTCGTCAGGCAGACAGGCGGTGCCACGTCTGTAACATGACCAAACGCCATCCCTCAGGACGAAATGAGACAGCCTGTCAATGTGCAGAGTGCAAGGTCTTCCTATGCACTAAATGTTTTTGTGAGTATCACTCCGAACGTGATTACTGAGCAGGTGTGTGGGACAGTGTAAATAGTATACAGGTATGCACAAGTGTGAATTTTTTTCTTTTTTATAAATAAGAGAAATGTTGGATATTATAAGTGATTGCCAGTAAGTACTATGATTTATGTGTTTTATAATAAGTTCTACAAGTGCAATGCAATAAGTGTTACTGTTTATTGGTTATTGGTGAAAATATTATTGGAAATACCTTGAGTTAGCCTACCTGTTACATGAAAGAAAACCACTTGTGAGCGGGCCAGAAGAAAATTACCTCGTTGGCCATAACTAAATTTTTTCACTTGACACTCAGGAAAGTAGTGCTGAATATGTAAGCATATGCATATTTATGATGTGAAGTACAAATAATGTAAGTTGTGTATAACATCTGTAAGATTTTCACGATGACCTTGATTAGTACAAATAAGTCTGAATTATAATACAAGTAATTACCTCATACTCAACCATACTGCATGAAACAGCGACAGCATTTACTTGTCAAAGTGCAACTACCTGTAATCGTGATGTCAAGTGCAGTTATAAGTGTCATAGTAAAGGGAAATTATTATAACTGACACAAGAAGTGAGTAGAGAAAAACAAAGCTATTTTCTTTCCCATTCACCTACGGGGCATAGTGTCAATATGTAACGGGTGGAAAACCGTTTGGGGAGCCATATGAACAGGGTGATGATTCATCCTTATGATACTGAGTAAGGAAAAGTCGAGGATCGAATGGAATTTTCCACATTCCAACCAAGGACGCCCAGGCAGTGTTACAATTACCACTCCGGTCAGTGCTGCCAGTGCTAGCCAGCGAGTCCAAGGTCACAGCCAGTGCGTGTGCTTGGAACCAGCCCGCCAAACGTGTAAAACCAGTCGTCTTCGGCTTATCCTTACTCATCGACCGGACTACCTGGAGACCTCGTGGTACCTTCATTTGAAAGAAGAAGAGTTGGTGAGTCTTATGTATTTTTTTTCTCATGCTCTTATAGTTTGGCAGATATTAGGGTTTGAAGTAAGGGTGTTCTTCCCAAAATCTTGAAAATTCCTCAAAAGGAGTGGGCAACGGCGGGAAACCCCCGGCGGATAAGGGTTAACCACCGAGAATACGTGCCAATATCTAACCTATATAGTTGCAGTACTTACCCTTAATTTTAAAAAATTCATCTGAAAGAAGCAAGAGAAACATAGGTAATGTGATGCTGTTGCAACCCTCCATCAGACCAAGTACGAACACCCCCCACCTCCCTGTGTGCCTAACCAAGTGCATAACGGTTCTCACCCCACCTCATAATTTCTTTTTAAAGTGGGCATAAGGAGAACGCCTTGAGGATACATAATCTGGACCCTTCAGATTCCATGAGCAGGTCGCATTGAAGTCTCTGGATTTTTATATTTTGCTTATTATAAAAAATAAAATACTATTTAAGACACAGCCTTCTACCTGTTAAAAGGCGCCAATTCGCCATAAAACACATAACTATGTGAAATTTCATGACTCTGTAATAATTACTTTCTGAGCTGTGGCCCAGATACAAAATCACTACACCTTACCAGCCACCCACCCACCCTGCCGCCCACTTCTATGGTAAGACCCTTGTGACTCTCTGTTCTTGTAATAGGTGAGTCTTGAGTTTTTATTATTATTTTGATAATTGAATAGCAGTAGGAGTTAAAGATGATTACAGGGAGTTGATCTTGATTTATTATCATCAGAGAAAGTCTTAAGTTGAGCAGTGTATGTATTACAGAGACTTAATATACTAAGTAAGTCTAGTTAGACCCCTCTTCTTATTCACTCTCTCCAATACCTCTCGGTTCTATGGCTAACCTCCTTCTGAGCTCTGCTTCCTAAATTCTGGTGTAGCAGGGGTCGTGTCACGTGTGTTACACTGTTGTTGAAATGTTCTAGAAGCCTGTGTGTAAGTATGTGTGTGTATGGTTACTAGGCGCTTTCGTGTGCCTATCAAGCATTCCTCGAGTTAGAGTGTGTAAGCATGATTAGCATTGCTCGATTCTCGCAGACACAATACCTATCTCATCCCCTGACCTGCTGCTTCTATCTGTCTGTCTATCTATCTATCTATCTATCTATTATGATTTATAATTATAACATGGAGTCCTGACATTGCTCGGTCACGCTGGAGGTCCTCCAGCAGTAATTATCATTGACATATGCTAATCTATTAGTACATAATATTGATTATAATACTGTATACATATAATATTCATGGTAAATTGCAATGATCTAGTAATTTTACATTTTAAACAAATTGTATACATATTTGAATAATTGCACTAAAGTTAAACTATTGTACTGTAATACAGTTTGTAAATTGGTTATTGTAGTAAAATGCATACATGCAAGAAAAAAAAATAGTTTAAAGTTAAGATTATGGTAAGAGCTAATAATATTTCATTTAAAGATAATGCTACTGGTATAGCATACTTCTATGTCATGGGTCATTCTTCTTTGTATTTATATACATATACAAAATATGTACACTTCATTCAAGGGGGTTAACTTGGATGTTAACTCTACCCCCACTAAATACTGACGCCAAATTTGCAATTCTTGCATGCATTCTGTGCATTGCGAACAGCACTACTGCAAATACAATGCAGAAAATTATAAAGACAGTAGGTGCTGGGCTATACACATAATATGGGTTGAACATACTCAAACTCAAATCTTCCCAGGGCTTCATTGTTTCATTGATCAGTTGCATAGTTTCAAACTTAGGTGAAGTCAACTTAATACTTGTGTTCATGTTTAAGTTCATATCAGGCAGTGGGTGGAAATGTTTGTGTGTATGGTTGATAATGGCGTAGTGATTGATGGTGGATAAAGTGGACATGGATGGTGTAAATACCGCACAGTAGTCTGGTGCTATGTATAATCCTGAGGCTGAAGTATGAGTTGGTGGTATATCTGGACAGACTATGTAAACTGATGTGTTATGAGTGAAATAAAAAAACTGTGAGTGTCCGATGTGTTGATGGTGTACTAGCTTATCTGGAGCAAAAGTGAAGTTACAGTGATGATGCATATTGTTATTTCTGATGATAGCCATTTCACAAGGGACTGTATCAGTAGGCTGAAACGTGGAAATGTACACTCAGCAAAAAAAACTATCGTTACAGGGGGGTCCGATGTGTTTCATACTGAACAACCTGGCTGTCTCGCTAGGGTTGGTAAGCCTGACAGTGGGTGAGTTGCCAAATAGGACGAGGTAGAAATATGCATGGGAGAAGCAATGGATATAGCTTATAATAAATATGCCACAAACACACGCAGGGATACCAATGGAGGAGGCTGTTATCAAAAACCATCATTCGTGTGTCATTTTATATTGCGCAGAAGGTGTAACGATAGTTTTTTTGTTGTGTGTACGCAGGACAAAGGTGAACAGCATGTAAGGATGTGCGGCACTTTCGTTCAATCGTTGATTCACTTGCGAAAGTGACTGTTCCGTCTCTTGGAGACCATGATGAGTTCGGTGTCTGTGTTGATGTTGATGATGACCAAAGTGTTATTATTCTTAGAAGGGAAGAGGTGTATTTGGTATACTGTGAACAGGTCTTCAGTTATGAATGGTAGCCTACATGAACTACTACTGATGTTGGTGTTAGTGTTGCTTCTAAATATGGATAATATTCATGAATTCCCAACTTCGGAACAAAGGCTTCAATATATGTTTATGTATGCCTTGACTAAGTATCTGACGTAGCTCATGAACTGGAAGTAAGTCAATTGTGATCTTACCATCACCAGCATTCGAAATTCCTTGCATAAGTGCCCTGTAACAAATTCTAGTGTTGTCTAATTGTAGTAGAATTGTGTCAATATGTTCTGTGATGATGGAAAAGTGTTATGTTACCTTCCATTTCATTCATTTTATCTACACTTTCGAGGGCTATGTTTTCTGCCTTTTCCAGATTTTTCACAATTGTCTTCATTGCTGAGTTATGTCCTGTGATGAATTTATCTTGATATGTTAGTACCTGAGCTATTTTATTAAATTTGTTGTTTATTTCTTTTAGGTCTTCCTCTTTAGCCAATCCGAAGATGTTCCCAAGAACTGCGCCACCCAGGTCGAACAAACCGCGCTTTTGGCGAGTACGTGTGATGTTGTTCTTGTTGCTCAATACCTCCGTTCCATAAGATGGGAGATCTTGGATCATGATGAGCATAGTTGACTTAGCCTGTTCTATTTTCCATTTCTAACTTCACTATTTCATTCACTTCCTTTGTGTTATGTGCTTGTGAAATATAGCCTCCTATCATGAAGTCCAGGGTTCGCATTGGTCTTGCGATATTTTCTAGATAAGAAGGTAATTCGTACAAGTAATCCAGACTTATCAGTACTCATGACGTCTTTTACGACTGAAGTCGTGGCCGTTGGAGCTATGAGGCATCCTTGCCGTACTATGTGTTGGGGGTCTAAGTGAGCATATCCTCTTGCTATGTAGAGGAGAATCCATAGCATAAGTCCCTTCATCGCTACCTAGCGACAAAAAAAATCTATTAATTTCCTAATATGGTCATGCTGTGGTCGATGATAGTGATGATGTGCGTTACGGTTGATTGTTATTTCATTTATAGAAGGAGTTTAAATCGATATTTAATTCTCGTAAATGATGTACTGTAGATTTTATTGGAACAGTTGCACCTATGTTTGATCGTTTGCTATATGACCTTACTTTATTTTTGTAATTATTGTTGTTTTCTTGATTGGTTTCTTGAGTTACGTTCGCTTGTTCGGTTGTATCCGAGGCTGAATAATTATTGGATAGTTCCCTTGAAACTCGTTTTAAATGGTCAATATGAACTTGTTTCTCTTCGCCACTAGACAGTGACTTAATTAAAACTTTGTTTGCTTTTATGTTAATTACTCTGTATGGGCCCTCAAATTTTGGGGATAATTTATTGTCTCTCGTATGAATGATACCATAAACAATGTCTCCTAAGCTGATAGGTGAATGTCTTGCCTTCTTGTTAAATGCCTCCGTCATTTCTTCCTTGGACATCGTTAATTGTTTTTTGACTCTTTTGTGTATGTCCTGGAATTCACGTAAACGGAGTTTAGAGTAATCATCGTAATTGTATATTGGCAGACTGTCACCTTCTAGGAGCTCATATGGTAGTTTTTTATCTGTTCCATATATAATGAAATGTGGTGTGTCAACTATGGATTTATTTATAGATCCATTAATTGAGGCTTCTACTCTGGGAATCCAATCATCCCAGCTTGCATAATTATCATTGAGAATGTGTCGTAGCACATCTAATACTTTTTTGTTTTGTCTCTCTACTAACCCATTAGATGCTGGGTGATAGGCTAAAACATTAACCTTTTTGATGTTGTAATGTTTACATATTTCTCGTAAGACATCAGAATTAAATTCTCCTCCATTATCACTTATTAGTTCCTTTGGGGTAGTAAAGCGACATATTACATTATCTGTTATTGCCTTTGCTACTGTCTCTGCTGTTTTATCTTTAATTGGAGCTAAAATGACATAACGGGAAAAATGATCCGTTGCTACGAATAGGTATTGGTTATTATTGTATGATAATGGCATCTTGAGTAAATCAACAGCGACAACGTCCCATGGTTGATGTGGCACAGGGTAATTACCCAGCGGTGCAGGTGTGATTGGGTATCCTTTGTGTTTTGCACATGATTCGCATCTGTCTATATGATTGTTTATATCTTTTCGTAATGAAGGCCAGTAATATAACAGCTGGGCTTGTTTGAATGTCTTATCCTTTCCAGGATGTCCTGCATGTGGGCTATCGTGTATCGTTTGTAATACTTGGGGTATCATGTCATTAGGTACTACCAACTGGTTAGTATTTCTTTGGCGTTTTGGTTGTTTCGAGTTGATCTTGTATAAAGTATTATTGACTATTGTGAATTGTTCGAGTGGTACATGCAGTTTGGATAATTGTATGTCATCTCCACTTTCTAACTTGTATATAACTTTAGACCATATTGGGTCAAGTCTTTGTGCTTTTGCGATATCATTGTGGTTTGGGATATTTCCTTTTAGATCTAATGCCGCGACCTGAATTGTGTTCGGGTTCCTAGATAATGCGTCGGCTACTATGTTCATTTTACCTTGTATATAATGAATTTGTGCATTGTAGTTTTCAACTGTACATTTCCTTCTTGCTCTCCTCCCAGAAAGGAGTTTTTCTTTAAACATACCCACTAGTGGTTTATGGTCGGTGAATAAGTGTATTTCGTAACTATATACCAAATCTTGAAACTTTTGTAATGCAATAACCACTGCAAGTGCCTCTAAGTCTGTATTGCAATAATTTTTCTCGGCACCTTTTGTTTGTCTGCTGGCAAATGCAATTGGTTGATTCTTTCCTCTTATATCTTCCTGCATCAGTACAGCCCCTAATCCTTTAACTGATGCGTCTGTACAGATAAGAAATGATTTTGTGAAATCCGGATATGCCAAACAAGGTGCATTTGTTAGTTTAATTTTTAGATTGTTAAATGCTTGTTTTTGTTCTTCTTCCCATTGGAATATAGCATCTTTTTTGAGTAGCTGGAATAGAGGAAAGGCTATATGAGAGAATTGTGGTACGAATGACCTATAGTACCCAGCTAGACCTAAAAATTGTCTAACTTCGTCAGTCGTAGTGGGTTCAGGAAAATCTCTCACTGCCTGTATTTTGTCATCAGTGGTGTGAATAACATTAGAACTTAATTTATGGCCTAAAAAATTTATTTCCTTAAAACAAAATTTGCATTTAGAAAGCTTAATTTTTAAACCAGCATCACAAAGCTTTTGTAAGAGTAAGTCTAATTTCTTGAGATGTTCTGTAATATTTTTCGTTGCGATTATAATATCGTAAAGATAAACAAATATTCCTTGTCCTAAAATTCCGGACAATACGTAATTCATAAGACGCTGGAATGTGCCTGAGGCTGTCCTCAGTCCCATCGGCATCCTTGTATATTGGTAGTGTCCTCTATTTGTGGAAAAGGCAGTGTATTTACGTGACTCCTGTTCAACCTGTATTTGGTAATAACCATTTAGCAGATCGATTGTGGAAAATACATTATTTTCTGGTCCAATATTCTGTAGAACGTCACTTAGCAATGGCATGGGAAATCAGTCTGGGATTGTGTGATTGCTTTACGGTAATCTACTACCGCATGCATTTCTCCATTTCGTTTGGGCACGAAGAATAATGGGGCATTCCACGGGGAGACTGAAGGTTCAATAATTCCAAGTTTTAACATTTCATCAACATACTGATTTGCAAATGTACTTTGAGATTGTGGGATGCGGTAGGCTGGTACGAAAATTGGTGGTGTTTCTGGGTGCACATTAATCTTGTGATTAATCAGGTTAGTACACCCCAATTGTTCTCCGGGTAATGCTACGGTGTCCCTGTGTGTTTCCAGCATGGTTAACAAATCATTTTCTTCATCAAATTCACCTGAATGAATTAAATTCTCTTTTATGCTTTCTCTATCCGTAGATTTTATCTCACTTGTCACTCCAGCTATAACTATTTCCTTCACAGGGGCGGGATATTTTTCAATATTAACTATGCAAGTCCCCTTTTTCAACTGTACTTCCCCATTCATGTGATTAATTATGAATATCTGAGTTTGCCCTTCGTTGTTCATCTGACAATGCGTTTTCTACTGACAATCCCTTTACTTTAAATAATTCTTCTAAGACAAGAACAGTACTATTCCGTAATTTGCTCTTTATGGTAACTTTCATATAGGAATTAGGTGGTATAACTAAATCATTGGTGAGATGGGCGGGAAAAACTGATAAATCAGTACTGTTACCTGGGTCTCTAATTATGGAGGCTGGGGCTGGTGGTGTGAGTGGATCTATACACTCATCTGTTTGTGTATGTTTGTTTAAGCTCTTAATATTACCAATTCTTTTTGGTTCCCTTTTACTAATCGGTGAGGACGGTAATGGTATTTCCTCTATGAATTCATTGTCAAAGTCTATTCCATTCATTTGTGGGAGTAAAGTTATTTTCTCTGTTATCATGCATCTTAAGCCCAGTAACATATGAGCTTTAATTGCTAAGTTTTCAACGATATAGAAAAATGCAGAGATTGGTCTTGTAGTCTCTGTGAAACTGATATTTAACCTTATCATACCTTTTACTGTGATTTTTTTTCCATATACTGTATATAAATCTAAATCAGCTTCTTCCAGAAAAGTTACTTTCTTTTTATTTTTAAAAATCCTATTTATTTCTTTTTGTGTTATTAAGTTCACTGGAGAGCCTGTGTATAAAAATAAGTAAACGTTTTGATCCTCACATACAGCTGGTATCAAGATACACTCATTTCCCGACATGCCTCCTATTTGAATTTTAGACTTGCTTTTCTTTACGTTTGTTCATTTTTTGTCATGACTTTGTCTTCCCCCGATTTGAACATAGACACAATTTTTTCTACTGTTTTGCATTTACTAGTCCAGTGCCCCTGGCATCTATGATGCCTACAGTAGGGACCAAATCCTTGTGTCTTTTGTCTATCCTCTTTTGTTTTGATAAAGCGTCCTGGTTTTGGACAATAATGACATAGAATGGACCTGTCTCTTGACTGTGATCTACGAGGTGACTTCCCATATGTAGTGTTGTTTGTGGCGCAAGATCTGCTCGGGCTGCGCGAAAACTTATGAAACTGCCTGTAGCCTGGTGTTTGTGATCGAACCCTCGACACGTTTAGTTGTTTGCTCTGCCTGCTTTTGGGTCGCGATCGATTTTGTTCTCTGTTTGGGGTCGTTGTAGATGTTTTCACAGCTGATACTGTCTCAGGTACTCTCATTCTACTAGAATGTGCGGGTGTGTCGATCATCCCTGCTTTACTGCACTGCATCTCTACCTCGTTCATTAAGTCTAGTAAGCACATGCCTGGGGTGTACGCGATCATCTTGGCGATCTTAAGGGTCCTATCAGGTAATTTACACAAGGCAGCTACATAACCAGTGATGTCCACGACGAGGTCTGGGGACATCTTTCCATCATTTGTTATCCAGTTTGAGTTTTCCAAAGTAACTAATAATGTTCTTTTGACTGTGGAGACATCAGCAGTTATTTCACTGAGCACATGGTTTGTAGTGTGCTCCCTTACAAGATCTACAATCTTATGTAATTCTGGAATTATACCTGGCAAGAAGTTCATACCTCCAGAAAATTTCTTCAAAAATTCAGTTTTAAATTCATCATGTCTTAGCCTTGAGGAGCTTATCTGACCTTAGTAAATTGCTTGCTGGACATCTTTCCTGGCTTATGCAAGATGAAAAAATGGCAATTTTCTCTGTTCATCTAGTATGTGTCTTTTGATAAAGATTTGTTCGCACTGACGGACCAATGAAATGACGTCAATACGATCTTTTTCTGTGCCAGAGAATTTTTGGGCAGTTTTATCTTCATGATAAACATAAACATGAGGTGGGGATGTTTGATCCGCGGTATTTGTTGCGTTATTCATTTTCACTGTTTGCTCTGTTAATTTAACTTGGACTTGTTTATCGTTGTGTGAGGGAATGGCGGAATAGGTTCGGCCTGAACGGTGAACGCTGTTAAGTATATTGTCATATGTGTGCAAGTCAGAGACAAAGTCCTCACTTGCTACGTCAGAGGGGGTTTCCCACTCATCATAGAACATCGAATTTCCAACTCAATACTGTGGAAATAAATGAGTATGAGTAGGAGCTATGTGAATAATGAGTAATGAGTAGTGGGTGAGAAGTGCCTGGTGTCAGTCACACGTTGATTGGCGTGGCATTGTTTCAGCAAACTCACGTGGTGATGTCGTCTCAGCAGATACACATGGTGACGTCGGCTTCCCACACTGGTAGCTGTGGTGAGTAACTGAGTAGCGATGCGTAACCTGGGTGAAGAAGGGTTAGTAAGATGCGTTATAAATGTGGCTCTGGTGTTTTGCTGTGTGTCTTGACCTCTGCGTCAGCGACGGAGGTAGGCGGGAGTGTTGGGGTTTTGTGTGCTTGTTGCTTTGGTCTTTCTTTTCCTTTACTTGCTTTGTTTATTATTCTTCTTGCTGCTGCTTGAAGTTGAATGAAGATTATAGAGTTGTTTTGTAGACTTGTAGGCTCATAGGCTCGTAGGCTGTATTTTGTAGGAATTCACTGTAGAACTGAAGCTAATCTTGTAGAGTCTCGCCTGCTTTTGTAGAAATTCACTGTAGATTCGTAAACGAGGTTCGTACGTTCACTGCCGCCAATGTGACTCTCTGTTCTTGTAATAGGTGAGTCTTGAGTGTTTATTATTATTTTGATAATTGAATAGCAGTAGGAGTTAAAGATGAATAAAAGGAGTTGATCTTGATTTATTACCTTCAGAGAAAGTCTTAAGTTGAGCAGCATATGTATTACAGAGACTTAATATACTAAGTAAGTCTAGTTGGACCCCTCTTCTTATTCACTCTCTCCACTACCTCTCGGTTCTATGGCTAACCTCCTTCTGAGCTCTACTTCCTAAATTCTGGTGTAGCAGGGGTCGTGTCACGTGTGTTACACTGTTGTTGAAATGTTCTAGAAGCCTGTGTATGAGTATGTGTGTATGTGTGTGTATGGTCACGAGGCGCTGTCATGTGCCTATCAAGCATTCCTTGAGTTGGAGTGTGTAAGCATGATTAGCATTGCTCGATTCTCGCAGACACAATACCTGTGTCATCCCCTGACCTGCTGCTTCTATCTGTCTGTCTGTCTATCTGTCTATCTATTATGATTTGTAATTGTAATATGGAGTCCTGACACCCTTACTGATCCCAGTGATAACAACACCCTCCTCTGACTTTGTCAGGTGGAGGGTAATAATTAACAGTACACCGTAGTACGAGCGGTTAACCCATTCATTCCGATGACATATTGCTTTGTTCATTCTTATTAACCGTCCAAGATTTTACTTATCAACGGATAAGCCTTTCACTGTGGTTGTATCTAACCATTCCAGGTAGAACTGCCCAAAGCTGAAATAAATAACATTTAGAGGACAAAGAAAGACATAAAGAAAAAACGTCCTCGGGCTGAAGAGGCTAACACAGAATTACTTGCCTGTTTTCATTCACTTGAGTCAACCCGCTGGGGCTAAGATTTTTCTTGTTTGCACTATATCAAGTGACACTAATTTTAATATTGAAATGCATACTAGAAGCTGGGAAACAGTTATTCGAGTCACTGACTTGAGGCTTTAAGAACTTGAGCAAAATCTGATGTTAACCTAAATAAAACACAAAACCGCACTAACCTTTGCGAAAACATTAGCCACAACCGACTGGTGGCGTATAGTTAGTTATGCTCGATTTTTGCTGCCTCCAGACGAGTTTATTTACTAATAGGATAAACATTTTAATTTGGAGGAGCCTGGATTATCCTTCAGTAACCCGTCCACTACTAGACGTTTTGACTAAGCTAAAGACAGTTATACAGTAGCAGCATGATTACAATAAAAATTACATTACCGAGAAGAAAGGTTTTAAACAACAAGCAATATTACCTATCTATACATATAATTTTATATCTCATCTCATCAGCTGTTTGAGTGTCCACTGCAGGACCGGCCTATCCCGACCGAAGTGAGGACGATACAGCCAATATATCTCTATCAAGTGGCTTAGGCTGTCTGGTAGAGATTGTACGTAGCGTGAGAAGTGCTTGTAAGTGTAATTGCAGTGTTGGAGTGGCTTTGGATGTGTGTATAGTCTGTGAACCAAGTGTAATTGGCCCGTGCAAGCCGACTGGGTGCAAGCATACTTTACAGTATGCGACACTGGTTCAGCCACAGCACCCCTTATGTCTGCCAAGCAGTATGTGGCCAGTAGAATCCTCCTAAAGTTCATTACCTCGGCGGGGCGCGAACCCTCGTTCTTCAGTGTACGAAAACGCACACTTTACCACTGTACTACAGAGGCTCCATATATATATATATATATATAATTTTTAGTTTTCCTCTCCATACAGTAACATAAGCAAAACCTCGAAAACTTCGATTTATCCCGTCACGTCCCGACCACTTTCGCACCTGTGACACCCCGTAGTCCCGACCACTTTTGGAAAAAAATTTTTTTTGGCTAAAACTTCCGCTTATGTTGAGAAACAAAGGAAAATCACAAAGAAAGTGCTTACCGTGGTCAGCAACTAGTCAGAACAGGTGAGGTCCCCCGCGCAAGGTATCGTATTCTATCATAGAGGTGTGAGGTGCTCACGTTTTCTATGGCAGGTAATTTTAGGAGAAACAACAAACAACACTTCTACAATTATTGAATTTGAACTAATAAACAATAAGAATAACAATATAATGAATTTCAATGACATATATATGAAAAATAAGCATTGTACCTTCGCGCGAGCATAGCGAGTTTGGTCCAATTGGTAAAACGCTATGTGCCAAGTTTCTTGTTTCAGTCAACATATCATTTTTTCTACACTGCATACTACTGGTTCAGTGCCATTTTACCATTTTGTACTGTATGTAAATGTTTTCAGCCGTTTTCATTCATTACGATGACATGTAGCATAAGTATAGCGCACATGTGCATACTCAGCCCACTCGCTACGACTCGTATTTCAACATACAACATTGTTTTATCACTTTCATAATATTTTCTTCTTTACATTGAACCTTTCCTCCACCACTGTAAACGTTTTCAATTATTTACATTCATTACGAGGGCATTTAGCGAAATGCTAGCGCATAATTTCGTAGCAAGCACACTTCCTAACACTCGTGTTTCCATTTTTACTTTATTTCTTCAATCCCAATATACTTTACCACTTACATTACACCCACTTACACCCTATTCTGCACTATACATATTTACTGACATTATTTATTCTAGTGAGCATCAGAATATCGCATGAAAATACCCTCGCAATGAATGTTTCGACCAACATAATACTCATACACTTACATACTAATATTCCACTTATATTACACCTGTGTTCACTTGTAGACTCCTATTTACATATTTACGGGCCTTATTTATTCCACTGAGCATCTGAATGTCACATCAAAATACCCTCGCAAGGTATGTTTCCACTTAGAAATTACTCATACACTTACATACTAATATTCCACTTATATTACACCCGTGTTCACTTGTAGACTCCTATTTACATATTTACGGGCCTTATTTATTCCACTGAGCGTCTGAATATCGCATAAAAATATTCTCGCTAGGTATGTTTCCACTTAGCTAATATTCATACACTTACATAATAATTTTCCACTTACATTACACCCGTTTTCACTTCCAAACTACTATTTACAGATCTACGGGACTTATAATTACACTGAGCGTCTGTTTGTTGCATTTATTTCAGAGTATCAGCGTCCTATCGCATTCACACCTTATCAGAAGTGCAGGAGCGTGTGAAACTCACTGAAACATGGGGGAATACACAGACCCACGTCACATTGAACGCACTCATAGCGGGTGTCCTTTCTCTGAGTGGTGGGTCTCACGCGGGAATTGCTACACACATGACACCTGCATTGGGGCCTAGGTCTATTTGCTTGGGGAGGTATGGGAGTGGGGAAATGGCGGGCGGATAATCTCAGGGGAGGGTGGGCACCTGGGGCTGTGTGGGTGCGGTGTTGGAGCCTTTCAACCGCATATCTTGCAACAATCTCTCGTATCAGCTTCCTCACAAACCCTTCAAAGGTTTCCTGAACTCCTGTTGTCATGGCGTGAAGGTGGTGGCAATTCCGGGCAGTAATGTCAAACAGGTGAAAGAATAGTTTTTTGTACCACTTCATCGTGGTCCTGGCACACTCGACAGTGGATATCATGGAGTCTGATTGGTCCACCAGGCGCATGTTGATATTATAATCAAGCACACACTCAGGTTTCCATACGTGGCGCCTGTTCTTGCTCCGATAATCTACCGACTCTGTACGGTGCATCAAGGGGCGGTGAACCCTGGACAAGAGGCGGACTTCTCTATTGTGGTTCCACACTGTTGCAAGGATATTGTTGGCCAGGAAGAAGACAACCTCATTCCTGTCAAGTTTCCACCCCACCTTGACCATGTGACGCCAGTTCACCTTGACGGTCCCACAGATCCCCGTGTCATGCCTGTGTAGATATCGAGCGAGAAGAGGGCTAGTGTACCAATTGTCAAGGACTTTACCACTGCTCCCAACAGACCAATACTCCGATCTTCTATTATGTCTGTTTGTGCACCAGTATACAAGACTATGTCTTGCACATACCCAGTCCTGCAGTCACACATAACAAAGATCTTGAACCCAAAATGGTGCCTTTTGCTAGGTATGTACTGCCGAAATGAGATATTGCCTCTCCACAACACGAGACTCTCGTCTATGACGAGGTCTCTATAGGGATAAAATGAGGAATGGAATGTCTGCCTTAGGTGATCAAAAACCAACCTAATTCGCCTCATCTTATGTCATTAGCATTTGCAGGATCATCAGCATCATAGAAATGGAGGCAGCTTAGAATTTGCTGAAACCGGTTACGGCTCATTACTTGGCCAAATATTGGTGTAAGCATAATAGGGTCCCTTGTCCAGTATGCAGGAATTCGGTTCTTTCGTACAATACCAATCAAAAGTACCAAGGCCAAAAACAGAAACATTTCTGCAAGGGAGACTGGGTAATCATAGAGGATAGAATGCCTGCTCCTTGTGCCCTGTCTTTCACTCTCACGGCGCTGGCTGTTAGCAAACCGGTTTGTTTGATCCACTATTTCCTCCACAAAAGCCTCACTGAAGAAAAGGTGGAAAAAATCCAGCCTGGTTGAATTAGGGTGAATACCAGGAGCAATGCATCCAGCACGCCCCTGCTCAGTGAATGGGTGAATGAGGGGAGTAAAATCACTCCCATCCTCCCAATTCCAAGACACAAAATCCTCGCCCCGATCGTCCCCATCCTCACCTTCATCAGGGTGGGGAGGAGATGATGGTGGGGGAGGTTGGGGAGGAGGAGTGTGTAGGGCTTCCCGACTCGCACTCCTCTTCCCTCGGCCTTTACCCTTCCTCTTTCCCTTACCCTTACGGCCTTGGGGAACATCAGGGGGCTGTGGGGAGGAAGCCCGGGAATATTGGGGAGAATAAGACGTGCTGGGAAGTGGCTCCTCCTCACCTCCCTGCTCCATCACCACACAACGTGATTCACCACCCACCCTCACTGCCCCATGTGATAAGCCCCGCCGCCTCACACCACCACATGACTCACTCCCGCCACTCTCACTTTCCACACTCCTCCCAACACTTTCCCTTTCACTCCCCACTCCCTCAATGCCACTTCTGCCATTCCCAAACAAAACACTAGGCCCATATCTGTTAGAACGATGTGGTGTGCGCTCTGGGCCACGATGAGTAATAACCTCATGGCCGCACCACGTGGCAGCACGTCCCACGGCTCTGTCCTCGTCCTCTTCCTCGTCCTCGAAATCGGGCTTCACGTCACGTAGGGGCTGGCTAGAGGATCTTGCACGTTGTTTTTGTGCAGCACGATAAGTCACGTAGCGCTGCTTCCTGGGGGACGGGACTTCCTCATCACTGCTGCTGCTTTCCACATCCTCTGGTTGGACATAATCTTTGTCCATCTCCTCGTCATCGAGTGGCAAATCACTATCGCCAGTAAAGGCATCCAGGGCGGCTTGAATTTCCTCCTCCGAGAGACCTCTATGCGCCATGTCTGAGCAGGACCATTGCTAACAGGTGAGTGACCAAGCCGCAGGTGAGCGTGGGTCGCGCGGGGTCGTCAAGTGTCCCCGCCTGGTGGCAGGTAGGGGAAGGTCGTGCGACGCTACGTACCAAAAATCTCGTGCGAATTTTGAAAATTGTGGAAATTATGCAACTTGCAATTGCAAAACGTACCAGTACGTCACGGGACTGGCAAATGCAAAATGTTGCAATGCATAAATATGTTGACGGGATGTCTCAGGTTATAGAGAGACGGATGAGGATGGTAATGAAAGGTGACGGGTGGAGTACTCGTATCTCAGCTCTGATTAATGCCGATGATGCTGTCTTGCTTGCTTATATCCAGCAGGATCTTTGTACACTGAATTAGAGATATGTGGTTGTTTGTGAGTATTGTGCCTTAAAAATAACTGTAAGTGGGAACATAGTGATGGTTTGTGAGCGAGGTAAATCTCACTGTGATGTAGTAAATGCAATTTAGTAGGGAACTAATGTACTTTGGTGTAGGGAGAGAAAAGACAGGCAATGTGCCAAGGAAGTGAAAAATAACGTATCACAGGGGTGAAAAGTGGCTGGTATAATGAAAGTCTTGATGATGAACAAGGGTCAGGGGACTGCGTGAAAAAGTGTTTTAGTTTGAACATCAGCGTATAGGGGTGAGACACTGGTGTGGCATGAAAACGAGAATTTAGAAGTAAGAGCAGTGGAAATTGATTTAATTAGGAATGTGTGTTGATTCAGTTGAGCGGGTATCCTATGAAATAAAGCCGTTCTTGCAAGATGTGAAGTAAAGAATTATGGGGATGAAGTGAATGCACTTTGATGCTATTGTCACATGGAGAAAATGGGGCAAGGGCACATGGAAGTAAGGTTGAAGGTACAAGGAGGTTCGGTAAGCCAAGAAGAAGGTGGACGAATAATAATTACTTGAGGAAATGAGCAATGGAGGTTGATGAAGTTAGGGAAATGACAGAGGATCGAGTTAATTGGATGAATTATGTATGGAGGATGAAATGAGAAGCGTTTAGCACTTCGTACATTTTTTACTTGATAGCCACCGGGTTGGCTCCGCAGAAGTAATACTGAGCACATCTGTAATGAAAAATTCGACAAAATCTGTGCAAATAATTAAGTGCAAGAAGTGAAGTCAGGATTCCTAAGGCCACAATAGGGAGTGGATGAGTTTGTGGCCCACTTCACTGAGCATGTTGTTGACTGAATCGTCCTCTTTCGTGTGTGTGTGTGTGTGTGTGTGTGTGTGTGTGTGTGTGTGTGTGTGTGTGTGTGTGTGTGTGTGTGTGTGTGTGTTTTCATTTCTTTGATTCTGGACACTACTTTATCCTATTTTTTGGTGGGAAAAAAGAAGTCTGGATGATGATGAATGGACATCACTTTTGTTATTATTGTTATTGTCATTATTATTATTATTATTATTATTATTATTATTATTATTATTATTATTACTACTACTACTGCTACTACTACTACTACTACGACTACTACTACGACTGCGACTACTACTACTACTACTACTGCTACTACTACTACTGCTACTACTTGCACTGCTACTACTACTGCAACTACTGCTAATATTACTACTACTGCTACTACTACTACTACTACTACATGATTTTTAGTAATATAAACAAGTTTAATGTTAGTAGTATTAGTCTTAATGGTGATAGACTGGAAGTTGTCAAATGTTTTAAGTATCTTGGATATATTATTTAATTTGATTTTAAGGACAATATAGATGTTGAGTTAAGACTCAACCATTTTTATGCTTCTTTCAATTCATCTCTTAGAGATTTCAAATTTTTAAATATGGATGCTTCGCTGCTTTTATTTAAGTCACATTGCTCTCCAGACTATGGATTATGCTTGTGGAACAGCAGGGCAAATTTTAGGTCTTCTATCTTTAAGGCTTTTAATACTGTATATAATAATGCTTTAAAGAAAATGTGAGGGGTACCTGTTTATGCCAGCAGTTATATAATTGCTTCCAACTGTAATTAGTTTAACCCAAACACCTTATTGCACCAACTCAGTCTAAGTATTAAAAGAGGATTAATAGTCCAAGACTCAGGTCGAATATTTCATACTTTAAGGAAGGATTGTTTCTGGTACATGTTCACACCGTATTCAAAAATGACTGTCCAGTAGATATAAACAGTGAGGACCTGGATGTGATAGCCTCCCGCTTGACTTGGGTTCAGAGATATGAGAACAGATGCAGGCCATGTAGTTATTTTGGATATCAGGGCGTTATACTCCTTACCTTTTGTTAAATTGAATCCTGAATTTCTTCATATTTTTAACATTACAATGTAATTTTTTACTGACATTTTAAAAAATTCCAATAGTCTATCTATCTATCTATTGCCAGACGCTTCAATCCCCTACGGGGTGGCCACAAACAAATCGCCTCCACTTCGCCTTGTCCCCAGCCATTTCACTACCCTGCTCCCAACTCACACCCCTCTCTCTCATATACCTTTCCACTCCATCTCTCCACCTTATCCTCGGCCTCCCCCTCCCCCCTCCCTCCACCTCACTCACATACCCTCTCCTCGTCAGTCTCTCATATCCATCCTCTCCACATGGCCAAACCACCTCAGTGTGTTCTTCCTAACTCTTCCTATCACATCCACATCCACACCACAGCGCTCCTTTATATCCTCATTTGTCAGCCTGTCTCTCCATGTGACTTCACAGGCTCCTCTTAAATAACTCAGTTCAACTGCTGTCACTCTTGACTTGGTCCTTCCAGCAACGTCCAAGCTTCACTTCCATACGTTAGAGTTGGTATCACAATACTGTCATGTAGTAGCTTTTTCATTTCCATGCTCACTTCCCTGTTTCTTATCACTGCTTTCAAGGAACCAGCAATTTCTTCCCTGTTGTACTCTTTCAAGCACTTCCCCCTCCAAACTTCCATCCTTATTCATCATACTCCCCAAGTACTTAAAGGTACTCACAATTTCCATTTCCTCACCATCCAACCCCACTGTACATTCACTGACTTCACCTCTCTCAAAGACCATCACTTTACTCTTCCCTACATTCACCTTTATATGCCGTTTCTTACACACTCTCCCAAACTCATCCACCAAGGTTTGCAGCTCCCCTTCGTCTTCACTTAACAACACAGTATCATCTGCAAACAACAGCACAGGGAGTTTCTAAACACTACCTTCTCTCACTAGGGCCACTCCAACATCCACTGCCCTACTTTGTATCTCTTTCATTACCCCATCCGTGTACAGACTGAACAGTCATGGAGACATGACACATCCCTGTTTCAACCCAACCTTCAAAGAGAAAAATTCACTCAGTTCACCATCCACACGCACTGCAACCTTAGCACCATCATTCATACTCTTCACAACATTCATCAACTTCCCATCTACTCCATATATTCTTAATACTTTCCACAATCCTTGTCTATCCACCCTGTCATATGCTTTCTCCAAATCCATGAAGGCAGCATACTACTTCTTTCTCTTCTCTAGAACTTTTCCACTAAAGATCTACGAATGAATATCTGATCTACACAACCTCTTCCCTTCCTAAAGCCTCCCTGTTCATCTCCAACTAATTCTTCTGTTATTTCCCTAACTCTATCAATAAGTATCCTACCATACATTTTTCTATTACACTAAGAAGACAAATGCCCCTGTGATTACTACACACATCTTTCTCCCCTTTTCCTTTGTACAGGGGAATAATTATACCTGACTTCCAATCCTCGCAGGCCAATCTGCACATCTTCCACATCCATTCTACTACTATCTGTCCCCCATGCATCAGCATTTCACCACACACTCCATCAATTCCTGGGGCTTTCCCCAATTTGACTTTCTTCATTGTTTCCACAACTTCTCTCCTACTTATTTTTTTCCTGTCTTCTCACCTTCCTCCTTCTCCCAGCCATTCCCCAGCCACTTATACTCGCATTACTTCCATTCTCTTCTGTTCAACAATTCCTTAAAGTGTTCTCTCCATCTGCTCACTTTTTCTCCATTCTCCACTAGTAATCTACCATTTTTATCTTTCACTCCCCAACTGACTTCACTGCCACCTTGTCTTACTCTTTTCACCTCTTTCCAGAACATTTTCTTACAGTCCCTCTACTTTACACTCAAATTCCTTCCAAGTTCCTCATTCACTCTCTTCTTACTCTCTCTTACTAATCTTTTCACCTCTCTCTTCCTTTCTACATATAACTCTCTCTTCCGCCTCTCAACATCTTCCACGCCCCTATTTCTCATGCATTCATTGTATGCTTTCTTCTTTTGTGCCACAGCCTGTCTCACCTCTTCATTCCACCATGCTGTTCCTTGCACCCCCTTCCGTCTTCTCTTCACCCCACACACCACGTCACATGCTGCACATATTTCTTCTGTGAATATCTTACACACACCTTCCATGTCCCCCATCTGACCAATTCATATTTACTCAATCGTACCTCCACTTCTCTCTTATATTCAGCCTTTTCCTCATCCTCTTGTAACCTTTACACTCTCCTTGCAACTACTCCTTCCTCCCGTCCTTCCCTTCTTCTGTTTCTCTATCATACTTGGATCTTGATTCTGGCCACCACCAAGTAGTGGTCAGAAAGTCCACTCCCCCAACCTCTATAAGCTCTTGCATCCAGTATACACCTTCTCATCCTTTCATTCACACACACATAATCAGTCATTGCCTTGCTTTCATTCAGTTCACTACCCACCCTTCTCATCACTCGCCATGTATACCTGTGGATCATTTTGTGTCTGAAGAGGGTCTTGGCTATCACCAAACCCCTCCCAGCACAAATGTCCACTAACACACTGCCATTCTCATCTATCTCAGCAGACACACCCCACACACTAACTATTCCATCCACCTTCACATTCCCTACTTTACCATTCATATCACCAATCAAAAACATTCATTCTTCCCAAACTTTTCATTGTACACTTCCACTTAGTGCTCTTTAGTTTTCCTTTTTAATGTATACTGTACCCTTTGTATTCTTTGAAGTGATTTTCTTTTTCCTTATCATTTATTTTATAGATAATTTTTTATTGTATAAAAGATATTTTTAATTAAAAAAATCACAGTGCACAAAGTTGTAACTACTGGTAGTCTTAACTGCATCAGTGCATTCGTCATCATTTATGTCTTAGATACCTTTCTTGATTTATACCATATATATATATATATATATATATATATATATATATATATATATATATATATATATATATATATATATATATATATATATATATTTCTAAAGATGGAAATGTATATGTATTTTAAATGTAGTGTATAATTTGTCATGTCTGGTTGTAACTGTGACGTAGGTGCTGAAGTTTAAATGGGTAGATGTAATGAACATAATTATGTATTATATTATGTAATTATCAAATATGTAATAAAGCAGATTGATTGATTGACTACCACTACTACTACTAGTACAACTGCTGCTGTTGCTACCAACTACCACTACTACTGCCGCTGCTGCTGCTGTTGCTGCTGCTGCTACTACTACACCGCTACTACCCGGTACGATTACTACTGCAATTATTATTATTATTATTACTATTATTATTATTATTATTATTTTACTACTACACCTACAACCGCTGCTGCTTCTGCTGCTGCTGCTACCACCACTTTATTATACGTTGCTCAGTTTGAAACTGCAATTAAACGTGGTAACCCAGGAATATGGTGGATGGATATGGCAAATGAGAGTGTGAAATAGAGTTATATGGAACTGATGAGATTAAGGAACTGACAGGGGGTGGAGTTGGCTGGGGCAGCACACGATAAGGGTTGAACCGTCCATTTTTAACATGATAATGGTTGAACTGATTCCGCCTAGCAGAAAAAAAAAAAAAAGAAGAAGAAGAAGAAAAGAAAGAAAAAACGAGAAATAACTGTATACTTTGCTTAGTGATGAAAGTAATATTCTATCTGTCTATCTATTGCCAGAAGCCTCAATCCCGTTCAGGGTGGCCACAAACAAATCGCCTCCACGTCGCCCTGTCCCCCACGATTTCACTGCCCCGCCCCCAACTCACATCCCCCTCTCTCATATACCTCTCCACCCCATCCCTCCATCTCATCTTCGGCCTCCCCCTCCCTCTTCCCCCCTCCACCTCACTCACATACACTCTCTTCGTCAGTCATTCACCCTCCATCCTCTCCACATGGCCAAACCACCTCAGTGTATTCTTCGTAACGCTTCCTATCACATCCACATCCACACCACAATGCTCCTTTATGTCCTCATTTGTCAGCCTGTCTCTCCATGTGACTCCACAGGCTCCTTTTAAACAACTCATTTCCACTGCTCTCACTCTTGACTTGTGTCCTTCCAGCAACGTCCAAGCTTCACTTCCGTACGTTAGAGTTGGTATCACAATACTGTCATGTAGTAACTTTTTCACTTCCATGCTCACTTCCCTGTTTCTTATCACTGCTTTCAAAGAACCAGCAACCTTTCTTCCCTGCTGTACCCTTTCAAGCACTTCACCCTCCAAACCTCCATCCTTACTCATCACACTACTCAAGTACTTAAAAGTACTCACATTTTCCAATTCCTCACCATCCAACCTCGCTGTACATTCACTGACTTCACCTCTCTCAAAGACCATCACTTTACTCTTCCCTACATTCACCTTTAGATTCCGTTTCTTACACACTCTCCCAAAACTCATCCACCAAGCCTTGCAGCTCTCCTTCGTCTTCACTCAACAACAGAGTATCATCTGCAAACAACAGTACAGGGAGTTTCCAAACACTACCCTCTCTCACCAGGGCCACTCCAACATCCACTACCCTACCTTGTATCTCTTTTATTACCCCATCCATGTACAGACTGAACAACCATGGAGACATGACACATCCCTGTTTCAACCCAAGCCTCAAAGAGAAAAACTCAGTTCACCATCCACACGCACTGCAGCCTTAGCACCATCATACATACTCTTCACAGCATTCATCAACTTCCCATCTACTCCATATATTCTTAATACTTTCCACAATCCTTGTCTATCCACCCTGTCTTATGCTTTCTCCAAATCCATGAAAGCCGCATACAACTTCTTTCCCTTCTCTAATAATGTATTTTCACAACACAAACGCATAATTACCAAGTACTGTTCACAATGGCTGATGTAATACATTATCTTGTGCAGAGCGGGAAAGGAGCTGTAAGGAACTATAATCCCCACTCTAACGTACAGAAGTGACGCTTGGACTCCACTGGGAAAACGCAAATGATGAGCAGAAGAAGTGGAAATGGGCCATTTGAAATGTGCAAGGTGAGGAATTACATGAAGAGAGTGACAAATGAATGAGGAAGTGAAGAAACGTTGAGGTGGTGATGAGGATGTGCTGGAATGGATTTGAAGTACAGTACCTTGAGACTGAATAGCGTGGAGGGGTGGAGTGAGGTGGTATATGCGTGGGGGAGGTGTGAGTTGGAGAGACTACACCACGATGACGGAGGAGAGGGTGACGTGGATGCGATTTACTTGTGGCCATCCCTTCCGGCACTAAGGGATTTGGCGATTGATAGACAGACAGTATATTCGAGTATATATATACACACAGACAGATACACTGATAGCTAGATAGATAAGAAAATACTCAAGCTACACAGGATTTTTAAAAAGAAATTCTTAAATAATGTAAAATACGCTCGGCTCTAAAAACTGGCTGGAAATACATTGGCTGGTGATGAGTTTGGATGGCCGTTTATCAGTCGACTTTTTATATTTTTTTCCAGAAAGAGATCACCTTGCTTTAAAAGGTCCCGTGCCCGCTGAACGAGGCTTGGGTTTGTATTATTTTCACCAAGAGCGCAAAGGTCCCAATGGACACGACGCATCTAGTTTTGCTGCACTGCAAATGGCTGCACTTTTTAATATGAGATGTGGGCTGGCCAGATCCTACAGTTATTAGCATCCTATAAATGACTGTACAATCTGCAGTCTTGCCTTCCTGTAAGTCACCACCTACGTGTTCGAAGTACAATAAATTTAGGAAATCAGTATAACCCACTGAGTAACAAAATAAAAAAACCCAGCAACAAACATCTGTCCATTGACCTTAACTCAGTCAGAAAGGACAGAGTGTGTGTAGTTTGGAGGAGGCAGTAAAACTCTGTTAGGAGAGGATCGATTCTCCATTTAAGAAGAGGGTGGAGGCGGAGGGGAGCGGTGAGGTTGTCACTGGGTGAGCAATGGCAGCCACTCCCACTAATGAGGCACTCGGACCCGGCGTCTCTGCCACTCCTGTTACTGCCATCTCCTGCCGGCCAGAGGGACGCTGCGCTTTGTCAACGGTGGCTGGCATCTAACATTGTTCAACCTTGCATCCTCTTTCCATTCATCCGGCAGTACAGACTGATTAAGTACAGTTCACGTACTCGGAAAACATTATTTATATACAGTGAAAGGCCGATATTTTCATAAAGTATTTTTCATACAGTATTTTTACTTCGTACTTTGACAACTATAATTCACAAATTGTTTATATCCGAGCTCTGATAAAAAAGTTCCGATCACTGTTCGCAAACTCAAATTTACTAAACATTACACACATACATTCAGTAATCTCTTCTAAGTACGCCTCTGTTGTACACACACACACACACACACACACACACACACACACACACGTTGCAACCTTCTTTCCATTTATGCAAATATTGCTAGAGCTCTACACTGCTGGTACATCTCAGAATGCTCGTTGTTTCAGAATGAATGTATTAAGTCAGGGCAAAACAATTTCCTTTCATCAAAAGCTTGGGATTGGGGAATAAGCAGATGTTGCACAGTGCTGAGTCAGCTGAATATAATGATATGAGATGAGTAATCAAGAAAATTAAATTATCATGACGGTTTGTCTCATTGCTTCACACAAGTACTAAGCAGACAGCTGCACCAGCAATAGCATATCTAAGAAAAATTAATTGAGCATGACTTTTCTGTCACATTATGTGAACAGCATGATCTTCCTTTGTGATCTTTACCGCCGATTTTTTTTTTTTTAATCTTAGTAACCCAACTATCGGTATTAGGTGGGTTACATTACTTTAATCTTGCTCTTGGCAAGGTGCGCGTGGCATGGCATCGTAAGACACGGCAGTCAGAAAACTCAATGACGTATTGTTAATCAGCGGCAAGAATTACTGTACATTCGTTACAAACTGGTTGCCATCATGTTTTTTTTTTTTTTTAATGACAACTCGGAAAGAAAAAAAAAAGTTTACACCACTTTAAGAATAAATGCAAAATCAGATCATTTATCACCAAATAACACTTCTATGTTCCTCCAATAAAAGTGGATTCATCGACTGCGTATAGTGTACTTTTGCCATGATGACATAACCGTCAGCTGGCATAAAACCGAGCACACATACATTTTAGGCAGCTGACCAGCATAACTATCAAAAGAGCAAGAGTCGTAGTGACATACGAAATTTTTGACGTGCCTAATTAGAAATGTAATTATTGGTTCCTTCACATTTTGTTCGGCCATTCAGCTCGTTTCATGTCTAATAAGTCTTTCACTAAGATAATTTACCCTTTTTATTCATATTATTACTGCTGTCTCTAAACGACTGTGTTCGTCGTAAGAAGAACTGGATTAGATACAATGGAAATTGCCTTCACTATTAAATCCTTCCCAGATTCAATATACACTGTCTGGTGGTAGTCTAAGTAAAGAAAAAAGAAATGTCCTTGGAAGGAATGCATCAGGCCAGTTCAACTGCCAAGTTACCTTCAGGTCCATCTCGTCCCTTCGCATCCATTCTGGCCCAGTCAGGTTGTTCCAGGACACCTGAGAGCCAGTAGGGCCCACAAAACAAAGTTAGGCAGGCTTATCAATGGTACTTTGGATTTATCACTTCCTTTCCATCAACATCAGCCTTGTTACAACATTTTAAGTCAGTTTAAGGTCATGTACGAGTATACGGCTCATTTAGGTCACTTAGCTTCATTTGGGTCCCTCACAGCCGTAGTCACTAATTTTAAGTAGAATAAGGATTCTTCAGCTAAAGTTCAGTTCATTCACATTCAGTTAGTTTCAGGATGTCCTTAAAATGCGAATACGTAATTTATTTTATACCCGTAGTCTTCCTAGTTTCTCACACCTTCATTCGCTTTTGGAAATCTCTCTCTCTCTCTCTCTCTCTCTCTCTCTCTCTAAAGGAGTTAAAGAATTTTAAGGCCCCAGGAGAGGATGGAATATTTCATGAAATGCTTAAGGTGGAAAATGATGAGTTGATGAATGCGCTTTTGAAACTTTTTAATGTGGCTTGGGATAATGGTGGAATTCCAGAAGAGTGGAAAAATGGAGAGATTATAAAAATACCAAAAAAGGGAGATTTAGGTGTGTGTGGCAATTGGAGGGGGATAACTTTGACACCTGTAGTTGCAAAAGTCTTCTTCAAAATCTTGTTGAACAAAACAGAACCAGTAATTGAGAAAATTTTAGGAGAAGAACATGCGGGATTTAGAAAGGGTCGAGGTTGTAATGATCAGATTTTTATTGTAAGGCATCTAATGCAACAAGCTAATGAGATGAAAATGCCACTTAGCATATGTTTTGTGAATTTTGAAAAGGCGTTTGATCGTGTTTCACGTGGAGCTGTGTTGAAAATTATGAGATTCTATGGTATACCAGAAAAGTTTGTAAATATTATTAGAAGCCTGCATGAAGGTACTTTTTGTAAGGTAACGGTGGGTGGTTCTTTGAGTGATCCATTTGAAGTTAGGTAGGAGTGATTCAAGGAGGAGTTCTTTCGCCACTGCTGTTTGTTTTGGTTATGGATAATGTTATGAGACAAGTTGTAAGGAGAACAGGTGCAGGAATTAACTGGAAAGAAAATAAGAAGCTGATGGATATGGACTATGGTGATGATATTGTACTGATTGCAGAAGTATTTACGAGATACAGAGGGTGCTTGATTGTCTTGTGGAGGAAGGAGAAAAAGTGGGGTTGGTAATAAATTGTGGAAAGACTGAAATTATTAATATGAGCGTGGGGAACCAAGTCGATTGTGTAACTGGGAATAATGTGGTGAAGAATGTAGAAAACTAAATATCTGGGAACGATTGTCTCATCTAATGGATTATTAAACAATGAAATTGAGGAGAGGATTAGACAGGCTTGGCGAGCTGTTGGAATGTTGAAATCTGTTTGGAATAATTATATGCTTTCGGTACATACTAAAGTGAAAATTTACAAGTCCATGGTTAGACCAATTTTAATTTATGGGCATGAGTCATGGTACAGTACAACTGCAACAGATCAGAAAGTATTAGGATTTGAGAATAAAATACTGAGAAGGATTCTTGGTGTAAAGTGGGAAGACAGGGTTACAAATGAAAGAGTAAGGGATATTACGAGAGTGGAACAAGTTAATGAATATATGAGACTGTCTCGCTGGAAGTGGCTGGGGCACATATACAGAAAAGAAGGCTGTTTAATACAGGATGTGCCAGATTAGACTGCTAGAGGAAGAAGAGGTAGAGGTAGGCCGAGGGAAACCTGGTTGAGGACAATGAAAAGAGAAGCAGGAGAGGAGTGTTGGTGGGACCTGAAGGAGATGGCAAGAGACAAATATTGGTGGAGAGAGTTCATCGAGGCCCTATGCATCCCGTGGGGTGCCACAGGAAATGATATATATATATATATATATATATATATATATATATATATATATATATATAATAATGCCATCAGCTGGACCTCTCATGTCAGATCACTTGCTAAAACTGCCTCAGAGAAACTTGGATTATTATACAGAGTCCGTAACTTATTCACTGACGAGCAGTTAGCTATAATTTATAAGTCATGTGCGCTCTCAGCTTGAATATTGCTCACCCTTGTGGAATGGATGTGGAGAGGTTGCATTAAAACAACTAGACAAAATTCAGAACAAAGCCGTTGGAATTATTAATAACCCTGCTATCATAAACAAACTACCTCCCCTACAAGCAAGAAGGAATGTTGCCTCCTTTGCATCATTTTACACGTATTTTATGGCAAATGCCCAAACGAAGTTGCATCCATTGTGCCACCTCTCCATGCCTTCCCTCCTGCTACACGGGCATCTGACAGTGGTCATGACTGGAACGTCACTCTGCCATACTGCAGAACTTCTGCCTATCAGAATCCTTTCCTTCCCCAAATTGCATCTCCCTGGAACTCGCTTCCTCAGAGTTGTTTCCCTCCAAACTTCAACCTACAGCAGTTCAAGTCCAACTGTTACTGATATTTTATGACTGGAGAACACCAGTAATCTGGTGTATGGATTATTTTTTTTACTCATTTGTTTTTCCTTCCTCTGTTCTGGTATATATATATATATATATATATATATATATATATATATAGATATATATATATATATATATATATATATATATATATATATATATATATATCCATATCTATATCTTTCTATCTATACCTACCTCTGTATCTATCTATCTGTCTATCTATCTAGACATATACATACACAGATCGACCAAAGGAGAAATGAAAACAGTATTTTCGTAAATTACATCCTCAGACAGAGCTGCAGAGACATGAAGGTGGAGGCCTTATAAACACACTTGCAGCAGGAAGGCGCACACAGAACAAAGGGGGACCCAACTTGATGAATTTCTGCGTCAACTAAATTCCTTTACCCCGTCCATAAAGTTTACTCATGATGTGGATATGGGTTATAAACTGTCCTTCTTGGATGTAGGGACCATGAGGGATAAAAGTGTTCTGAAGACTAAGATATACAGAAAACCCACAAATATGTCCTATGTGCATTATTTTTCGAATCATAGCATTAATGTAAAATGATTTGTCTTCATATCTATGTACTTAAGAGCATATAGGATTTCATACCCGGAACTTCTACATGAAGAGCTACAAATGATTCAGGGTATAGGGAAGAAACTCAGATATCCACTCAGCACACTAACCCAGTGTCATAATACAGCAAGCAAACGCTTCTATAGAGGCACAACTAATAGGCCAGAACGTCGAACCAACAAAAGAACCATTGTCTTCCCTTTCCATGAAAATTTTCTTGATATTGTTCACATGCCGGTATTGAAAAAAAAAAGAAAGAAAAAAAAAAGGTGATATAGGCTACATATAGTTTTCAAGTATGAGAATACCATCAAGAAATCCATCACCAGGATAGCTCATCAAGCAATTCACCCGTTGCATATAAAATTCAATGTAAAAACTGTAATATATTTTATATTGGACAGTCTCGAGAAGACTTGCAAACCAGAATCTCACAGGCTAAGTGTAGTGCAAGGACGGCCCAACAGAGTAGTGACTTATCCAACACAAAGCATCCAATGATTATCATAATAATTTGGCAGGTTATTACATACTGGCAAGGTCAAAAAGGTTTAATGAAAGAAATGTAATTGAATCATGCTTAATTTCTGACTCATATGAGAATAATGAAAACATGAGCTATGGCCATTTTGATTGCGGCAAATTGTTAACACAAATTTTAATGCAGTTACCCCAAGATTCGTTGTATAATTATGCAGTAGTCAAATATAAGTTCAGTTGAAGTGAAGAGAGGTGAAGCGAGGTGAGGAGCAGTCATGGGATGCAAGGTCAAGTTAGGTCCCCTTTGTTCTGTGTGCCCCTTCCTGCTGCAAGTGTGTGCCACTGCCACGCTGAAGATGTAACATACGAAAGTACTTATTGTCTATTTTCATTTCTCCTGTGGTGAGTTTGCATAGCAAATATATATATATATATATATATATATATATATATATATATATATATATATATATATATATATATATATATATATATATATATACACTATTAAAAAAACTAATCCGTTCTCAGAGAGCAGTGGAAAAGTCAATGTTGAGAACATCTTTAAGAGACAGGAGATGATCAACTTGGGTGAGAGAGCAGACTGTCAAAGATGTTATAGAAGTGTTAAAAGAACAGGAATGGAGGTGGGCAGGCCATGTAACAAGAATAAGGGATAACCGATGAAGCAAGAGGCTGACTAACTAGACACCAAGAGATTGTAAGCGTAGCGGAGAAAGGCCAGACGGGAAGTGGAGAGATTAGATAAAGAAACTTGCGGGGGAAAACGTGGCAAAGATTGGCTCAGTCAAGGAATTCGTGGAGAAGGGTGGGGGGAGGCGTTTGTTCAGCGGTGGACTTTTAATGGCTGATATTGGTGATGATGATGATGATGATATATCCATCCATCCATCCATCGTCCAATCCTATGTTGCCCCATGAGGAGCGTAGGAGCCCAGGGCTAGGCAAGTTGGTCCAGACATATAAGATGAGTGACCAGCCTCACTTTCCCTTGAGTGGCATTAAGTTGAGCAATAAACCCCAACCATCCCTTGAATATAAACCTTCACTGTCTCAATCCGATTGGAGTGCTGTAATTACCCTGTAAACCACCAGGCGCCAAAATTTGGCTATATGGTTACCACCCAGCGTGGTAAATGGTTTCCTGGTGTACAGGAAACCATTTGGCTTGTCACTCAGTGTAGAGTCACCCACAGGCAGAAGGAAGAGGAAAGAATGAAGGAAAGAGGGAGGGAAGAGGGAGTGTAAAGTCACCCATAGGCAGAAGGATGAGGCAAAAATGAAGGAAAGAAAGCTATATATATATATATATATATATATATATATATATATATATATATATATATATATACATACACACACACACACAAACACACGCCAAAACTAAGACACAGTTGATCCTTCCCTATATTTTAGCAGTGAATCTTCACTTTAAGGCTTCTTGGATTTTGAGTGCCACTTCCGCTTCATCTTACTTATATTTGCTCATACGTATGCCAAAATGATAAATTCAAGACTAAGCTAGTCACCAAAAAATCTGATAAGTCACTTTCAGTCCACTTCATAAAGAAAAAAAAAAAAAAAGGTTAATTTAGTTCATATCGTGCCTATGAAGTCTTGTTCCAAGAATCAGTCTATCCAATGGTATGGTTTTGATATTACCATTATCAAAATCTTTCAACTTCCTTTCGTTCTATCATAATGCTTTAAGTAAGTGAAGGCCACTTCAGGACGTTCATATAAAAGTGTATAATAAAAATTAGCCCTATCGGTACCATAGTTTACATGTCGATTCGAGTCTGTCAGGACTGTAATGTGGATGGGATGGAAATGGCTGGGGTTGGGTGGCAGACCGGGGCGAGAATTGAATGCTTTGTGAATGGACTGGTCTTGTTAGGTGGTCAGTAGTAGATGCAGTCCACATAATCCCTCCAGTCGAAGAACATCATTTTCTGTTGGCCAGCTCCATGTTGCCCTCATTGTTATTGCGTTCTCTTTTTTTATTGTGGCAGGCATTTCTACCCTTCAGAATTGACCAATTCCGACCAAACTTGGACTACCTATGACCTAGTTGTGTCCACAAGGTTTTAGTTGCTACGCAACTACTCGTTGCCCAGCAACGGCCGAAAACCCACTTTTTTGTACTTTTCTCGTTTTGAGTTGTAGACACATCACTAATGGGAGTAGAAAGCTCTGACTACTTTAGGCGTAATCTTGATGTCATTCCCTACTGGAAGTGTGTCATCCATTTTCCTCTCTCTCCTCTAGTTTTCGAGTGGCAACCCGGTGAAGATTGGCCTCAGCGTCCTAGCAACCAGTACTGGGTTTCAAAAATGTTCCTCTAGTTCCTCAGTGGCACCATGGAAGTGAAGGAAAGTTTGCATGCTTATAGACACTGACTAGAACTACAACTTTCCATTAAACACGTATTTGCTACATTGGCCAGGTCAGGGGTCAAAAGTCATCAAATGCAAAAACAGTGAAAATAGCTAAAGTCACAACTACTGTATGCTCGTGTGAAATGTTAAGATTCTGAAGATTATTAAGCCAGGGCCATGATTCTTGGGAATAATGTTGCATTTGAGGACCACCATATAAAAATGACATTTGGTGTCGAAACTCACTTCCAGTCGCTGCCAGCACCACCTAGAAGCTGTAACACTAATGGGCCATGTCACGAAATTCAAGTTCCCTAGATCCACAGTGGGTGGATGGAATCGAATGAAATTTTGAACACTTACAGACATTAATGAGCACCACAAGTGTGTTTCGTAAATGCATGCCCTCTATCCGCCAGGTCAGGGGTCTAGGGTCCTCAGTTGGAGAAAATATGGAAAGTGATAAAATTACGACTTTCCTCATGCGTAATGATAAGGCTCCGAAGATAATTAAGCCAAGGCCATGACTCTTGGTTGGAACGTTGCACAGGAGTACCTCCATATAGATATGACTTTTAGTTCCGAAACTCACTTCCACTCGCTGACAAAGCTTGGTCTGCTTAGAGATGGCCATCGTTGCCTACCGGCTTTTGTTTTTGCTGTTACCAGATGATTTCACTGCGGATGCAGGAGCACCATTTGCATGAGCAAATGGTCTGATAGTATCAATAAAAAATATATATATATAAAATTCGCCATCGGAGTGGTCTTTCACGATGTCCAGAACGTCAGAGGAGAAATGGATGGAGTTTGTGGAGAGGTGGGAGACTGGCTTAATCGGTGGGGGTGGCAGGCCACGACGAGGGAGGTTTACTCTATGGCTATGGATGAGCACCAGAGAACAAGTAGATGAACAGTATTGTACGTGCTGAGCTGGACTGTTGATCGATGGAAATGCAATCTGGAAAGAGTATACCATGTGAAGAGGCGTGTTGTAGGGAATCTGGTGAGGTGTAATTCAGAAGTGCAGGAAAAAAGGCTGGATAGGAAACATGGAGAGGAATAGTAGGAAGCTATGCTGAGTGGATGTAGTTAAAGTGGTGGCGGGTTGGGACCCTATTAAGAATAAGAAAACTTTGTGAAGATGAACACTAGGAACGGAAGCAATTGGTAATGAGAAGGATTATATGACAGATTCCTATTGGCGTTCGACTTTAGGGCAGAAAAAAGTGTGTTATGTGTAGAGAGAAATGGGCAGAGAAAAAAAAGAAACAGAACTGGAGATGAAAAGCTTGGAAACGCGCATCTTCTAAAGACTTGAGTAAAATGAAAACAGAAGTCAAAATCCGTTCATTTGGAGATGCTGGGATATACATACCACTGAAAAGACTTCATAGGCAGTGAGGTAGTTACAGATATGACTACTTGCACAAATGAAAGACTGAAAATTTCGGGTAACTTTTGCATTAAAGAGCTGGACAGAAAAGGGTGAGAATGCACTGCTAGACAGGTGCTGCTAGTCCTCCAAGATTGGGAAGGGATGCAGACAAACTGTTCAGAAGAGGAATGACTAGAGAAGTACCGACAGATAAATGAGAGAGAGAGAGAGAGAGAGAGAGAGAGAGAGAGAGAGAGAGAGAGAGAGAGAGAGAGAGAGAGAGAGAGAGAGAGAGAGAGCTGACTTCGCCTCAAGTTTGCCAGCCTCTTGGAAAGAAGTAAATATCTATCCTGTTCCTATAGAGGGGACCACTTCTGATCCATCAAACTATAGACCAATCGCTATATCTTCCATTCTCGGTAAAGTTTTTGAGACACTCATCGGTAGAGAGGTGGCCTGCGGTTCTGCCGGACCCCAAGTTCAAAACCCTGCTGGGGCAGGGAACAGTTTAAAGATTTGAATTTCATGTAAAGCAGAGTTTCCCGATCTACCTGAAGACCCGCCAACATGTCGCAAAAATACCCCCGCTAGTACGAATACACTAGTCCTGTATGAGACAGCCCTAGCATGTATTCAATATGGGCGGTGGGTGTTAGCACCAAAGTGGTGACATGTAGAGGTGTATGATATGTAGGAGGACTACTGGGCCTTGGGAGCAGGCTGTGAAGCCCATGCCCATAGTCGAACACATAAAAAAAAAAAAAAACATAGTCAAGCACCTAGATATCAATAAATTAATCAATGATCGGCAGTATGGATTTAGACAAGGACGTTCAATTGCAGACATTTTTTTGCCTTCTCACCCATCAGATTAACAAAACAATAGACCAACTTGGTGAAACACACACAGTAGCACTTGATGTATCAAAAGCAATTGACAGAGTATGGCACAGGGCCATATTGTCTAAGATGTCACACTATGGCCTTGCGTTACTGGTTCCTCTAATTTTTTGTTACCTCCATACCAGAAAAATACGGGCCATGGTAGATGGAATTTATTCCCAATTCATTCCATAAATGCTGGCGTACCTCAGGGATCAGTTTTGGCGCCAACCCTCTTTGTCATTTATATAAATGACCTCCTATCTGTCACTCACAGCCCAGTACACTCTTATGCTGAAGACTCGACACTTCATAGTTCTTTCACATTTAGTATTTCCTTTACACAATCTGATATTATAAATTCCCAAATAAACACAACAATTTCTCTGAACCAGGACCTTTCTAAAATTATTCAATGGGGACAAACAAATCTGGTCACATTTAATGCTCAGAAAACTAAATACATTAATTTCTTCGACAGAAAGATTCCCTCAGACTCCCACATAATTTTAAATGATGTCAGTATTCCCATATCCACTACAATTGATATCCTCGGTGTCACACTAAACACCAACCTATGCCGGACAGCTTATGTTAAATCCCTTGCTAAAAACGCTTCTAAAAAATTAGGACTTCAGTACAGAGTTTGGGAATTCTTCACTGACGAGCAGTTGGCCACAGTACACAAAAGTCATGTTTGTTCTCAGATCGAATACTGTTCGCCACTGTGGAGTTGATGTGGAGCTGTTGCACTGAGGAAGTTGGACAAAATTCGAAATAAAGTAATCAAATTAATCAATAATCCTGCCATCACGCAGAACCTTCCTCCATTATCAGTGCGTAGAGATGTTGCTTCTTTAGCATTATTTTATCGATATTTTTACCGTAAGTGCTCTGACGAACTTGCTTCAATTGTGCCCCCCCTTCACATTTTCTCCCGAAATACTCGGGCAGCTGGGAGAGCCCAGGAACTTACACTCTCTCCCCGGCAATGCAGAACATCTGCTTACCAAAATTCATTTATCCCCAGAACTACTACTCTCTGCAGAACTACTACTCTCTGCAGAACTACTACTCTCTGGAATTCACTTCCTGGAAGTTGTTTCCCACAAACATTTAATCCACTTATATTTAAATCCAGTTGTTATAAATTATAAATGAAGGATGCCTTTAGGCATATGGACTTTATTTTTTTAACTTTTGTTTTTCATTCCTCCATTCATTGTCTCTTAACAAAAAAAAAATCCTATGTGGTGAATCCCCCCCCCCCTTCCCCCATGCACATACATGAGAACAGCACTGTATACAGGTGTGAGCAGGGCCCATGTTCAATGTCAACAAGTTAGCGGGTTTGTAGAAGAAACCTAAGGTTTGACAAACCTGCGAATGCAATTTTGAAAAAAAGAAAGGAAAAAAAAGAAAATTTGATTAAAATCAACGAAGCAATGGAACACCCACATGAAAGATAAATCATGAAACCATTTTTTTCTTTTTTGCTGACGATATCAGGTAGTGGTAGGTGGTGGCGACTATCTACCACTCACTTGATGTAATGCTGCCTACTTCTTCCTTAGCCTTTATCATTCTTTTTCGGTGACTGCCCTCCTCTCTTCTTATTTCTTCTATCTTTCCTGTCACTTCTTATTGCTTTTCTTTCCTTTACAGGTGGCTTTACACTGAGTGATAAGCCAAATGGCTTCCTATAAGCCAAGAAACCATTTACAACGCTGGATGGTAACCATATAAACAAACCATACGTGCTCCCTACGTGTCAAAAAGTGGGTTGGAGGAGGGTTAGTGCTCCTCTCCGTAAAACAAAGAAACTCAAAGTCAAATGGCCACCCCTTACGGGATTATGGCGTCAGGCAATAGATAGATAGATAGATGGATATCAGGTAGCCGTGTAGAAGAATGTGTGTGAGTTAAGAGATGGATGAATTGAGTTTTTTAAGGATTAAAAACCAAGAACATCCTTCATTAAAATTATGTATATATATATATCGTCATCATCAGCCGTTGATGTCCATTGCAGGACCGGCCTATCCCTACCGAAGCAGGGACGATACAGCCAATGTATCTCTACCCAGTGGCTTTGGCTGTCTGGTAGAGACTGTATGTAGGGTGAGACGTGCTTGTAAGTGTAACTGTAGTGTTGTAGTGGCTTTGGATGTGTGTGTAGTCTGTGAACCAAGTGTAATCGGCCCGCTTTAAGCCAATTGAGTGCAAGAATACTAGTATGCGACACTGGTTCAACCACAGCACCCCGTGTGTCCGCCAAAGTAGCAAGTGGCTCGGTGAACGATTCCCAAAGTTTTTACAACTCTGGCGGGAGGCGAACCCTCGTCCACCAGCATGTGAAACGCACAATCTACCACTGTACCACAGAGGCTCATATATATATATATATATATATATATATATATATATATATATATATATATATATATATATATATATATTCATTCATTCATTCATTCTTTGCCAGACGCCACGTATCCCAAATGGGGTGGCCAAGGCTTAGAGTTAATTGTTTTACAGGGAGGGGCACTAATCCTCCACCAACCCCACTTGACACGTAGGGAGAACGTTATGCCAACAGCATCTGGTGTTCCCAGGCGGTCACCCATCCATGTACTTACCAGCCCCAACGTTGCTTTATTTATATATATATATATATATATATATATATATATATATATATATATATATATATATATATATATATATATATATATATATATATATATATATATATATATATATATATATATATATGAAAGGATTAAAAACCAAGAACATCCTTCACCAATATATATAGATAGATAGATAGATAGATAGATTGATTGATTGACAGATACATAGATAGATGTGTATGTATATATATGAGACTCTTTGTAATAGTCAGTGAAATGGTAGACGTTGTTAGAAGCTCTTGGAAAAGTGGAGCGGTTTCACCAACATATGGCTGGACAGATATACATCCTAAATACAGTTCAGGGCATGGGACTGCGGGAGGGAGATAGCTGACGAATGGACAGGACTCTGTGAATCGCCTGTTGACATGAAAGCGTCAATACTCGTGCAGAAACTACGAGGAGGTTTGGAATTTAAGTCTTTAGGTTACAGCAGACTCAGTCAACCACCTCTGAAGTGTTTAACGCATTATCAAATTTTTCGCCACCAACTTGTGAAGATCATGACCATGAATCTGATAGGAAAGTAAAAACCAGTGCAGAACACCTGACGAATTGTATACCGTAGGGGAGAAGGTTATGAGAAAAATGAACGTTCTTCTGTCATACAGTGATCTGGAGACAGGGAATGAGGAGGCGATTTGTGTGTGGCCATCTCTTCCGCATTGAAGCACTGAGCAATGGGCATAGACAGATGGACAGAAAGGGGAAGAGAGCCGAAGCTATTATGGAGCACTGAGATCATCGAATAATAAGATTTCAAAGCAAGGAGAACTAGAAAGAAAGTGTTAAACTTTAGATATATACCAGACAAAAAAAGTGAATGATTTGTAAAGTTGTGATAAGAAGGAAACAGCCGACATTACTTTACTCACTGATATGATACCCGTTAGCATAACGCAGAGATTTCGAGAGCATGATATTAAAGATCAATACGTGCTTCTACACATTAGCCGCCTTTGTATCTGTGATGTGGTTCAATGAGGTAGGAGTATACGGTGCAGAGGTTGCTATCAGAAGCCTCAGACAGGTGAGGTTCGGTTGGGCAAAAGTGACGCATAAAGGAGGAAAGAAAATTAGAGGCATGACCATGAATACTGCAGTCCACGGAATTCCGCTCTGGTAAACCACATAAAGTACGGAGGCAGGAAAGGAGAAACTTGAAAGACAGAGTGGAAAATGAGGTGCGATTATGGAAGGAAAAGAAGAGCTAATCAGAATTATGCCTTAAAAGACTAAAGGGAGCAACAGAAATAACGAAAGGTAACGTAGGTGATAGCAGATATTCAAAAGTATACGGGAGAAGATTAAGTTTATAAAGAGAAACTGAAACGGTGAAGGTAGACATAAAGCACAGGATTGAGAGGATAAGATGATAAAGATTTGAGTATGGGGAAAGTAAGTGCTGACGTGGGCCGGCACATGATCCCTTATAATCCGGCTGTTGTTCATATTGCCAGTATACCATTTATCCAGATTCATAATCTGGAGATTATAAGAGGTCCTGAACTAGATTTGACAATATATGTACAGAGCAAGAGTTACGACGTTGAAGTGAAGAGGGTGGTGAAGCTGAGAATGGAATTAATTGTAAAAAAAAAAAAAAGTTCATTATTGTGACCTAAATATTTAAAAAGGCAACAAACGCTGCCCTTACAAATAAATAAATAAATAAAGGCAGGGCCAAAATCAAGATATCAGGGAACATTGCTTTTATAGACTGAAGGTTACAGACAAAAGGATAAGTAAAACCTTTTCAGCATTATACAACAGTGTGCATGAAGAAAGAAAATACCGGTTAAATCTTGCCTTCAAGAGATGGGCAGAAAATGAGTAAATGTATGTTCAGTACCTTGACGGGTTCTGGACGCCCTTCCTAATGGAGGTGGGTTGCAACGAGAGTTCAGAAGTACAGTTTTCAATGAAAAAATAAGACAGAGAGGGAGAGAGATGTAACATTACAACGAAGAGAGAGCCTGAAGAGAGTCAGTTAGGGAAGGGGAGTTGAAACGTACAGCATTTACTTAAATTATGTGTAGAGCTGCTGTATATGGTGACATTCCCCAAAGCATTAGAACATAACGTCGAGTAAGACTCCTGTACAAAGTCAGCCACTGAATGCGGTTAATTAGTGCATGGAGTCAGTTTAGAACACTTAACATCCACAAAGTTAGTTTATCAAGAGAAATAACGCCATGCTTCCAAGGAAAATCTCAGGGAAATGAAAATGAGAATGATGATAAAGGATTGCATTCTGTGTTGTTGCGGAAAGTTATAACGAGTTGGAAGCTTGAGGAAATGAGGTTTTTAGGCTTTAAAAATGACAAGCATGCTGGAACACGTTTGTATAGATAGCCAGGGATAATGGGAGATGCAATACAATCTGCTGTACATCATCAAGGGGAATAAAATTACATGCAAGTTTATTCACCAGGTAGAGCAGTGAATACAGAAGAAGGCCAAAGGCTGTGGAGGACATTACTAAATCCTAAATCAGGGACTTCAGAAAAAGAAGAACTGAAAAGAATGTGCTCCACCTTACATGCTGGAGTGCTATTGTAACACTTCAGAATTATAGTTAGATTAACGCCAGATGCTTTTATTCATCCATAGGAAATCCCTACCAGTTGACAGGCTTAATTAAATGAACATTCTTGTGCCAAGGAACAAAGGCCATGAGGCACTAAGATACAGAAGAGTAATGGTAAAGAGGGAAAACGTAAAATTGGAGGTTAACAAAATGAGATACATGATGTAGATAGATGGAGATGAGTTATAAGCGGAAAAGAACGTTAATGAGACTGAGAACGACCCAAGACGAGTATGGAAAAAGTAGGAAAACTCATGCAGAACATTACCGATGTTTGAGGTCCTGCGAAGCCGAGTCAGACGTGGGACGATTTTGTGTAGTATGTTATACAGCAGGGGACAGAGTAATGTTGGAAATACTGAGACGTGACCAACAGTCTCAATCGGTAGAGAGTTGGCTTGCAGTCCTAACGGACCCAGGTTCAAATCCCGCTGGTGCAGGGAACAGTTTAAGGATTTGAATTTCAGAAAATCAGACTTTACTGTTCTACCAGAAGACCCGCCGACATGTCGTAAAAACACCCCCGCTAATACCAATACACCAGTCCTGTATGAGACAGCCCTAGCATGTATTCAGTATGGAAGGTGGGTGTTAGCGCCGAAGTGGTGACATGTAGAGGTGTGCGGTACGTAGGAGGACCACTGGGCCTTGAAAGCAGGCTGTGAAGCCTTTGCCCAGAGTCGGTCACATAAAAAAAAAAAAAAAGTCTGAATAAATGGGGGACAATCATTTGTCATAAGGTGTCCATGGGTAAGTTAAGTGTGTCCTATTCGAATAAAAGGAAGTGCAGTTTTCCAGTGTCTGTTTTTGTATTACAGGGAGGACCATGGCGAGACAAATGATTTTACAGAATGTACATTGCTGTGTGTGGTCTATGACCAGAGGAATTGCCAGCTCTGTATTAGTAAGGCTTTAAACACTGGGAAAAGATCGGAGCCCAGCCCTAGTCATCGTCTCTGAAGCCCCTCGCCCCCCTTCCACGGCGACATCGGACAAGGAATTATGGCAAACCGGTTAAGGGGAGGAAACTACAAAGCTAGTGTTTATACCAATAAGTCTGAATAATCGACATAATCTAATCCCCCAGTGGCCATTAGGAAACTGTGCCTTAATCACGGACAGAATCAAATAGGAACCTGGAGACATTATTGTACACTTGGCAAAATCATGGGACAGACTGACTCTCACCTGATTGTTACTCTCTGTTACACATCCCTATTCCATTTCACTGATCTTATCAAATTTTAATGTCTCAGTGTTATACAGAGGGGTGGGGTGGGGGATGAAAGCCTTTATGCGCTTGGTTAGGTGTACTGGGAGGTGGGGGCTATGTGCTTGGTCAATTGGAGGGTTGCAACAGCGTTGCGTTCCCCATGTTTTATATTAATGCTGTGTTGATGATTCTCTGTAACGGTACAGTGAGATATGAGATGAATAAGTGAGTTGCGGTGTGGGTGCTACATTACACTGAGAGCATAGTGAGTTGTGTTTTGTGTTGGTACTGGAGCGCGGAAGGGTAAAGGTCACATTGTAGTCTGTTGAGGTACTGTACACTCGTATGTCTCTCGGCTGGGTAGATTCTATGGAATTAATATCTGATAAGGGTTCATGAAAGCTGTTGTTTGGCTGTAGGCTTTGGATGGTTGTGGCTGATTATATATATAAAAGGCGACTAAAAGGGTTGGCGGAGGGTTAGTGCCCCTCCCCGGAAAACAACTAACTAAAAAAACGAACAAGAAGCCTCGGACAAGGACTGACCAAACGTTGACGACCCAGGACCGGACAAAGGACTTGGTAATGTGTACATGGAATGTAAGAGGAGCGAATGATGAGGTGAAAGAGAGAGAGATTGTCCAGGTGCTTGAGGATGCGAAAGTGGATGTATGTGAAATAACTGAAACAAAATGGAGAGGAGAAAGTGTGAGAGAATGGGAGTATGGATGGGGTATATGTGCAGGAGTAGATGAGAATGAGAGGGCAAAGGAAGGAGTGTGTATAGTTGTGAGTAAAAGATGGAAGAAGAGCATAAGACAGTATGGATCAGTTGGGTCAAGGATTGTGTGGGTAAAGTTGAAAGTTGGAATACAAATGTGGGCGATTGTGTGTGTGTATGCGCCAACGCAAGATCGTGCTAGAAGAGTGAGAGAAGAGTTCTGGACAAATGTGGAAGTGTGCATGGAAAAGTTTGGAAGGAGTGAGAGAGTGTTTTTGATTGGTGATATGAATGGTAAAGTTGGTAATGTGAAGGTGGATGGAATAGTTGGTGAGTGGGGTGTGCCTGCTGAGATAGATGAGAATGGGAGTGCGTTAGTGGACATTTGTGCTGGGAGGGGGTTGGTAATAGCCAATACCCTCTTCAGACATAAAATGATCCACAGGTATACATGGCGAGTGATGAGAAGGGTGGGTGGTGAACTGAATGAAAGGAAGGCAATGATTGATTATGTGTGTGTGAATGAAAGGATGCGAAGATGTGTAAAGGATGCAAGAGTGTATAGAGGTTGGGGGAGTGGACTTTCTGACCACTACTTGGTGGTGGCCAGAATTAGGTTGCAAGTAAGATGGAGGAATAGAAGAAGGGAAAGACGAGAGGAAGGAGTAGTTGCAAGGAGAGTGGAAAGGTTACAAGAGGATGAGAAAAAGGCAGAGTATAAGAGAGAAGTGGAGGAACGATTGGGCAAATATGAATTGGAGCAGATGGGAGACGTGGAAGGTGTGTGTAAGATATTTACAGAAGAAATATGTGCAACATGTGATGTGGTGTGTGGAAGGAAGAGAAGACGGAGGGGGGTGCAAGGAACAGCGTGGTGGACTGAAGAGGTGAAACAGGCTGTGGCACAAAAGAAGAAAGCATACAATGAATGGATGAGAAATAGGGGCGTGGAAGAAGTTGAGAGGCGGAAGAGAGAGTTATATGTGGAAAGGAAGAGAGAGGTGAAAAGATTAGTAAGAGAGAGTAAGAAGAGAGTGGATGAGGAATTTGGAAGAAATTTGAGTGTAAAGTGGAGGGACTGTAAGAAAATGTTCTGGAGAGAAGTGAAAAGAGTAAGACAGGGTGGAAGTAAAGTTAGCAGGGGAGTGAAAGATAAAAATGGTAGATTACTAGTGGAGAAGGGAGAAAAAGTGAGCAGTTGGAGAGAACACTTTAAGGAATTGTTGAACGTAGAGGATGGAAGTAATGCGAGTATAAGTTGCTGGGGAATGGCTGGGAGAAGGAGGGAGGTGAGAAGACAGGAAGAAATCAGTAGGATAGAAGTTGTGGAAGCAATGAAGAAAGTTAAATCGGGGAAAGCCCCAGGAATTGATGGAGTGTGTGGTGAAATGCTGAAGCATGGGGGAGAGATAGTAGTAGAATGGATGTGGAAGATGTGCAGATTGGCCTGGGAGGAAGGTAGAGTCTCGAAGGATTGGAAGTCAGGTATAATTATTCCCTTGTACAAAGGAAAAGGGGAAAAAGAAGTGTGTGGTAATCATAGGGGCATTTGTCTTCTTAGTATAATAGGAAAAGTGTATGGTAGGATACTTATAGACAGAGTTAGAGAAAGAACAGAGAAATTAGTTGGAGAAGAACAGGGAGGCTTTAGGAAGGGAAGAGGTTGTGTACATCAGATATTCATTCTTAGATCTTTAGTGGAAAAGTTTCTAGAGAAGGGAAAGAAGTTGTATGCGGCTTTCATGGATTTGGAGAAAGCATATGACAGGGTGGATAGACAAGGATTGTGGAAAGTGTTAAGAATATATGGAGTAGATGGGAAGTTGTTGAATGCTGTGAAGAGTATGTACGATGGTGCGAAGGCTGCAGTGCGTGTGGATGGTGAACTAAGTGAATTTTTCTCTTTGAAAGTTGGTTTGAAACAGGGATGTGTCATGTCTCCATGGTTGTTCAATCTGTACATGGATGGGGTAATAAAAGAGGTACAAGGTAGGGTAGTGGATGTTGGAGTGGCCCTGGTGAGAGAGGATAGTGTTTGGAAACTCCCTGTACTGTTGTTTGCAGATGATACTGTGTTGTTGAGTGAAGACGAAGGGGAGCTGCAAGGCTTGGTGGATGAGTTTGAGAGAGTGTGTAAGAAACGGAACCTAAAGGTGAACGTAGGGAAGAGTAAAGTGATGGTCTTTGAGAGAGGTGAAGTCAGTGAATGTACAGCGAGGTTGGATGGTGAGGAATTGGAAAATGTGAGTACGTTTAAGTATTTGGGTAGTGTGATGAGTAAGGATGGAGGTTTGGAGGGTGAAGTGCTTGAAAGGGTACAGCAGGGAAGAAAGGTTGCTGGCTCCTTAAAAGCAGTGATAAGAAACAGGGAAGTGAGCATGGAAGTAAAAAAGTTACTACATGACAGTATTGTGATACCAACTCTAACGTACGGAAGTGAAGCTTGGACATTGTTGGAAGGACACAAGTCAAGAGTGAGAGCAGTGGAAATGAGTTATTTAAGAGGAGCCTGTGGAGTCACGTGGAGAGACAGGCTGACGAATAAGGATATAAAGGAGCGTTGTGGTGTGGATGTGGATGTGATAGGAAGCGTTGTGAGGAACACACTGAGGTGGTTTGGCCATGTGGAGAGGATGGAGGGTGAAAGATTGACGAAGAGAGTGTATGTGAGTGAGGTGGAGGGTGGAAGAGGGAGGGGGAGACCGAGGATGAGATGGAGGGATGGGGTGGAGAGGTATATGAGAGAGGGGGGTGTGAGTTGGGAGCAGGGCAGTGAAATGGCGGGGGACAGGGCGACTTGGAGGCGATTTGTTTGTGGCCACCCCAAATGGGATTGAGGCGTCTGGCAATAGATAGATAGATAGATATATATGTGTGTGTGTGTGTGTGTGTGTGTGTGTGTGTGTGTGTGTGTGTGTGTGTGTGTTTTATGTTCTTCCATGTTTGTGAACGTTTAGGTCGGGGTCCAGCTTGGGCTCACGAAATATTCTGTCGTTCGAAGGAAATGTTTGTTAACTGTTATCAATGAATCCTTTTGTGTTCTCATGGTACTGGTTCTTTGTGTTTTGAACGCTTCAATTTTACAAGATGCATTTCCACTGATGTGTTTGTCTGCCGAGTGTCATGTGTTCATCCAAAATAACTCCAAGAATTTTGAGATATTTCTCAAACAGCAGTGACTGAAAAGAGGGATACTTGAGGATTTTGCTTGAGAGTGATCTCTCTCTCTCTCTTTCTTTCTCTCTCTCTCTCTCTCTCTCTGCTGTAAAGAGAATGATAGTTGATTTGATTGGTAAAGCACTCGTTGTAGTTTGTCTGAGCCCTTGTTCCAGTGCGAATAGGTACTCTTGGAGTTGGTCTACTACTTGATGGGTTTTAGGGTGTTGTGAGGCATTTGTAGATCATCTCCCTAGAACAATATTTCATCCAAATGATGAGAGGTTGGTAGGGAGGGTAAAGTTTAATAATGAGGGTGCGAGGGTTGAGGTCTGTGGGACACAGATGGGTAACATCCTGATTTTGGAGCTTCTGTTCTGGCAGTGTGGCAAGTGGCGGCGACCATCATCCACTCACTTGATCTAGTGCTATCTACTTCTTCCTTCACCTTTATAATTTTTTATTTGTGTCTTCCCTCCTCTTTTCCTATTTTTCCTCTCTTTTCTGTCCTTTTTTAATATTCGTTTTTCCAGGTGGCCTTACACTGAGTGACAAGCCCACTGGTTTCCTGTTAGCCAGGAAACTATTTACAACGCTGGGTGGCAGCCATATAATCAATACATACGTGTTCCCTAGTGTCAATAAGTGGGTCGGCGAAGGGTTAGTGCCCCTCTCCGTAAATCAACTAACTCAAAGACAACGGACACCCTTACGGGATTATGGCGTTTGGCTAAAGAGAATGTAGAGAGAGAGATAGGTTCTGGTGGAGTGACTGGGTCTGTACGGGTAAGAGGAAACTGGCATACCGCTTCATGTCGTTGTATTCTGTTTGTGATAAACATTTAGTTCATCACGATAATATCTTAGTGCTACGTCGTAAGGTTTGTTTATGTCTGCTGCCGCTAGTGTGGTTTTTAATGAGGTCTGTTTTCTGTTTAAACCATTTAAGGCGAGCCTGATCAGTTTAGAAAAGTTTGTGGTCGTTGAATTCTTGGACCGTAATCCATCCTGGGAGTAAAACAGACAAATACGGGCGTGGCATTACCTACAAAGAGTTTTTCCGTGATATTAGATGGGGGATAAAGCATGACGAACTGTTAGGTGGCTTGTTTGGATTGAGTATACAAATGATGACTGATTTCTTTCAAATGTCAAAAAATTGGTTCTGAGTCCAGGAAAAGTAGAAAGTTTACAGTAACTTGATTGCCCTCTCTTAATGCAAACGGCCAGTCCTGCAAAGGACCAATTATAGACTGTCCTTGATGATGATGGTAATATAGCCCAGGAGCACCAAGGATACACCTGGAAAAAGAATAGAGAAAGCTGATTTTTCAGGCAAGCTACATGGAAACCTCCTAAGTCAAAATCAACAAACATTCTAAACATTCCATGTAAGCTAACCATGCGAGACGAAAAATTCAAGATGGCTACCAACCGCATATAGCTTAGTGACAAAAATTCACACTTGGTCATATAATACCACCTTTTCTGAGTTTTAAGGAGTGATAAATCCATTTCTGCTATTATTCTAAGAATTCTAGGTCACTAAAATACACAGAGATCGTACGGCAAACGCAAAAAATCGGAAATCTGTATTGATAATTTTGTTATGAATTTATAAACTAGAGTTTATTTCATCAGATGTTTTTATTTTTCAGGTTGGATGCAGACTGAAAAGTAAAGGCAGAAGTACATAGATGGAAATAAGACAGTGTGAATGGAAGGAGATGGCAGCACGAGAACAATGTGATATTTGTGATTTTTGTGATAAGCTAATCACCTCTGACCGAAGTACTGTCATAGCCTATTGAACGTTAGTGCTGATCTGAGGGAGGGACTTGATGAAAAGCTATTATCTGAAGTGTTGTCAGTTCCGGCTCATTAATGATGCAGAGAACATTACATCATGTCATCATACATAAAATGTCCTGTCACAAATAGTTCCTGTTTGTGAGTTACTACAGGCTTGCTGTGGTCTACAGTACATACTCAGACAGTTGACCAACACACAGACCTCCGTGAATCCACAATTGCGTGTGATAGCAGACACTTTCTCACCTTTCGGAATTACCTATCACATCATTCGCCATTTGCCTACAAAGGTGAATACGCGAGAAACTGTTCTGCATTGATACTGGAGTCGTAGCAACTATTTGTGCTAATGCAGATTGTGCAGCCAAATCAGGCGAGGAGGCAGCTGCACGTATCACTGGCCTGAACTACACTGATGTTAAGCTCAGGAGTGACAAGGTTACATCTATTGGTGCTGCAACCTGTACTGCCACTGTCCCTGGCAAAGACGTTGAGGTCGACCCCACACTACTCTTCATGCAGGTCACATGTGTGATAAAGAACCGATCAGATATGGAGAATCATCTTAAACATGAGTGTAGCAAACAGTCACCAGCATTATTTGACAAGGGTGCAATGCGCAAAACAACAAGAATGGTCTTGCCACGATGCTGAAAGCTCCAGTAGTCCCAGTATCCACTGAAGCTCTTAAGAATCCATACAATGTGGTGGATGGAGGATATTTTCTCCAAAATGTGACATGGTCTTTGGACTGCACGTATTGTGATGTGTGTAACAGCTATGTGAATCACGTTACCACTAACTATGGGAAAGAATGCACTGTCTGCTATGAAGGTTACACATATCTTACCCTGTCACCCAAGGTACCTGAACAGAACGCCGCACTGATCCAAATGTCTTTGCAGACATAGTGTTTGATTCATCAGTCACGGGCAATGAACGTGTCTTTTTAGCAAATCGTAACAAAAAGTCACGGTTAATCAGTAGGATGAAAGACCGGCTTACATCTGGAGGTGTTGCTTGCTGTCAAAGTCAGGCTGATGCTGACTACTTAATAAGGAGCACCGCACTGGGATTTGCTGGAATATCGCACGACCTGCTGTACTTGTGGCAAAGGATACAGATCTGCGTGTCATATTGGTTGATAGGGCCACAACAGACAATATCTACTTGCAGTATGTAGGAGACTTTGTTTATAGCATACACAGCATCCAGCAGGCAATGCGTCCACACATACATTCATTGTATGGTCGATCTTGAACAGCCTATATGGCACTGGAAAAAAGAAGGCCATTATAGTCCTGGAAAGCGAGGACTGGAGGACGTTGGATGTGTTTAATAAGAGCGATACCAGCCACGAAGAAGCAGCCAGAGTGGGGGAAATATTCTTACTGAAGTTATACGGTGTAATGCCAATCCGACATGTACAAAACTTGACAAGCTGAGATTTGTGCAGCATGCAGAGAATGAGCAAAGCATCCAACAGCTTCTAACATCAGAGCCTACTTCCCACATCCTCAGATGCAAAGTACCACTCATTTCGAGCCAACTCAGCAGTTCAGGAATGGTTGGGCAATGTTGAGGACCTAAATCCTACTGACTGGGGATGGGAGCTTCAAGGTGGAATGCTCAATACCATTTGACTGACAGACCAGTAGCAACAGAACATGTTCTTCTCATTGCGTCATGCGAGTGTAAACATATTTGTAACAAGAGATGCAATTGTCGGAAAGCAGGACTCTCACTGTACGAAGTACACCTATGTGTTCTTCGTGTATTAGCCAATTTGTGCTAATTCATGCCCACATAATGGAGAAGATACTGTGTCCTCATGCTGTAATTGTGACCATAACTAGTTATGACGCTAAAAAAATGTTTTATTTAGAAGTAGTTCAATAACTGTTGCTGGCAAGTTAGTCCTGGTTCTTGACTTTAAATGTGTTGAATTTACCATTTTGTTGAAAATAGTTCATTACCTTGATCATATCCTGAACATACGTCAATAAATCATTGAAACAATGGTTAAAATGGTTTTCTTATACTAAAAAAAACCTTAAAAAGAGGTATTAAATGACCATCTGTGCCTTCTGGTTCCAAAGCCATATAAGCGTCATATGCCGTTGACGGCCATCTTGGATTTTCGTCCCACACGGTTAGCTCATGTGGAATGTTTAGAATGTGCATTTTGACTTAGTATGCTTCCAATTAGCTTTCCTTAAAAAATCAGCAATATCGATTTTTTTTTTTTTCCAGGTTACCTTTGAGTTTTAGCTAATGTTCCTGCCTAATAATGATAACGGACTGGAAGTGAACTCTGGTTTTGTATTCAGCTTCTGGCCGAACATTCTATTCGGCAGAGAGTGAGGAATAAGAGCGTCAGTGGTCATACTCTCATAACATTTAATGGTCGGAATAAATGTTGTAGAATACTTCAGCTAACACCAAACAACTTTATTCAGTTAAGAGTGTCAGTGAAGCCTGAGAGTGTTAATAATGAAACTTTACATGTGGATGACCTACGACTTTGATTGCCCTGTCTAATTTGCATCAGCAACGAGACTCCTATTCAGCTCCGGATCTGGGTGAAACTTTTGTTTGTGGTTGATAATGTTCTCAGTTTGGGTACTATCAGTAGTTTGCAGACACATCCCTGCCGACTGTGCTGATAAAAAGTGTTACATTTAAAAATTATGACTAATATGAAGGACACATCAAAAGAGTACACTATAAGAAGAAAGGATTCTCTGACGTTCTGGCGCCAATGAGAAACGCGGATGATAGGACAAGGAGATTATACAGTAGGTTAACATCTGCGTGTGATTATACATAAGGACAACAAATGGTCCTCCTGTACACAAGTTTGTACATTCATTGTATGGTCGATCTTGAACAGCCTATTATGAGAATATTTCATATAACTATATAATCCCCTGTCATAAGACACTGGTACAAAACATAAACGCAAAATGCCTTTGCCTAACCGACGTCCTCACGCGAAACCCCCCCCTCCCTTATGCAAATGTATTAATACCAACTTGGTAATATTTCTCTTCCTTTGTGCGTATTGCTCGTTTGTATGTTAATGACGTGGCGTCCATCCATCCTACCTGAACAAATGAACTTATTACGCAGAGTCATGCATACACAGTGGATATGTTTTTTGTCATATGACTTGTTCACTGTCCCTGGTGCGTTTGGGTTTTATATATACAGTATATATACAGCATATATACAGTATATGAGAGAGAGAGAGAGAGAGAGAGAGAGAGAGAGAGAGAGAGAGAGAGAGAGAGAGAGAGAGAATTATACTGAAGCCTATTATGGTTCCTTTAAGATCTCGTATTTTTTGCAACATCAAGGTGCCAGAATTACGTAATAGACTTAAACCTCAGCGCAAGATAGCGATAATAAAAATAAATATTTGTATACAGCAATGTTTAACTCAGGAAAACAAATCTGCTTCCATTAAGTATTACGTGATCATTAAGCTTTAAAAATATGTTCAGTGATACAAAGTATGACACCAGAAAAATTTCGAATTCTGACAAACACAAAAACTTAGAGTCGTTTTATTTTAGTACTCAGTTAATTCATTATCCAAGAATCTGATTGCATACTTCTCCACAGTTTGCGACTTATAATGACTTAAAAATTTAACAATCAATCTGATGTTATTTGACTGAAAAATTGAACTTACTCCCCAGCATAGTCCGCAAAAAATAAACAAAGAAAGAAAGAATGAAAGAAAGAAAGAAATAAGAAAGAAAAAAAAGAAATCTAAAGAGCTGACAAGGAGACGGTGTGATAGTTATGCAGGTGCTGCGTGTCCACCGCACTGAGATAGCAAAGTTACCAGACAGTTAAGATCAGCGGTGACTGAGTCCTACTGGATTCGAATGACCTGCGATTTCAACATCTTACACTGTCACTCACTGACAATGCAAGTGCAAGGATCAAGTTGTACGCAAGCAAGCAAGGGAATGAGCTTGTAGTTTACTTGTAATATTCCCAAAAGAAGTTGTTATCCAATTCTAACCAAACTTGGTGGAATGGTTAAGGGTCAGCCGAGGGGTTGACCTATTGTTGTGCAGAACAATAGGACAAAGGCCAAGGTCGTATGACAAGGTCAGCTTTAACATTTTTCATCCAATTTATACTTTAATTGGTGGAATGGTAAGGGGTAAGGCAAGAACGGAGACTGTTTTGAAAACAAGTAGGTGTTAAAGCAGCGCGCGCGCGCGCGCGTGTGCGTGTGTGTGTGTGTGTGTGTGTGTGTGTGTGTGTGTGTGTGTGTGTGTGTGTGTGTGTGTGTGTGTGTGTGTGTGTGTGTGAGAGAGAGAGAGAGAGAGAGAGAGAGAGAGAGAACTAAAACAACTGTAACTTGTTTTAGATCAACCTTGGTGCAAGAGTTGAGGGGAAGGGGCTGATCCATAGTTTTTAAAAAGAATAGGTCAAAGGTCAAGTCCACATGGCTATGTCAATATAAAAATTTCAGATTTAATCTAAACTTGGTGGAAGGGATCAGAGTTGCCAAGGATGAAGGGACTCCACTTTGAGAGCAAATCATGTATAGGCTAAGGTCAGAGTTCGATCAGTATGTGGTGTAGTGTAGTCCGCTAGTATTTATTTCATGTACGTCAGCATCTGGTGTGCGTGCCTCCACCAACTTTCATATATTTTAGGTCGTTCCATAAGGTCCAGCAACCCTTCTGAATATCATACACGTTCTTACTTCATCTAACCACTAATTATATGCCTTGGCTGTCTCATTTATGACTGGAGTGATGGTAATAGCAGAAATATTTAAACTAAGTTGGCGGGTCTGGTAGAAGTTAAATCAAGACTGTTTTAACAAAATGGAATTCCATAAAGTGTGGCATGCCCAGCCAACGATGGGTCTTGCACCATTTTGGACAGTAACCCACTGCTGTATCTTCTCCACCACAAACTTCAGTCTGGACCTGAATTCTCTTAGTTAGACCAAGACGAACGTAAATGGAGCTAAATGGCCCTGAAGAGACATAAGTAAATCTGATTGGTCCACGGTAAACGTTAAGGGCTTGTATGGGTCTGCTGAGAATGTTCTTACATATATTACAGTGACTGAATAAATATGTTCTTGCCAATTACATAAATCTCTTCAGTGTATCGAGAAAGGATCTACAACACCTGGCCACTGTCCGGATGGTTCTGACCCATATTAACCTGATCCGAATGAGTCGGCCTGAATGTAAAGGATCCGGACGAACATAATCTTTTTCAGCCAGGTGACATTTTTTCATTCCAGGCAAGATATCTTCAAGACGATTTTATTGATCTTATTAATATAAGGGGGATTTTTCGAACTGGACTGGTTATATAAAATCTTCATTATTCTTTTCAGTATGATATGTCTTTCCTAAGCTGAAAGTAACCGTCTGAAGATTGCAAGAATAATATGAGAAATGCACCATCGGATAGATGGGGTTAGGTGTTCTCGATGTATATAACTCACTGGACCGGAGGGATCCCGTTGCAGTGAATGGTTTGATCTTTTTTCCTTCAGTCTGGTGATGTCCTATTGTATTTTATTTTTTCTGCCTCTGAGCGATTTTCTCCAGCTCTTGGGGAGACCTCTTGTCATGAAAGTCTGAATAAAGACTGTACCCAACCACTCAAAAAAAAGTGAAAGTAAAAGCGTGTAACAAAAAAAAGTCGCTGGCTGAAAGGATTAGTGAATAAAAGTTCAGCTGACGATTTGGACTACCAGACGTGGTTCCAAACTGACAGCAGTTTTCTAGGACTAACATATATGGTCCTGGAATGACAGATATTTTCTTGACTTGACAAAACTTGTCCTGAACTGACAGAAATGGTTCTGAGTTGCTCTTACTGTTGCAATAAATGGTTGATGTTACCTAAAAGTTTGATCCTGAAATGGCCTGAAAGGCCCACTGGACTAATGTGTTCTTGTTCAGTTCATGTTGGATCAAAATATGCCATTCCGACTCATAATTTTGACGGGCATACTGGAGCAACTCACGTTCGCGGTCAACAAGTTCTCGTACTTTTCCAATCGCTACGTGACGTTCGTACTCTGTGACTAGGTTTTCTTTGCTTAAGAAAACTGTAGATTAGCTATACAACCAACCACAGCATTTCATATTGTGTCATTTGTGAATGCCAATTATTATTTTTCCGACGAGCATGATGTTTCCTCTTGCCGACTGTTATACCGGAGAGGAAAGTGGGCGAGGGACACTTTCTTCTTCTTTCCTCTTTTTACACAGGTTGAACAGATCTTTAATGAAATCAGCCTTGCTGCACATGATTGCCTCATTTTATGCTAATTCGTCCCCAGTTACCTGCACATCCTTTACTACTTTACTACAGAGAAAGAGTCTCTCCATCACAGAACGAATTAATTGGCACTGAGGCTCTTACGCCTCACTCTCCAGCGAAGAAAAACTGAAATGAAATGCTTGCGTTGTTCCGATGATGAGAGACAACAATAACATTCTCTTTTGCTGGCTTTCATATTTTGAGCAAGAATGAAGGAAACAAATGGTAGAAACAGATTAAACCCTCCAGGGGAAATAAAATAAAGAGCCAAATTTAAGATGCGCTCATTTCGAGATGCCTGGACACACTGCGTTTAAAAGGCTGGAGGTCATAGGCAAAAGGAAGTACAGAGGAAGACGGTTCAAGAGCTGACCTGTTGCGTACATGAAGGACTGGAAGTAACGGTTAACTCTTGCACTGGCGAGCTGTACAAAAAATGTCTGAGAGTGTGCTGCCAGAGGGGTGCTACGCGTCCACCGTAATGGAAGTGTGATACCAACAGACACTTCAGAGAGGCAGTGACCGTTGCAACAGCGATGGAGAAGAGTTAGAGGTGCAACAGTGCAACAAAGAGACAGAGGTTGAATGGAGTCAGTTAGAAGAGGAGAGTTAGAAAGACGACAAACCTTTGACTTCACCCTGTTTAGAAGAACAACATTTTAGGAGCAGCCCCACACCCTTCCCCTAACACACACACATGGGAGATGTACTCCACAAACGGGCGAATAAAGCTCCTGTATGAAGTCAATAGCTGTGTAAGGATAAAGAAGGCACGAGGTAGGCTTAGGACACCTAATCTCCTAAAAGCAGATTTTACAAGAAAGGTAACACGATCTTTCCATGACAAATCCGAAGTGAATGAAACTCCAGGTATGTTAAATAGTTGAAGCAGGATTGAATTGGACATTCACTTTCAGCTGACTGAATCGTCTTGACTCATACAGAAGTTATCTTTATACATGCCCACACACACATCTTCATACATGGTCACACACACACACACACACACACACACACACACACACACACACACACACACACACACACACACACACACACACACACACACTAACATTAATACAAACTTAAGCACACGACCACAAATATATATTCACTCTCAAACAGAGCTTCAAGCATTCCCCTATACGTGCCGTGAACCATGCACATATACGGTTACATGTACAGTCAGTTCCAGTCAATAACTCACAAACAGTCGGGCGTGAGAATGGGGGAAATGGGTGAGGCAATATAAGGTTTCACTGGAAAAAGAAATGGCAGTCTTCGTTTACCGGACAGAGCGACACCTAACACCTCGCTGGCTTGTGTATCGAACTGGCAATAACACACATACCTGCCTCTGTGTCGGTGTATGCTAGTGCGTAGAGTCAGGGATAAAAGTTCTCCTCATATCTCACCTCTTCTGCTTACTGATTTCCTCTGCTGACTAATATTTCTAAGCTGAGAAAATCTTGGCATGTTTCCCTGCCCTCAAATGAGTCTCTCTGTAGCTTCCTTTCCGGGATACTGAAGGCAAATGTGTAATCATTATTCAAAGCCTGTTCATTCTCTGCCATTTTCATCCCAATCTAGTTTACTCAAAATGCTCCTGAAGTACACAATGAATCTCCAGTCTCTAAATGAATCCGCTGAACAAGCCTTCCTTCTTATCCCCTCTATTCTTGCTTCCAGTAACCTTCTACAGCAGCCTTCCAGGAGCGAATCCAACATTATTATTATTATTTTTTTTTTTTTTGCATGTTACAAATAATGGATGAGAGGAGATACTTTTTTTTTTTTTTTTCAGTGAATCATGCCCGCCTATTTTTACTACGTGTCACCCATCTTATCTTAAGAATGTCGAAGGTTTTCTCATCTTCTTATGGTCCAAGTAAAGTAATTGCCTGGGCTAAATAACGGGATATAGAGGCCTAACTCTGGAACTGGCCCCATCCCCCCTCATCACACACTGGATCCTCCACTACCTACACGTATATCTTAGTTTACTTTGTTACTTATTTTCCTGCACGGGGCTCGTTCGATCAAAGAGCAGTCTTTCGAACCAGACCACAGCCTCTGAAACCCTCCACGATACCTAGTCTGCTACTACAGCGCTGTGGTCGCGAAGTATCCTAATTCAGATAACGTAACTTGTATTTCATTATAGCTATCTCCAAACGATTTTATTCAGATTAAGACTGACTTTTCGAACAAGAGGGCATAGTTGCAGTCATAATTAACCTCACCAATACAAATGATTTTTCATAACTTGGGTAAAAGCATTTGGTGACAATAAGAATAAACTGAGGAAAAAAATCCCGAAAATGAAAACTGAAAAAGGAAGCGCGAAGCTGTAAACAAGTCCTCATTGTTTGGCGATAATTTCTAAGGCTTGCAGTGAAGAAAGGCAAGTCTGACATTGTTGTATCGTTACTGATTTTACTCTGTACAAGGAAGATTTATCACAGAAATTTGGTGTTCCTGACATTTATCTCTTCTCATTTTTGATAATAAGGAAGACTGAATTCCATTAATGATAATTACTGTTGCCGTGGTCGATATCGTTGAGTGAACAGTGTGTATAATGCAAGTAATACGCACTGTCGTTTGGGCATACTGGTTGACTTATTTTGACACCCCCGACAAGGAGTGCTTTTTTTTCTCTCTCTTTTTTCCCGCTTTGTGTGCCTATTTTGCCTATTTGTCTCTCTGCCTGTTGGCAACATTATGGAGAATCTATTAGAGGGAACTGCACTAATGCATCAACAGTGACTGAAGATCTTCAGACGCCTAAATGATCATACTTCGGTTGAAAAAGGCTAAGGGTCAAGGTCAAGGCCTTGAAAACTATGAATGGGGATGGTGCTGTCTTGGCGGAAATATTATGCTGTTTTTTTACACATGCCCCTGTTCACCCAACAACAGGACTTCGATATAAAAGACTACGGCCTGTCGTGGTATAGGGGAAGGTTGGGATGTTACAGATGTTGAATGTTTCATAATTATCGTCGTGCATGGAATTATCCCTCTAAGTCACCATCGTCATCATGATCTTCATTATCAGAACCTTTCTCCCTATTAAAATTTTTGGTGGAGAGAATCCAGAATCACGATAAAGGAAAACTCAAATCTAGTTAACCGCATTAGCTTTATACCTTCACACTTTCCATTGCCCATCTTTCTCTGTCTCATTCTCGCCAATCTTCCTTCCTCACTGCCTCCCACTAGTCCCTCCTCCTTACAGAGAGGCTTTTGTTCATATTAGATGAATCCTCGGTAACCAGGACGTGACTTCATTATCCCAGCTTAATTACTTTCTTGTGTAGCCAGGGAGAGAGCTCTTAAAGCGAGGCGACATTAAGGGGGCGGTGGTGACACAAGTGGTCAAACAGGTTTTCCGTTGCCTGAAAGGACGGGAATTTGATCCAGAGTTATGATAAGGAGCAGTCTAAGTGCATGAATTTCGGTAAAGCAGATTGATCATCCAAAAGACACATTGCTAGGTCATAACAAGCGCAACGAAACTTAGGAGCAACACTCAACAATAGATCATAGGAGGTTGTCACTTCGTGAGGAAGTGGCCCTCAGGGGTCCTGTCCCGCCTAAAACCTGGCCTGGATGGAGGTTTACTACTGTGCCGGCTTCCATGCTCCTGGGTAAAGAGATAAAAGAAAGAAAAGAAAGTAATTATGGCCGTGCATGCAAACGTCGCCTGGAGGCCCTGGGAACCGCACCCACCCTGCATAAATCCTCCTCCGGGTGGTGGGGAGTGCCACCCTGCTTGAAATCGTACCTACCACTGTGCAAAGTTTTTTTTATTTATTTATTTTTTGTTTATTTTTACGCCATGTCCCCTTTTTTCTATAAGGGCTAAGGCTTTGCCCCTGGGTAGAGGACTTTGTTTGTGGAGGGTGTAGCACTTTATGACCGGATGCCCTTCCTGATGTCTACCAATGACCTTTGGGGGGATTTGAACCTCCGACTCTTCGGTCCGAGCGCTGGAACCCACCGAGCCACGGCTGCTACTGTTTTATTTAAGAAAGTTTTATCTTTCTTGATTAAAAAAAAACAAAACAAATAATTCTGCATGACGGCGTTAACTGGGGCCTCCAGGTACTGCTTTAACTGTAGGAGTGACTCTCGTGAGTCCCACCCTGCTTGAGATGTGTGTGTTCTTACCTAATTGTTCTTTCCTAATTGTATCTTTACAGGAATGAGTCAAGTTCGTACTGTTCCGTGTCTTAAACCATATTTATCGTACATATCCTTAAATTTGTGAATTGTTTTGGCACACACTATTTCATTCGGTAGTGTATTCCACTGATCAATTGCTCTGTTTGGGAAACTGAATTTCCTTACGTCTTTATCACCTCTCTTCTTATGCAGTTTTTTGCAGTGTCCTCTTGCTGATGCTTCCCCATATGTTAAGTAATCATTTATGTCTATTTTCTCCTTCCCTGATATGCATTTATATAGCATTATCATGTCACCTCTTTTCCTTCTCTCCAGTAGTGTTGGTAGATTCAGTTTATTTAGTCTTTCTTCGTAGCTTAGATTCTTTAAGCTTGGTATCCATCTTGTAGCGGCCCTTTGAACTTTTTCAATCTTGTCTATGTGTTTCTTGAGATGAGGACTCCAGACTACTGATGCATACTCCAGGGTTGGTCTGATGAATGATGTTATTATCCTTCTTAGCATGTCTTCATTTATGTATGCGAATGCTATTCTCATATTTGCAAGCAGTGTATACATGTTCCGTTCCTTCTCACTGATGTGGTCAGCCGGAGATAGTCTGTTATTGATAATCACACCTAGGTCCTTCTCTCTTTTTGATGTGTATAGGGTTTTATTTCCTAACGTATAATCCCAATCAGGTCTTTTTCCACTTTTAACAAACATGATTACTTGACACTTGTCCACATTGAATTCCATTTGCCATGTACTACTCCATTCATGAAGTTTATTTAATTCTTCTTGTAGCTCTTTACAATAGTCAGTGTTAGTAATTCTTCTTTGTATTTTTGCATAATCTGCAAACATTTAGATAGCTTTCATTTCCAGTGTTACTGTTTATATCATTTACGTACACTAAAAACATGATTGTTGTCCAGCACTGAGCCCTGTGGTACTCCACTAGTCACTTCTTTCCATGATGAGTAGTTTCCCCTTAGTATTGTTCTCATTTCTCTTTTTATGAGAAAATCTTGCATCCAGCAAAACATTTTGCCTCGAATTCCTCCTTGATGGTACAGTTTCCATAAAAGTCTTTGGTGTGGTACTGTGTCAAATGCTTTCTTGAAATCTAAATAGATACTGTCCACCCATCCTTCTCTTTCCTGTATTGTGTCTGTTACTCTGTCATAGTAGCTCAACAGATTAGTAACACATGATTTTCCTTTTCTGAAACCAAACTGTCTTTCTGTTATCATATTGGGTTCTTCTAGATGATTTACCCAAGCTTTTCTTATAAGCTTTTCTAATACCTTGCTTACAACACTGGTCAGTGATACTGGTCGAAAGTTGAGTGGATTTTGTCTATCCCTTTCTTGAATAAGGGGACAATATTTGCTTTTTCCAAATATCAGGTAGTTTACCTTGACTCAAGGATTTCTTGAAAATTAAAAATAATGGTTTACTTAACTCCTTTGCACATTCTCGTAGCACCCAACATGAAATTTCATCAGGACCATTTGCTTTTCCTCTGTCTAATTTACTTAACTCCTCCTGTATTACTTTTTCTGCTATTTGTATATCTGGTAGTATGTGTGGACATGCATGTTCCACATAGTCCCTCTCAAAAATTTTTTCTTCCGTAAAAACTGATTGGAAATTCTTATTTAGTGCTTCACAAATATCTTTCTCTTGTGTATAGGTGATTCCCTCGTCCGTAATGGATTGTATTATATCTTTTACTTTGGTTTTGCTTCTGATGTAGCTGTAAAATAGCTTCGGTTGATCACTACTTTTATTTATGATATTCTCCTCAAACTGTTTTTGGGCTTCCCTCCTTATTCTTGTATAATCGTTTCTTGCCTGTTTGTAATTATTATATGCCCTTTCACTATTGTGTCTTCTGTATCTATTCCACAACAAATCTCTTCTTTCTTTTGATTTTTTACATTCTGTATTGAACCATTTCTGTATTTTCTTATCTGCTTCTTTGTGCTGTGGGATGTACTTCTGGACTCCTATTTCATAAAATTCACAGAATTTTTTTATATACAGTATTTAAATCTTGTCTTCTAAGCTCATTTTCCCAATCAACTTCTAAGAACTACTTCTTTAGGTCTTAATAATTTCCCTTTTTATAGTTTAGGTTTTTTTTTGTAACTTTCATTGCTGTTAACTATGTCATATGCTATCCTGAAGTTGCAATCTAGTACTGCATGATCGCTTTTGCCGAGTGGAGGGTGATATATTAAGCTGTCAATATCATTTTCTTGCCTAGTAAATATGAGATCTAGCATTGAAGGTACATCGAGTCCTCTTTTTCTGGTGGTTTCCCTCACATGTTGCGTTGGGAAAAACTCTTGCACGAGATCCAGGAGCTTTTGGTCCCAACAGCTTTCTTAGCTAATTATATCTAGAGTATTCCAATTTA
>NC_137043.1:16965267-17092767 GCF_032717465.1 Coenobita brevimanus | reverse complement strand
GTGATGTTAAGGCCATTCTAATCTCGCCTTACTCTGCATAAATGACGTGCACAGTTATGCTGCCCAGCTGTATTAAAAAATAAATCGTTAAGGAAGGTGTCTTAGGGAGCCTCCTCAGCCAACGTGAATGCAGGCCGAAGCCGCCTATGATTCATCGTCCATTGAACAAAATAGTAAGGAGTTTTTCAAATAAATAAAACCAAAACGGGTTGGCATAAACAATACAGAGAAAACATAATCTCATTAAAAAAGTACGAGAAAAGGACAAAAGAGTATTACGAAAAGGGGAATTACTGAGTTATGTTTTGACGGAATCGCGGGATAGCTATAAGGATGTCTGTTATGAAGATAGATTAAGGTACTGAGTGACTGGGTTATATGAAACAGGCCACGGGAGGACAGAGCACCATGGAATGAAGTTAGGAATATGGTAGTGGCAAATCTGGACGCAAAGATGAAGACGAAGGTTTGAATTAACGCCTAGCGATTAAACAAAGGTCACTGACCCAGGCAACTTAATTCTGTCCACTCCATCTCCACATATAACATGACCCACAGTAGTCAGTGATATGTCTAGAACCTGTAGTGGGTGAGGATATTCCCAAACACCTCATCCTTATCTATTTATTTATTTTTTCTTTTTATGAAACCCTACTGTCCTTTTGTGTTGTATAAATCCTTCAAGCATCACCATACTCTGCGTAAATAAATGATATACAAAAGGATACTAAACACTCATATCCAAAAAATAAATCGCTAAGGAAGAGGTGCTAGGGAGCTTCCTTGCCCAGCGAATATACAGGGGTGGGTTCTTAATTATTGTTCTTTAGGGTGAACAGGGACAAGGGGGAAATAAACTGTCCAAAAGTCTAAACTGCCTGAGAACCGACTGGAAATAAAAAGTAATCAGCATTAGACCGGGTGATGGAGGTGGGAATGGTGACAATGTAATCCCTTCCATCCACTGATCTAGTTTTCAGTTTGTTGTCGCTGTTTGCCGCTAACTGCATTCAACTTAAGGGAGTTTATATTAATGAAAGAGCCAACTGAAGGTTATACCAATCCTTGATCGAAAAGCCCCAACGAGTCTGAATAAACTTGTTAGGAGAGAATATGAACAAACTTAATATATCACCAGATTCAGCACTTGCAAAAAATAGTTTGAGCGAGAATAGGTAAAAGAAACGGGGCCAGAAATGTATGAGAATGATAGAGCAAAAAAAAAAAAAAAAAAAAAAAAAACTTGAAGAGAAACCCAGAAGAAAGATGCGCAGAGATAAAGATAAGACGGCGTTGAATGTTGGAGAATAATAATAAATTCCAAGAGAAATGAGTAGAGAGAGAGGAGGGAGGAAAGCGCAAATGAAAATGAAGAGGAGAACGCAGCAGGGAGCACGGCAGAAGGGGGCTAAACAATGAGTGATTATGCAGAACTGAAACTGAATGGTGTATACCTGAGCGAGAGTTATGAGGTAGAAAGAAGACAAAGTAGAAGAAGAAGTAGTAGAAGAAGAAGAAGATAAATAAATGAAGACTAAAATGAACTCGAAGTAGACGAAGAAGAAGAAGATCAAATAATCTGAAGGTAATTCTTCTAATGCTTTCTGGTACATGCAATGAACATCACTACACTTCTTCACTTGTCTGCTTTTGTCTCTCCGTAACTCAACAATGGTCACTCATATTACTGATCTCCATTCTTTTTCATACTTCCGTTATTCAGAGTCGACGTCTCACTACCATACTTCCCAGTAGGGATCATTATACTGTGACAGAATGACTTGTTTTTACTTCCATACTCACATCCCTATTCCTTATGACTGTTCTCAGCAATCCCCTAAAATTTCGTTCTTGCTTATCGCACTACCTAAACATTTCAAGACACTGACATTTTCCATTTCATGACCTGTCAGCCTCACCCTGAACTCTGTGACTTCATTCCTCTTAAATGCCTTGCCTCCACGTTTCACGTTTACATTTTATCTTACATACACTTTCAGGCTAACTCACCTAGTCTTGCAACCCGCACACATCTTCACTTAGCGACACAGTATCATTATTGGACAATACTGCAAGCAGTTTCCAGACCCAATCGTCTCTCATTTAGGACATTTCAGCATCCACCTTATATTTCTTTTCTAACACCATCAGTACATATACTAATGAAACATGGAGTCATGACACATTTTTGCTTCAGTGCAACATCCAAATGAAAAACAAACAAACAAACAAATTTGGTTCACTTTTCACACGCACTGCGGCCCTTGTGCCTTCGTTTTGTATATACTTCTGACAGCATTTAGCAAGGTCTCATCTATGTTATATATTTTCAGCATAGTCCACATTCCTTGTCTGTCTGCTCTGTTATATGATCTCTCTAGATCCATGAAGGCAGCACACAACTTCATTCCCTTCTCCAATTTCTTTTCCACTAAATATGGTAGAACGAATATTTGGGCCACACAACCCCTCCCCTTCCTAAAACTCCTTTGATCCCCTCCAACTAATTTGTCATTTTCCTTGGTAACTCTATCAACAAGTATATACTACCATATATCTTTCGTATTACACTGAGAAGATAAATACCCCTATGATTGACATATTTCTCTTCCATCCATCCATCCATCCATCCACATTTCTCTTCCCCCTCTCCATATCCCTGGTTTTATATAGGGGAACTATCACATCTGACCTCCAATCCTCCGGAAATCTATCTTCCTAGTCTGTCTGCATGTCTTCCATATCCTTTCAGTCACTAACTCTCCCCTGTATTTCAACATTTCACCACACACTTCATCATCTCCTGGTGCTTTCCCCATTCTGACATTCCTCAGTGCCTCCCAGACTTATATACTACTGAACTTTTCTCCTTCTCTCTTGTTCCCCCAACTATTCCCCAACCACTTATTCATGCACTACTTTCGTTCTGTATTAAGCACCTCCTTAGAATGTTCTCTCCATCTCATAATTTCCTCTCTCTCTTCTCCACCAACATTGTCATTTTTATCTTTCTCCTTTTTAGCGTGCATCTCTCAGTAGCCAATCTAACTTTCGTCACCTCCCAATACAGTTTGTTACATTGTCTCCATTTTACACTCGTTTCTTCTAAATTCCTCATCCACTCTTTTCTTACTCTCTCTTCTTAATTCCTTCACCTCTCTTGACGCTCCCTTTTCCGTCTCTCCGCATCCTCCATTTCTCATTTCTCATTTCTCTTCATAGTTTCTTCGTCTCTCTCTTCGCTCTCTTTTTCGTCTCTCCATATCCTCCATTCCTCACTTCCCATTCAGTCCTCTGTTCCATAATGTATAAAATCGTTCAGGTTCATCAATAATTTTTCTTATGTGTTCAGCTCTTTGCGTTGGCATGGCAGCCTTCTCCCCTAAACCCCACCAGTTCTCCCGCGTCCCGTACACCATCATATGTGGTTATTTATTGACAATTATTCATTAACTCTGCTGTCAAATGATCGTTTCCTGGGATATCTTCTTTATTATTAACAATTGATCTTTCCTTAATTTAGATACAATTATATTACTTTCCATGGAGCTGTATCTGAGGACTGGCAACCAAAACTCACCCATCCATAACCAGCCTGGAATTACTATACTGAAGGCGCTAACGAACATGAGATTCATGAGGCTGGTAGGAAAGCATTTCATTGTATTAAAGACCCTGGTAATGAAGTTGAAGCAAATGACGAACAGAGTTAATGTTGTGTCAGGGGATAGTGCAGGCCAGCAATTACACTAATAACACGTCACTATTACTTTGCGCAAAATGAAGCAATGAAGGAGAGAATTACATATCGCCCCAGCACTCAGCACCACACAGTTAATACTCTCTGACTCTTATGACTGACTCATAACTGAATGATACCATCAAACGTTATTAGGAACAGAATGATAGAGTTGTGCTGACCATGAGAGAGGTGTTGGAACCATCGTTTTCACAAAGGCTATGACTCTCTCTCTGTCTCTGTCTCTGTCTGTCTGTCTCTGCTGTTGTCTCAAGTTCTTACCAGGAGAGAACTAACGCTTAGCTATGGCACCAACTTGAAAAATGTTCCAAAGATGTAGGAAACTGGGAAGAATATCGGGGCACTGGGCATTTCAGTATAAAATAGAGATTAATTTACGTTGCTTCGGTTCAACATCTAAATAAAGGACTGAGGAATTGTCAAAGTTTTTCGTCAGGCATCATGAGTTATGTATTATGCTACATGGACGTCCCCGAGCTTGTATTTCCAGTGTCTTGACATCATTTGGAATAGATCACTACAGTTGCACCGACCAAAAGAGGGTTAAGATTGCCAGAATTAATACTCCCATGCTCTTACACAGCTTAGTTAAATTTTCTGGCGCCAAATGGAATGTTGTAGTTTCTCTGGTCATGAAAGCGTCAACATAATTGATATTCACACACACACACACACACACACACACACACACACACACACACACACACACACACACACACACACACATCTATCTATCTATCTATCTATCTATATCTATCTATCTGTATCTGTATCTATATCTATATCAATCAATCAATCTATCTATCTATCTATCTATCTATATCTATATCTATATCTATATACATCGGTGTTCATTGTGAGAGAAATTGAATAGTAATTAGGTTTCCTGTATCTGTTTACTCTTGCATTTAAGCAATGACAGTTCCATTTGTATCATTTTCGTGAAATTATAAAGTAAAGAGGTGTAAACATTACACCGGAAATATTTTAAACAATGAAGAAAGTAGGCACTGAGGAACAACTGAGGCAGGATGCATGAAAAGGAATGATTGATGAAGGATAATCATAGTGTGTCATTATTTCTACAGGGAAGGTTGATGACAGAGGAAGGAATACATGGAGAGTAACAAAAGAAGAAACAACAAGTGAATGAAGGATTTAGTTATGAAAATACAAATGAAAGACAACGCACATCGACGTAACAGAGTGTAATGATCTGAATTAGGGCATAAAAGATTCTATGTAGGTAAAATCTGGGACAAGACGAAAAGAAGAATATGGAAAATAAACGACTCATAGAAAGAACACAGTACGGTAAAGAGAGGAAGGAAGACCATATCGAATAAAAAGAAAACATCATAGGGGAAGAAATGCTGGAAGCTGTGAGAGAGAGAGAGAGAGAGAGAGAGAGAGAGAGAGAGAGAGAGAGAGAGAGAGAGAGAGAACTAGGCATGTCAGGTGTTTGGGAGTAATACATCAAGCAGGTGTCAGGAGGCGGCAGGATACGTCGGGCTGGTGATGTGCTGTATAATAGCTTGTTGCACTGCCGACGTCCCGCAGGCAAAGCGACAAATTTGTGCTCTAGTATCAGAATAATGTTTAGTGTTATATAATAATCCCGCTAGAGTGGATCATAATGAATGGCAGAGAATCATTAATCATGCCAGTTACATGAAACAAACACCAGTCTTACAATGAGAGAAAAATTTGAAGGCACTATACCAATGTACGATCAGAGAATATAGAATCAGGAAATTTACAAGTTCCACCTTTATCACAAGCCTGCTGTGTGTGTAAGACTGCACCAAAGTGGCTTAGTTACTGAGACATAACATCCACACACGGTGGTGGTGCATCATGGGAGATGGGGGATCTGGAACTTTGAAAACTGACGGGGATTGTTTTTACAATAGCCCTAGTTTATGTGTAAAATTGTAGGACAATAAGTTGCCCAGTTGCTGACGTATGGTTTCCACAGACTGATGCATCATAAAGTGGACCCAGAAATTGAAAAAAAATGGTAATTTTTATCATTTCTATAAGTCTGCTGTGTCTGAACTGTTTCATTCCGAAAGGGGGTCCAGTGATTAAGATAAAGCCTTCACAAACTGCTGTGTATTTGGAGGGGGAGCAGGATAAGAGTGCCGACTTGGGAGGGATAGAGGATCTCACAGAAGTGTGGAAATCCATGTTTCACTTTCACACTAAACAATGGTCTACTGTATATACAGTGGTGAAAGCGTGCACTAGTTCTGATGTGCGGCGGCAGAATTTGGTCTCATACCTCCAGTCTATATACCGGGGAGTAATTGAATGGGAGGGACAGGGGTAAAAAGTAGGGGAAGGCTGGTGAGGTGAGAAGCAGTTGATGCGACGGACTGAGATAGTGAGTCAGGGCACAAAAGGTGAACCAATGTGGATGGTACAGAATGAATAACGGTAGTGAGGAGGTAGAGAGTGAGAGAAAATATGTTTGGTGAGAATACTTATGTTGGTTGGAAAAACCGAAAAAATGGCTGTACAACTCAGGACAAGTAATGTGGGTTGACCATTATGGCCATGGTGATGGACTAAATCAAAGATTATACCGAAGAACAAAAAAAAGGAAAAAAAGAAAAAAGAAAAAAAGAATACTCTCAAAATGAAGGGAAATCTGAACGGCAATCTACAATGACCTTGACTTTTAACTCATCTTCATACAGAATACTGACCTAGAAATGGTCAGTAACTCTCAGCCAACAACAAAAACAAAAGCAAAGTTAGCTACTACATGCAGGCTTTCAAAAATTAATGCTTGTATTTAGGAGTAGATCGGCATAAACAAAAAGGGATCAACAATATTAATCACCCAATGCACAGACAAGACAGCAAGCAGCCGTTCTTCATTTCAACCTGATTTCTTGCAACGCTGGCAACGAATTGTCTCTTTTTGCACAACATCGTTTTTCCGAAAAATGAAAGCTGTGTTGTCTGATTCTTGTTGGGGATTCCCTCTGGCTATGCTTTGCCAAACGACCGTAACATTTACTCTGACTCATTCACTTCGTATGTCCTGTCATTTGTCAATTTCTCTGTTCATTGCCTAATACCGCATACTATGGGGTATGACCGGTTTCTGAGTCTATTAAGTAAGCCATTCTTCCTAAGGTACTCCATCCACCATTGGATACCCACGTACCTTGTCTCTCCACCTCGTTATCAGTCCCCATCCTACTTCCATCCACCTCACTGTCTCTCACTCTCCATCCGGCACGCGTGGCTGACCTATTTCAGAGTGTTTATAATTCCCACACAACTTTAACCTCTTAACCACCTTTTTCATGAATCCTTTAACTTGTTCATCTACCACTCCCTGTCACTCTGCAGCCACATCTAAGGTAACTTGTTTCAACAGCTCTCACGCAAGGTTTATCCTCTGTCCTTCTAGTATCAGCCGCGTTTCACTTCTGTACGTCAGTGCTCCAACAAATATACTGTCATGCAATGCTGCTTTCTTTACTGACATGCATGCAATCATATTTATGCCAATGTTGTTAATGTCTCTGCTAACGTTCTTGCTGGATGTACCATTTCCTGCACTTTATCCATCACTCTACAATGTTCATTTAAATTACTGCCAAAATACTCAGACATCACATACTTTTCTTATCTGTACTGTCTCAGTCTACAAATCTCTTCCGCGTCTCTTTCAAACACCGTCAGGTTGCGCTTATCAAAGTTCACTTTTTTTCATCAGTCTCACACACACACACACACACACACACACACACACACACACACACACACACACACACACACACACACACACACACACACACACACACACACACACACACACACACACACACACATTTTTCTGTCACCCTCTGTAACTTACACCCCAAATCTGCTGTTAACATTGAATCATCCGCAGGCTAAAGTACAGACAGTTTCCACTCATTATTTCTCCTCTTTAGAAATAATTTTCTTTTCTAGGGTATTCGTGAACATCTTTCTTTGCTCAAACTATATACACAATGCATAACCATGACAATGTGACAAAACTCTGCTTCAGTCCAACAGTAAAACTAAAACACACTTTCAAATCATGTACTCTTCCAGATGACTTTGCTCCATCATACGAGGTCTGTTCAAAACGTATCTAACCTTAGGCTCTAAAAAAATAAATAGCTAATCTGTTGAGCTAGGACACTGATCCCCCCCTCAAAGTAGGCCCCTTCTGACTTGACACACGTAGACCAGCGTTCTTTCCACAGCCTGAAACATTTTTCAAAGTTGGTTTTCGCTATCTCCTGCAGGTGCTTCGTCGCATTCGTCATGATCTCTTCTCTCGTCTCAAATCGGAAGCCTTTCAGCGAAGTTTCGAGTTTGAGGAATAACCAAAAGTCCCACGAAGCCATGTCTGGTGAGCAGGGAGCCTGCCAGACCTGCTGGATGTCGTGCTTGGCCAAACATTCCTGAATCAGTTGAGAGGAATGGGAAGGGGCGTTGTCATGGTGCTGCTTCCAACTTGCCGCTTTCCAAAGGCCTAGTCTCATCTGCCGAACTGCGTAACAAAGACGACGGATAACGGCGAGATAGTAATGTTTGTTGACAGTCTGAATTTCTGGTGCGTATTCATGATGCATAACACAAAGGTAGTTGAAAAAAAAAAAAAAAAACTGTCAACATGCATTTCACTTTGCTGCGGTCCTGTCGTGCTTTTTTTTTGGCCGAGGCGACCTTGCCTGCTTTCACTGGGACGATTGTGCTTTGTTTCTGGGTCGTACCCGTAAACCCAAGTCTCATCTCCAGTGATAACAGTCTTCGCAAAGTCTGGATCGAGATCTGCAAACTCCAACATGTCTTGAGCAACGTTCATCCAAGAGAAGAGATGATGACGAATGCGAGGAAACGCCTGCAGATGATACCGAAAACTAACTCTGAAAAATGTTCCAGGCAATGGAAAGAACGCTGGGCTACGTGTGTCAAGTCAGAACGGACCTACTTGGAGGGGGCTTGGTGTCCTAGCTTAAGAAGTTAGCTACAGTATTTGTTAGAGCCTACGTCGGATACTTTTTTTCTAACAAACCTCGTACATACTCCGTATTCCTTTACAAGTAAGCAATCTACCATTATCAGTATATATATATGCGTAGCCCTTTGCACAGATTTTGCAGATCACTTTTATTATATCTTCAGCAGGCCCACCGAGAGGGTGGGTCAGCCGTTGTATTGCCCCGGGGTCCATGGGGTCTACAGTTTTTCAATAATAGGGACGAATATGGTCAAAAGCCGGATTTGACAGGTAGACTGACTATAGACTATACATACCACCTAAGGGAGATAGGATAGCCGTTACGAAGGCTGTATATAGGCCTGTATCTCTTCGTGTTCATGAACTTCACGTGAATGTTTTGGGTACGCCATTTTCGTGTTTTTACAGTCTACTTTTCATTATTTTTATGCATTATCGGTATGATTGTAGCCTGTAGGGTTGTATTGACCTTATGCAGATGGCCATTGTTTACACTTTGAAAATGAAGCCAAGAGCACGTGTATCTTATGTGGATCATGCTATTAGTAAACAAACTGGATTTTCTCAGAAGACAATGGTTGTTTTAGCTTTTGAACATAAATGTCCGAATTTTTACGTGTTATCTTCTTGTAATATATTTTTTCTCAAACTGTGACATACACAAATATTAATTCTTTTTCTTTTATAATTTAAATGATTTCTTGAGGTACTTTCTGTTATAAAAGTAATTAAAAGCACATACAGATTTGTCAGAACAAAATGAAGCAGATGAGTCACCTGAAGAAGCATATTTCAGAAAGTCTGTTTTTTATGTATTATTGGATAATGTAATTGGTGGACTGACTGTTAAATTCAAAGCTGGCAAGAATATTTCTGAAATCTTCAGTTTCCTCTGGAAGTACCTAACAATATCAGCAGAGGAGTTGGAACTGAAATAAAAATCACTGGCAGATAAGTATCCTGCCGATATTAGTCATGTTATCGTGATGGAAATGAGGCACCTACCAACAGTTCATTGTTCAAATTTTGGACAGAACCAACTAAGCCCATGGCAGCTTTTGAATTGCTTGTCAGAGTACAGACTAGAAGGGCTCTTCCCAAATGTATCTGTCAGTCTGCACATTCTGCTAACAATCCCAGCCACTGTCGGCTCTGCAGAGCGTTCATTCAGCAAACTCAAGCTGATAAAAAATTTTCTACGAACAACCAAGCGCGACTAGTGGTCTTGGCTAGACCACATTGAGACCAGTATTCAGTCTCAACTTGGAAGATCCCTTGATCTTGATGTTGTGCTTCATAATTTTGTCAAGAGGAAAGCAAGGAAAGCACCATTGTTTGTAAAATGAATGAGCCATATATGTATTCTGTATGTAATCTTTATGTATTGTATTATGAGTTTACTTTCATTATTATCAATTTAGTGCTTGGTTACTGCTTTCTTGTATTATTATCAATTTAGTGCTTGGTTGCTGCTTTTCATGTGTTTTTTGTAATAATTACACATGTGTGTATCATGTGTATGTCTTATCACTCTAGTGGATGAAACTAGTTCTGGTCAACAGGTCATTTGAATGTATTTCTAAGTTGTTGAAGCATTAAAAAAAAATATATGTTACATATACATATAGCGTACGCCCCCCACCTCTACCTTTACCTACTGCAGGGGTGGGGGCCACAAACTAGTTCTGCCCCGGCACATTTCAATTCTCTCGGCGGCCCTGATCTTCAGATGCATTACGTCACATTTTGTTTATTTTCAGGAACCTCTCTACCACCCATCTTTTTGTAAATACCTGATCAGGACATTCCCTACTTTCCTTGAATTCATTCTTTTCTTCATACACCGATCCTCTGTAACCACCTTCACCTCTCAATCATTAGTCTGTCAAACACTTTTCGTACCGTGTACCACAAGCAAATAACTATGTGATTCCCGCATTCTCTCCTGTCACCCTCCGCTACGAAGGTGTAGTTATTATTCTTCCTTTCTACTCCTCAGGCATTTTTCTTTACATCCAGGGTATATATTAAGTTCCAAGGAGCAATATATAATAACATCCTCTCCCCATAACAGCATTCACTTCATTATGTCCAAGAGCCTTTCTTGTACTGATTTTTTTTCACTGTTGTACCTACTTCTCCTGTACAGATTTCTCTTTCTTTTTTCAGTCTCCCTCTTGCTTAACTCAATCGAAAGTTGATATCATTGGATCCCTCTTGCTAACCACATTACGTAACTGGTTGAACTGTTTTCTCCAGCTGTCCATTATCTCATATCTTTTCACTAACTCCTCATCATACAGTGTCTTTATTTCTCTAGTACTCTAACTTCTACCTCTAAGTTTCTCCTCTTGTTTCCAAAAATAATTTCTCATTTACTTGTCGTTTGGTACTTACACGTCAGGCAAATTCATTCTGTATTCCCGCCTTTATTTATTTTGCTAGTCGTTTTGCATTCTTTATTTAATCACACCTTTTTCTTTTCTGTTTCTGTGCCTCTTCATTTCCTCCACACCCCTGAAATTACATTCTCTCTCTCTCTCTCTCTCTCTCTCTCTCTCTCTCTCTCTCTCTCTCTCTCTCTCTCGCATCCAGTATTATCCTCACTTGCTCAATCCACCCATCAGTCCATCTCATTTCCCCACCTCTTCTCTGTACAACACACATCCAAGCAAGCTGTACACACAACCTTCTTTAATATTATTCATACGTTTTCCACCTCAGTAACTCCACCTACATTACACTTAACTTCTCTCTCACTATTTCAGTCAACTTTATTTTTTTCTTCTTCTTCCAGGAACATTGCTTCCCTCAACACTTCAACTTCTGCCTGATGTGAGTAAATCGAATTGCTTGTCATTTCTACCGACTAACATATATTGTCTTGTGATACTGTTTTATGCTTCTGATATACTGAACAGAAAAGGTTACACACTGCACGTAATTCCTTGGAAATGAAAATGCCATTACATTTACACAAGTTTTCCAGATGTATTTCGTAATTACCTTCGCCTAAATGAATTTTCTCGACCCAACTGTCATACACTTAACAAATGATTGTGAGTAAAGATTAAAAAAGAATTAGATTATTAATTGGTGTACCAGTAAAACTTAACAGCTTACCATTCTTTGTTCTCAGATGGGCTAATTTCCCCTCACGTTCCTTTTTAGATATTTACTATCGGGAAGTTTAAGTTTTATCTCAGTGTGTCCAAGAATTTCTATCGTGTGACAAATTCTTCATTACAGTGACCTCTCCTAATTTTTGTAATCTTATTGTCTACGTCTTCTGTAACGAGAATAGTTCTGAAATCAACCTAAAAATTAATGTCAGTCTTACGCATACCGAACGTTTCAGAACAAATACAACTTGCCAATTATTTGATGTTTCAGTTTTGCTACGCAGTTGTGTTCTATCCAAAATCACACAGAACACGATGCTTTGACTCTTCTGCTTCCAAAACACGATTCTTATGATTCCCCAGCAGGTAATAAGCACCATTTCTGCACTGATGTAGCAGTTCGGCACGAATAAATGGTGAACACAGAGAAATATTTATCGATGGATGGGCCCTATGGTGCAGATGGTCTTTGATTAGCCCTGTTATGGTTGGCATATCTTTAACACTGTATTCCAGACGATTGCAGATGATTTAATTCAGCTGAGAGTGAGTTGTAGATGCCTTAGCGTTAATAACAGTACTCTAAACTCTCTCATGGGCGATATAACTCTAGCATTTGTTTCAAACTATCGCCAGAACATTGTTGGTAAGTAAGTGGGCTACAGGAGAACGACAATGCTGATATCAGTAACCCTCATATGATCGGAACAACTCTAAATTTATATTCCATCTAACGCCTGAGGATTTAGTTCAGGTGAGACTTAACCAGAGGAGTATTATCAACCTCATGGCCGGGACAACTCTAGCTTACAATGCCAGCCAAAGCCAGACGATTTTCCTCAGGAGTATGAGAGTGGTAATTAAAGAAAGGCTTGAGAGAGAGAGAGAGAGAGAGAGAGAGAGAGAGAGAGAGAGAGAGAGAGAGAGAGAGAGAGAGAGAGAGAACAAGAACAATATTGGGAGGAATCGGAGGGACGGCAGCTCGTTACAAAAGGAAAGACAGAAAAATACATTAAGAAAAATTACAGCTAATTATCAACTTACTGAATAATCAAGTTCACCTGTCTTCATAATAGCTATCTCTTGTCAGACATCGTATTATCATTCATATTTTTACCACTTGAAATCACTCTAATATAACCCTTTAAATCTGATGAGTTTTTATTTTATTCATGCTTCTTTTTTACGATTTAAGTTTAGGAGAGCACCGTGGTCGTGAGAGATTTTAATGAAGGCAATGGTTAACTCCGTCAGTTCGAAAAATGTCTCTCCGAAACTGAATAAAACAGTGGTGATAGTAAGAACAAAACGAACAATATGTCCTTGGCCTGAAGTTCTTGAGAGCTAATGAGTGACTGCAATGTGTTTACAGGTAATCTTATACACAGCTTCAACGTAAGTGAGTTTACAAGTAGAATCCCTGAAGACATTTTTATTTTGGGGCCAGCCGTCAGACAGTGCAGAATCCGGCAATGCACTGTCAGCAAATCTTCATATGTTTCCCGTACATCATCGCTCCCACCCAAGCTGGGCAAAGGATCACTGTTAATAATGTCACGCTAATAAGTGCTGGGAACGCACGCTCCAGCCCACATAGCCCAGATACAAGTCATCGCCTCCCTTTGTGCCCAAATCAGTGGTCATTCTAGTGTATATTATCAGCAATGATTCGTATTTGACAAGTCGGCCGGATCCGCGTACTGGGATGACCTCTCCTGTCCCGTCAAGCTCAGGCGTTTCATTAGAATATCAACGCCAGTCGATTTAGAGTGTGTCCATTAGCCGGTGCGAGAGGCTTCATGGTAATGAGGCCAGGTACCTCACTCACACTGCACCGGATCAACCCTGCCAATCCTCTCATGTATTATTTAGTTAGCCCACGTTATCTCCAGACGACTGTGTTCATCTATGGTGAGACCCTTTGATCATGAGGAGATAGACGTGGCCAACATTAACCCCTTCACTACCATATACCTCTCTTAAGTTGAACGAAATCTTGCAGTCGCAGCAAGAAAAAAAATATATATATATATATACGCCATCCCACTGAATGAGTTGTCGGCATAAACTTACACGTAGCACTGACGGACTCACAGTTATAATGGTAATATTGGATGACATGTCTGTATAAAACCCCGTATTACTTCTGACGGGTAACAAAACATCATAATTGCATATATCACATAAGTCATTCTGCTGGTAAGCTGCACAGACAGACATACTGCATCAGGCATACACTACGAAACAAGTAGAACTGGTGCATCAACACTGAGTTTACCGTTTAAATAATGTCAACTCCATGCCGTTCTCATATACCGGTTTTAACCGTAGGACTGAAGAAATCCATAGCAGAAGCAGATCTGCTCTGAGAAGGATGATCTCAGCATTACTTTTTTCTTATGCTGACCAGTTACGAATTCTGCAAGGACATCTTACGAGTATAAAGCAAAGAGTACTCAGTTTGGCTTAACGTTTTATTGCAGAGGAATCTTGTGTCACGTGAAACTTGTCATCGCCCAGAACGTCCTTTTGGCCTCGGGAAGCGTATACCAGAATGGTGAAATAATTCTTTATTCGTGCTGCTAACGCACCGTAGTAGCTAACATATCAAAGCAACTCATGTAAACATCACTTGTTACATAGCATGTCCACATAGTCCGGGGAACTTTAGCATTTTATTCCAATTAAACCGAAACAGTTCCATTCAACTGGGAATGAGTCACAGAAACCAGGGAGGGAGTTAATGCATTTCTCTGTAATGGAATGTATCTTAGGATAAACCCTAAGACAACGGCAGAATGAAAGTGGTCCCCATTCTTCCGTTACCTACTGGTTCGTCAAGAAATATTCTGAAAGGTTCGTCATAGGTCTCATTGGGTGGTATTTACTTTTTTTTTTTTTTTTTTTTTTTTTAATATATGCAAATGGTTAGGTCTGTGATGCACTGCCAGTATTCAGGGTTATATGAAAGTCTGATTCATTTCACTGAACAAGGCATTGATAGTTTCCCCTCTGTCGTCTTGTCTCCTTCATTTCCTTCTGGACATTACCACATCGGCTCTGTCGGTGGTTATACGAGATCAAGATGACGATAATAATGAAGATGATGATTTTACTTTGCTGATAGAACATCGTCATAATCACGTCCAGTCAGAGCTTATCGTGTATTGGTAAACTTGAAAATAAGGGAAATCATAATATTGGTATACGCTGGACTCTAATGTTCGGAGAAGTAGATTTCGTTTTATTCTTGCTACCGCTAACGATTTGGTCACCAATTTATAAACTTTTTCTGACAGAGGAGATTAACAGGGTTTATTTCTAAACCCCTCACCCTGATTGTCTTCCCCATCGTTTACTGAAATCATCCGTGGGAACAACACTTTAAAGTAAAAAATCGTCGTGGTGAAGGGATTAGTGAGCTTCCCAATTTGCGTATCATACCTGGGTACCGAAATAACACATAACAAAAGAATATAAACCCATAAACGATAAAAGGCCATTCCCAAGCTGAATTATATCGTCTAGCTAAGGGGAAAAAATAAACAGTAAAGAACTTCGTTGTCATTACAGTGTTGGAGAAGAGAACGTTTATTTTACAGAGGATGAGGGGCCACTCCTGATCTGTATAATGTCATTTGGAATCATCAAGAATGAAGTAGTAACTCTGTCATTTGGAAGCATCAAGAATGAAGTAGTAACTCTGGGGGTTAACCGGATAAAAAGGTTATTGAGTGTCAACCAACAGTGAAAAGTAATAGGTTTAAAATTGTATGGTATGTGGGGGAGCCTACCAGCCACTCATCTTAGTTATAGTTTCAAGTGAATCAATACTAAATGACATGTCAAATGGTGTAATAAATGGCCGTTTTTTACACTGGGTGGTGACAATTTAACCAAACTGACAGTTGGTGGTCTTTTGTGTTAAGGTGCTCCAATTTGGAATGGATCGTACGGGTTTAGACTCGAGGAGAGGTTGAAGTTTATTGTTCACATAATGCAACTCGGGCAATCCACTGGTCATTCTCGTTTTTAATGTTTGGTCTGAGTAGTCTAGCACTGGCTCCTACGCTCCTGACAGGGAAGTAAAGTCCTAGGTACGGAATGATACACAGAACAGAACGTTGCCCGTAATTTCTGAGAAATTCTAAAGTCCTCTTTTAAAAGTGAAGGGAAAGTAGGCGAATTGCTTTGCCTGAACCTTGTTGCTTTAAAAAATACAGGTTAATCACAGACATAACCACAGAGAGAGAGAAAGAGAGCAATATCGTAAAGACAGTTCCAAACTTTTGCAATAAAAATCCCTCCTACGTTTGTCATAGCTGATCGCTCCCAGTTTCGGCTTCCGCGTCCAATTGGTCTTCTATATCTCGTGCCTACTAACTTTTTCCTCGTTCCGCAGTACCACTTGTCCTTCGATCCCCACTGGCATCACCCTCCCGGCTCACTCGCCTCTGGGGTTACGTATGTTATGTTTCGTTCTTGATGTCTCCAGATGATTTTATTTACCTTGAGATAGGCTTCTCGAGCTCGAGGGGTTTGACATACGGTAGCCTTTATTATCCCTCCCGCCACAAGACATCTCCTTGAAGCTGAATAAAATCGTCTATAGTCTCACCAATCTAAAACCAAGGTTTGGGTGGAGTCCAGCCGGGGATTTCCCGGCGTACAGCGTTGCCTTGTTTCCTATACTCTGATTGGCTAGTGGCTGACCTGACACCGTTAGAGCTCGCCGCTCACATCTCGCCACCTGGCCTGACATGACTTCACCCACTTCTGTGTGTGTGTGTGTGTGTGTTTGTGTATGTGTGTGTGTGTAAAGACAAACTAATTTAAGTTATAAATATAACCAAAATAATGAATTTAAAAATCGCATTCTCTCTCTCTCTCATATAATTTATGATTCCTAGTATGGGCCTGGATGTTGCCGCTCGTGAGTGTTTTAACTTATTTATTTCTATTAAGAAAATAGCGTATGTTCTACTGATTCCTTCAAATTATATTATAAACGTAATTGTTACATTACTTACCCAACTTAGAACTACCGTGAAAGTCGGTTAAAGTAACTACATTTTTTTCAGCAACACTGTAAAATATGTATGCCACGTTTCTTTATTGATGTACAAGAGCCATATGCATTACAAGTTTACCTTCCTTTGATATGCTAGAATACTTACGTTTATATTGTATTAGTATGTGTGTACCTATCTGTGATGCCTATTACATATATAACAGAATCTACTCATCGCTCGTTTAGGAAGTATGGCATGGCTGCACCCAGCGCCAGACCCCACCCAAACTTTGGTTTTAGATTGGTGAGACTATAGTGGTAGTTATGATTAATTAAAAAAAAAAATAATACGTCCTCAGGTTGAAGGGGTTGAGTCCATAGTGTTGTCAGGGTGTATTCTTCCCTGGAGATATTGCACCTTAGCATCTACTATTGTGTTGGTGCTTGAGAGGCCACCTTCACGTGGTGGCACCGCTGTAACTCTAGGAATCCTCTGCCAGTTTTACCAATGCCCCTCATCTCCTTCCCTAACCCCAGAAAGGAGGATGGTGAAATGAAGAATGGGGGTAAATTCAGCCTGCAGTCCATCGGGTTCACGTTTCAAATGAATCTGATGATATTACTGCTACTACTGCTATTACCTGTATGTTGTTCATGACACTCTAGTATATACATATTTCACTGCAGTACCATGCAAGTAGAGATCAGGGTTTAATATACGAAATAAATCGCTTAGGAAGAAGTGTTACTAAAGGTCTTCAGCAAACGAGAAGACTCCTGTTAACCCGACTTTTGTTTTCTCCTATTCATGCCTTTCAGTCTTTATCTTTACTCCGAAGATGTCTCCTACCTCCATATCCGTAATTCTGCAACATTATTTACAGGGCAAGTCATATATTGTGTCCTTCCTGTCAAAAATCGCGTTCTTCGGAGGCGGCTTACTATGCGTTACAAATGTCCACTTTGCAACAGTATATAATTGATAGTCACTGGCTGCGTCAACTGAACTAGCCTGGACAAGCAACTCCCACGCCCACAGCAACACACTAAGCCCTCCCACAACACACAAACAGTGGCAAGGGGGGAAATACACTGATCACCCTGAACGTTACTCTCTTTTTTCTGTTTCTAGAAATTTTGTTTTACGCCAGTCTCTGATACCATGAAACCCTTCAGTTCAGGTCGCATTTTCTCTTATATTCTTGCCTGCTCCAGACGGTTTTATTAATACTGAGGTAGGCTTTCCGAACTGGAGATGTAGCTTTACTTGTCCCTTTGTTACGAGAGAGCCTTCGTAAACTAAATAAAACTGCTAGGTGGTACAATGAATAAGATAGTAATCGGACTGAAGGGAATAACATTAAATACGATGACTCTTATTATATATGACGATGGTGGCTTCTCTTCCTTCTAGCTAAATGTAATATGGCATCAGATTATTTATATACACTTGATGCTTTTAAATAATAATCCAGTTTCTCCTCTGAGTTTAGCTCAGTAAGTGACGTGTAATTCACTTCTTTTCGCCGCCCAGTCAGTCTGTATATTCTTCCAAATTCCACTTTCCTCTAAACAAACGTAATTTATATAGCAGTATCCAATTTACTTTAGTCTCTACACATCTACATTATATATTATACTTTTTTTTGTCAAATTTCTTCCCCTATCCGTACAACCTCATTTTTAATCAGACTATTTTAAAGGGTAACATCTTTATTTTGCTACATACCATTCTCTTTTATCCTAGGTTTCGCATATGTTCTTTGCTGCACACTCTCCCCTTCCACTGAACCCATCACCACCACTCGCTTTTTCCTTTCCCTTCCAACCTTTTCCTCTCTCCCTCCTACGCCGTTTCATCCAACATTCAGTTCCAATTCTCCCCTCAGCCCAACACCCTCGCATCACCACTTAGCCTTCCATTTATTTTTACCTCTCTCTCTCTCTCTCTCTCTCTCTCTCTCTCTCTCTCTCTCTCTCTCTCTCTCTCCAGTCTTTTTCTTTTGTCTTTACTTCCTCCACCTCCCTTTCTTCATCACCCAGTTTCATACATTTCACTTCTCTGTCTGTCTGTCTGTCTGTCTCTCTCCAACCTTTTTCTTTTGTCTTTACTTCCTCCACCTCCCTGTCTTCCTCACCCAGTTTCATACGTTTCACTTCTCTCTCTCTCTCTCTCTCTCTCCAGCTTTTTTCTTTTGTCTTTACTTCCTCCACTTCCCTTTTTTCCTCACCCAGTTGGATACTTCTCTCTCTCTCTCTCTCTCTCTCTCTCTCTCTCTTCGACCTCGCTGCTTGCCCCACTAGTGTCAGGTGCATGTTCTGTGTAGTGAAGGAGACTGGAGGGAGCTGGTTAAAAATACGAAACTATTTATTGCAAGTTGACCCAAGGCAACAGGAGAGTGTCGAAAACAAAGTAACAACATTCGTAAGTGCAGGCAGGAAAAATGTCAACTTTGAATACCACTTTAATGTCCTGTTGTTGATTTATGACGAAATATTGAGATAATTCGAGGAGTATTTTCCTAACAGTTACATCTACTTGCATCTTTGGAATTATAACAACTCGGCTCTAAAATATCAACAGTACCTTTATCTCGTCACAAGGCAGGTTTTTACCAAGCTCTGTTCCGTGAATACAGAAACAGTCGGCGTGTAACTCAATACTGACTGCCTCCTATTCCCCGACTTCGCCTTTTTAGGGTTATTCTAGACTTCTTTTGCACTGATGTTGCCCACTTTTTTTCCCCTCTCTCTCTCTCTCTCTCTCCCCCCACGGTTCTGATGCGTAGGTGGTCCAGCGGTACATACTCAGCCTAGAGCCAATCTCTTTTAACAAGAAGATCATTCTCTCTCTCTCTCTCTCTCTCTCTCTCTCTCTCTCTCTTCCCACCGTTCTGATGCGTAGGTAGTCCACAGGTACAAACGCAGCCTGGAGCCAATCTCTTTTCACAAGAAGAGCATTCACTAGAGCCAATTCTTCCTTCACTGAATGGTGTTAAGAAAGAATATTAACGACTGACAACATTCACACTACACCTGGATACTTCTTTGCAAAATGGCATGATAGCTAATGAACATACATCCCAAAATATGTGTTTGTGTGGTTTGAACTCTAACGCCATTATACCCATTAACATGCTTAATAAAAATAAAAGAGAAATAAAAAGCTGTTAGCAGATTCTTGTTCCAAAGCAACTGTACTCAGTTTGAATCGAACCGGTATGGATATGGAGGAATGGTACCAAAATGAAAAATGTTAAGAAGGAAAGAAGAAAGAAACTGAGTAAATACAGTATGGTCTCCACCATAGCGTGGAGACCATACTAAAAATGCGAATGGGGGAGGGGGAAGTTTGAGGGTTATTCTACAGCAGTCTTTGTCGTTGGGAATCGATGCTGCTTCGAAACCAACTTCATGAAGATACTGTAAATACCAGTTAAACAGGGCAGCATGCTCAGCTAACATGGAAAACTAGAAATCAAGAAAGCTTTCGTTGCGCCGGTTAGAAAGGCCACATTTCCTTCGTACCTTTGTTGCTGTCCTATTCCTGTGCTTTAGTATTAAACGTCCGAACAAACTGTGTGGGAGTTGACTGAAAATTCGAAAATTGATTGCGATCAACAATGACCAACAGCCGTAGTGTAAGAGCACCACAGATCTTCCACCAAAAAGCTGCCTTCCGAGTCCTGACTTTATTCTTACTGGATGCCCTGGACCAGTGATTCAATTTCCACTAATTTCTGCAATATTCATGAACCTTCCACTAAATTTCATTTTGTAGAACACAAGTATTACAGTAAACTAACCCTGCTGTGCTATGGTCTAGATATTTGAGGGAGCAAGGCAGTTTCTATAACCTCCTACCTTACTGCATTACGAATATACGACAGTATATATATATATATATATATATATATATATATATATATATATATATATATATATATATATATATATATATATATATATATAACAGTAAACTGTCTTATGCGAATGATTTCCTTTCATATGAATAAATACTAAGTACTCTTCATTAAATTACCCTGCACTCCACCCCATTGTCTAACCCAAGAATCATCACATATCGACTTACAAAATCGAAATTGATGCAATTTTCTTTATTGCATTACTACTACGTAAATTGTCAAATGAAGGTGCTATCGGCAATTATGTGAAATGCAGGTATTCAACAATCTCTCTTTTCAATAATAACCTTGGTCTGTAACATACAGGACATAAAGCAAAGTTATAAGATGTCACCATAAAAATATCTCCCGTATACACAAAAAAGGCAAATGGTTATTAAAGTTTAAAAAAGTTGCGTCCCTCCATAAAGCTTCTTGGCACGTAAGCTTAACAACACTTAGTTCAAGTTTATGAGCCAACAGAGAGTCAATGTTTAGGTATTTTTACATCTCGGCATTGTAAGCCACGCACGGTCGGTATAATTCTACCACTTTCTTCTGTTTAACTGTCACTGAATTGAAAAGTGATGCACAGAAACATGGGTATCAGTACTGTCACCATTAACACACTCCAGGCTGGAATATCCCCAGCGCTGTATTCCGCCTAACGGCAGACACTTTGTCAGATAGGTGGGTGTAGGAGCCTGAGAGAGTGAATAAGTACATGTTGAAAACTAACACGATCAGAAATATATCTGCATTATATCTGACGAGGTAAGGTTCAGTTACTGCTTTGTTCACATTGTCTAATATAGTGTGATGTATCCGTTATATGATTATTGCTGAAGTATAACATAAATGCCTATTGCAGTGAAATAAGGGCTGTTTCCTGGCTGCCTAGGTCCCCCCCCCCCTCCTCCTCAATGCTCGTAATTGAGGTCGTCAGTGGCTTGTTAGGGCCATCAGCGACCAAATTTGTTGAAAAAATTCTTCCTGTTGTCACAATAGCGACCTTAATTCTTCCTCTGTCTCTTCTCTCATTTACCTCCCTTTGCTTTGTTTTCAGTTTTTACCCTTTCATTCCTTCACACTGAGCATCACTTTCATCCTTCGTCTTCCATACTTCCCTCAGTTTTTACCTTGCATACTAGTCATACGATTAGACAGTCCCCCACACTATTTTCTTTCATTTCTCGTGTCACGATGCATCTACACATTTTTGTCTCTATTTGGACATACCCAACTAGAAGCTAAACTAAGTCAATCATACCTCATGATTAGTGCTCATCAAATTTAGCGCCAATACGACTTAATGTTTTAGTTGGACGGGGGGGAGGAAGGGGGGCGATCCACTTCCGTCATGTCAAAAGAAAAAAAAAAACTCCAAGACAGTACAAAAAATGTATGAATAAAGTCCACCACTACACATTTTGCTATCAAAAATAGCAACAAACTAATTTTGTCGTATAGCCACTTCGGGTGAAATTTCGTAAAAAAAAAAAAAAAAAAAAAAAAAATTGAAATCCCACATATTTCATCTATTTCTGTAAATATAAAATTTTATGTTATGTATACATCATAGTGCACCATGTCTTCTCTCGTCTCAGCACTTTTTTATAATAACAAACTTCCTTGAAATGATGTAACTCATAAAACTCACACAAGCCAATATAAATAAAGTCACTTTATTCATTTCTCATCTTTTTCCTATTTCTTTGTCACCTAAAATACCGATTACAAAATACAGCAGTATGAGACACTTACCACAGATGCATATGTTTCCACCGCTGATGTTTGCGGGTGGATGAGGTTACCTGTGATGAGTGGCAACTACCGTAAATACAGAGTCTGCAGGCCTTTACAAGCCAAAAATAGTACCAGCCAGTTTTAAAAGTTTAGCGTGAATCCTGATGCATACATATACAGCACTCGAAGCACTGCCTTTGCATCACGCTGTAGTGCATGTACGACAACCAAGGCAGCCTCCTGGCAATCACCAATCTGCAATTTAGAACGACTGAGCTTGGAGTCAAAATGAGACATCCAAGCCTACTCGTTCAAAATTGCAGATAGGTGATTACCTGGAGGCTGATCCATTGCTCTGTAAGATTGCTTTCCGATCTAAGAAAGTTGAAAGGCTGCTGAATGTACTGGACAGTCAAGGTCGAACTGACCCTTTAGGCATGTTCCCTCTCCTTCAAGGAAACGTCCAATATCTTGCCTTCCAAAAGGAGTGCAGTTTTCGGGATTCTCGTGCACTCTACATAGTTTCCTTCTTGTTGGCTTGTTGATGACATCATTGTTATTCCGAAGGGTTCGTCTTCTCCTTATGCTGTGAATTATCAGCCTACCTTTATTACTCTCATTCTATCTAAGGTTCTCGAGCATATCGTTTCTCTGTGTCTATCGAAGTTTCTGGAATGTTCTGGTTTGCTTCCTTTTAATCAGTTTGCGTATCGGAAGAATCTGAGCATTATAATTGTATCACTTAGAATTTCTCACGTCCTGAAGTCTGCTTTTAACCGTGGTTCTGAGGCCAAGATCGTATAGCTGGCCTTCTCTTCTGCTTTTGATTGTGTGAACCACGAAGGTTTGCTGTGGACACTGCGTAGCATCAGCATACTCCATTTCTGTCCATACTGACGCAGATGTTGAGACGTGATAAGTACCGTGTTTGCCGGGATGGGTGTTACAACAGGTGACATGATGTTCAATCAGACGTACCTCAAGGTAGTGTTGTTAGACCACTACTCTTTATCATCTACACCATCGATCTGCTTCTTCTTACTAAAAATGAGCTGTATTGCTATCCTGACGATGTCACATTGGTTGTTACCATCCCATTTGGTCAGTCACGTCCATCTGTCTGCCAGTCCATTAATGAAGATGCGTCTCTCTTTTGTCAGGGGTGTAAAATGTGGGACATGAATATCAACCCATCGAAGACAAAATTACTGTTTCTCGTTCTCAAACTCCATTCCCGCCCCACAATCCCCTACTTTAGCATGGATCAGTTCGAGCAGAATGTCTAGAACCTGATATTTTGTGAGTTAAATTCGACTAGAGACTGACCATTGAAAGCCATATATATTCGTTATCACGTATTGTCTGCAGCTAATAAGTTCGGGATACTGAGGAAAGCATTTAAGGTCTTTGATGATGCTTATATACCTGCTAATTGCTTTCGTTGTTTCATCCTCTCGTGCCTTGAGTATTGAACACCGGTGTGGGCGTCATCTGCAGAGTCACATCTTCCTCTGATAAACAAGGTCTTTTGCAATGCAAAGTTCTGTGCGGTGGTGAAGTGTTGTGTAATCTTGAACATTGTCATCCAGCAAGTAGTTCGTGCATAATGTACACAATCGGGTGCAATGTTGCTCACTCTAAGCATTGCCGCCTACCTCAGCAGTTTGGGCCTTCCAGGACCACACGTCTGTCGTTATCGGCGCATCTGCTATCTTTCCACTTGGTTAGGTGTCGCATCAGCCAGTTTCAGGGTGCTTCCTTTCTAACACAAGACACATTTGGAACTCTCTGGGTAGAGAGATTTGTGCTGCAGACAGTTTTCAGCTGCTCAGGTCGAAGGCCAATTTGTTTTCGAGTCGTAATGTCACTGTTTGCTTTTGTGGCTCGTAGTTTGTTACGATTCATCAGGTGTTTATAATTTGTTGTCTGGTATATCCTTGTTTACCATTAGTTGTTGCACAGAGCTTTACGTTGATTGTTAGCGCTGTCAGATAATCAGGTTTAAAACTTTGACAATATCAAATATTCGGTCAAGCTTTAAAACACATAATATCATAATATACAGTCGCCACTCCTAGGAAAACATTTTCATCTTCTTTATTTGCATCGCGAATTTTGTTCTTCCTTTCTCTTTCCACATTCTGTCTTCGTTTCTTCCCTTGTAAAGCTTCAGGTGGGTAGGGACTGCCCCCAGCAGCTTACAGTGCTCACACTCTTTTGTATTGCACCTGCCGCATCCAGTTTAATAATAATAATTAAAAAAAACAATAACAACAATAATAATAATAATAATAATAATAATAATAATAATAATACTGTAATAATAATAATAACAACAACAACAACAACAACAACAATTACAATCATTATCATCATCATCATCATCATCATCATCATCATCATCATCATCCGGACCTCCTTTCCCACCCTAGGGCAGGGCGAGGAGTAGCAATGTCCAAACAGCCCAAATTTGCCCAATCCAATGGGCCATGCTTCCATTCACTCATCATTCTAGCACTCGGAATCCTGGCTCTATCGGAACCACCAAAAACATTCACCACGTTCTGTAGCTTCACACAAACGTATCCGATAGAGTCAGTCCGGACGCTGCCACATTAAAAAGAGGTGCCAAAATCCCTGACCATGCACTTCTCCTCACAACATTCATCCAGCCAGCTCGATCTCTTGTCAGTTCCCTAGCCTCACCGACTTCCAAACCTCTCTTCCTCACACATTCATCCACCATATCTCTCCACCTTCTCCTTGGCCTACCTCGCCTCCTCCCTCCTTCAGAAATGTTCAGATATACCTTTTTCATCACTCTATTGTTATCCATTCTCTCCACATGACCATACCATCTCAGTACACTCTCTTCTCTTCTGGTGTCCACCGACTTCCTCACTTCACATCTTTCACGAATCACATTATTTCGTATCCTATCCACCCTCTGTACTCCACATACATTCCTCAGCAGTCCCATCTCCACTGCTCTTAGGTTACGCTTGACTTTTCGTTTTCATGCTACACCATAGTTTCAATCAATATGTTAAAGTTGTCACTAACACTCCTTCATGTAAGCTTCGTGCAGCTGCAACACTCAAGCCTCTGTTTCTTATCAAGGCCTTAATTGCACCGGCTACTACTCTTCCTTGTGTCACTCTACTTTCCACTTCTTTTGCACATTTTCCTCTCTTGTCTATCACTGTACCCAGGTATTTGAACTCTCTCACCAGTTCCAGTCTCTCTCCATTCACTGTAACATCGCACTGGGAATCACCTTCTCTCTCAGTAACCATCACTTTACTCTTTCCTACATTTACTCTTAAGACACGACGCTTACAGACATCAACAAACCTTTGCACTAGTCTACCAAGTTCTTGTCCGGTACTTGCAAGCAGTACTGCATCATCAGCATACAACAAATTTAAGATATTCCATCCATTACCTTTCATTACCAACGCCATCCCTCTCTCCATTACTCGTGTTTTTACTTCTCTCATCACCCCATCCACATATACATATTGAACAACCATGGGGACATCACACAACCTTTTCGCACACCCACACCTATCGTGAACCATTCATTTAGATGCTCGTTAACCCTTACACATGCTTCACTACCATCATAAAAACTCTTGACGGTACCGAGCAGCTTACCATATACACCGTAAATGCGCAAAACTTTCCACATTCCTTTTCTGTCCACCTTGTCATATGCTTTTTCCTGATTCATGAATGCCATAAACACCTTATGGTCCTTCTCACAAGCTTTCTCTGTTATTTGTCGCACTGCAAATATTTGATCCACACATCCTCTGCCACTCCTAAAGCCACCCTGTTCATCACTCACTAGGACTTCTGATATCTCTGTTACTTCCTCTATAATAATTCTTCCATATACCTTCCCTACCACACTCAATAAACTTATGCCACGATAATTCTTGCACTCACTTCGCTCACCTTTATTTTTGTAGAGGGGTACAATCACAGCCTTTTTCCACTCTGCAGGCATAGTTTCACTCATCCATGCCTTCTTACATATCTCCAACAAGCTCTTCATTCCACTCTTTCCACTACACTTAAGCATCTCTGCATACATCTCATCAACCCCAGCTGCTTTCCCATTTTCCAGCCGCTTCACAGCACTCTTCACCTGTGCGAGTGTCACGTCTCCTAGTACTGCATTCCTTCTCTGCACACCCCCAAAACCAATCATGTTTACAGCCGCTCTGCTCTCTCTATTCCCATTCATCAAGCTTTCAAAATAATCAAGCCATCTGGTTCTTACTTCATCCCCATGGGTTGATAAACTACCACTAACAACAGTAATAAAAACAACAACAACAACAATAATAGTAACAACAATAATAATAATAACAATAATAATAATAATAGGCTAATAACCATAATAATAATAATAATAATAATAATAGGCCAATAACAATAATAATAATAATAATAATAATAATAATAATAATAATAATAATAACAACAACAACAACAACAATAATAATAATAATAATAATGATAATGCCGTAATAATAATAATAATAATAATAATAATGATAATAATAATGATAATAATAATAACAACAGTAATAATAATAATAATAATAATAATAATAATAATAATGATAATGCCGTAATAATAATAATAATAATAATAATAATAATAATGATAATGCCGTAATAATAATAATAATAATAATAATAATAATAATAATAATAATAAGAGTTAACAACTGCTTTCCCCATTCCTTTCCTACCTGCAGCCCACAAGACATGTAACTGTCTTCTCAGGCATATCCCTTTCCAAACATTGATGATTTCGTGGTTTATTTTTCTCTACCACAAGATGAATTTCATCAACACAGCACTTCCCTCGAACTGATAAGGGTCAAACAAGTCCATCTATCAGTCTATCCATTGCCAGACGCCTCAATCATTTAAGGGATGGCCACAAACAAATCGCCTCAGTGTCGCCCTGTCCCCCGCCATTTCACTGCCCTCCCTCCAGCTGACACCCCCGTCTCTCATATACCTCTCCACTCCATCCCTCCATCTCATTCTCGGCCTCCCCCTCCCTCCACCTCACTCACATATACTCTCTTCGTTAGTCTCTCGCTCTCCATTCCCTCCACGTGGCCAAACCACTGAAGTGTATTTTTTCCTAACGGTTGGTATCACATCCACGTCCACACCACAACGCTCCTTTACGTCCCCATTTGTCAGTATGTCCCTCTATGTAACTGCACATGCTCCTCTCAGATAACTAATTTCCACATCTCTCGCTCTTGACTTCTGTCCGTCCAAGAAGGTCTAAGCTTCACTTCCATACGTTAGATTTGGTCTCACAATACCATCATGCAATGACTTTTTTACTTTCATGCTCACTTCCCTATTTCTTTTCACTGTTTTTGAAGAACCAACAACATATTTTTCTTGTAGCACTCTTTCAGGCACTACATGTTCCAAACTTCCATCCTTACTCATCACACTATCCAAGTACTTAAATGCACTCACATTTTGCATTTCCTTATCATCCAACTTCACCATACATTCAATGACTTCATTTCTCTCGAAGACCTTAACTTTACGCCTCCCTGCATTCACCTTTAGATTCCGTTTCATACATACTCTCCTCCCTTTCCTTGGGGGAAGCAGCCTAGGTATATAGATAGATAGATAGACATACTCTCCCAAACTCATTCACTAAGCCTTCCATTTCCCCTTTGTCTTCGCTTAACAATACAGTATCATCTGCAAACAACAGTATAGGAAGTTTCCAAACACTGTCCTCTCTCATTAGGGTCGCTCCAACATCCACTGCCCGACCCTGCATCTCTCATATAACCCCATCCATATACAGATTGAACAAACATAGATACATGACACATCCCTGTTTAAATCCAACATTCAGACAGAAAAATTTATGCAGTTCCCTATCCACATGCACTGCAGCCTTAACACCCTCCTACATACACTTCACGGCATTCAACAAATTCCCATTTACTCCATACAGTATATTCTTAATATTTTCCACATTCCTTTCCTGTCCACTCTAACATATGCTTTCTCCAAATCCATGAAAGCCGCATGCAACTTCTTTCCCTTCTCTAGAAACTTTTCCACTAATGACTTAAGGATGAATATCTGATCCGCACAACCTCTTCCCTTTCTAAAACCTCCCTGTTCTTCTCCAACTAATTCCTCTGTTATTTCCCTAACTCTGTCAATAAGTATCCTACCATATACTTTTCCTGTTATATTAAGAAGACAAATGCCTCTATGATTTCCACACACTTCTTTTTATCCTTTTCTTTTGTACAAGGGAATAATTATACCTGACTTCCAATCCTCCGGGACTCCACCTTCCTCCCAGGCCAATCTGCACATCTTCCATATCCATCTTCTACTATCTCTTCCCCACGCTTCAGCATTTTACCACACACTCCATCAATTCCTGGGCCTTCCCAATTTTGACTTTCTTCATTGTTTCCATTACTTCCATACTATTGATCTCTTTCTGCCTTTTCATTTCCGTCCTTCTCCCAGGCATTCCCCAGTCCTTTATACTCGCACTACTTTCATCCTCTATGCTTGCAGTTCCTTAAAGTGTTCTCTCCATCAGTTCACTTTTTCTCCCTTTTTCACTATCAATCTGCCATTTTTATCTTTCATTCCTCTACTATCTCTTTTTTCACCCCATCTAACTCTCTTTACCTCCTCCCAGAACATTTTCTTACATTCCCTCCACTTTACACTTAAATTCCTTCCAAAATCCTCATCCACTCTCTTCCTACTTTTTCTTACAAACCTTTTCACCTTTATCTTCCTCTCTGTATATGCCTCTCTCTTCCATCTCTCGACTTCCTCCATGCCTTTGCTTCCCATCCATTCGCTATATGCTTTCTTCTTTTGCAAGTGTCTCTAGTAATTCATCCATCGAGGTGACGAGTTTTAATTTCTGTTCTGTGTACAACCAGACGACTTGAATTGATTAAGGAAACTGAAGGAATCAAAACTTACTTCCGTTAAATCTCATCCCCATTCATGTATCTGTGCTGAATCAGTAGGAGATCTCATGAAATCTGAGGTGAAAAATCAAAGTACAAATGCATGTGGATATACATCACATCGTATATTCAACTCGCAACTAAAAAACACCCATGTCTGACGCATGAACTAGATTCTTTATCATATTTCGTTTCCCATATATTCCTTGTCATCCAGGACCCAAATCTGAGACCTGGACAAGTCAGATTCTTTCACATATTTCGTTTCCCATATGTTCCTGCTCACCCAGTAGTACAACCCGGAACTGGAATTAAAGTCAAATGCCGTGTGACATATGCTAAGGAAGATTGTGACGGTCAAAAGTGATTGCCTAAATTACCTTCAGGCAGTCACAACGCATTAAAATTAAATCATTTTCTTCTTCCCTTGGGTACATAATTTCCGACAGGCAATCAGTTTCATACACATATCCTGTTCACAACATCTCACTAGGTAGCTACTTATACTTCACAACGGATTTCCAGTTACTTGCTTCACAATTCATTGCTATATGTTAATATCCACAGACCTACAATACACACTTATTCAATTTAACTTGCTTTAATATTGCCTTGGCCCAGTCTTTAAGGTTTACCTGTAAAATTACACATACTAGAAATGTCCACCAACAAAAGGTGCTACTGAAAACGTGTAAAGCAGCAGAACTGCCACTTAGCTACGGGGAACAATCAACAAAATGAAATATCCGTAGACTTATTCACCTGTTACTTGTCCTGACTTTTGGTTTTGGTGTTCTAATGCCATGCTGTTTCGGAACACCGCTGCGATGACAGAACATGATAGCCTTTTATTTTGTCCGCTTCTCCCATCTCCCCTCTCACTCAGCAGTACAGTTGGGACCTGGATGCCAAGTCGATTGTTTCGTGTCCTATTTTACGGAAAGATTGGAAATCATCATATCTCTCATTACCTGTCTAATGGCTCGTGTGCAGTCCATAGGCGTAAATTCTAATATTTCTTTTATTCCAGTATTCTTGTTTTGGGTTAAGTCCTTCTTCACGAAAAATCATTTGAAAAGTGAATGTATTTAACTGAATATAACATGCATACTCGTAAACTTGTAAAGGAAGTAGTTGTTTTGCAGAGATTAACTCCTTCAGCCCAAAGACGTAATGCTGTTATTCTTGCTGGTATAAATTTATTTGATTAGCAGAGCCTCTTACTAGAGAACGTAATCACCCCATTGGTTTGGAAAGTCTGTCCTTAGATGAGTAATTTCGTTTGATGAGATGAACAGTATTGTGAAAGAAAACAAAATCGGATAGAAGAAGCTAACAGCGATTGTCTCCTTGTTTTTCACTACTACGCCGTGCCCCATAAGGTTCACTGCAACAGCCATACTCACCAACAGATTTATAACTAATTTTTTCCCGTATCTCAGACTTGTTTTTTTGCAGTAAAGTCAAGATTGTAGAATCGTTTCGTCCATTTTTTCTCTCGAGCAAAAAATGTATAAAAAAGTGATCAGAGCTACTGTATAATCCGCTGTCGGAGGAAACATAACCAGAAGAGACAGATGCAGCTTTTCTTGTCACGTATTTTTCCAACAAATCAAAATCAGGAGTTACGAGACGGAGCTGACTGTAATTTCATTTGTGAATCCAGGCCCAACAGGGAACCTTTTCGAAGAGAGCGCCGTAGACTGAATTATCCCTTCTTCATACGGACGAAGTATAAAAGGGAGAGGGGTGTCCGAAGTGAGAGTGATGCATGAAAAACTGGGAATGTTGTAATAAGTAGGATCGTTTGTATCGTGAAGAGGTATTAAAAAGAAAGAAAGAACAGAAAAGGCAAAAGATGATACAAGTACCCACCCTAATCCCATCACCTTGAACACCTTAATTCATTATGCTGGCTATCATCAGTCGAAATTACTGGGCCTCAATGTAAACGTCCGCCTGGTGTACCCTTCTGCAGGATCACCTCATATATATATATATATATATATATATATATATATATATATATATATATATATATATATATATATATATATATATATTACTGGTGTCAAGCGATTTTATTCATTTTCCGAGAAATGTTGCACACTGAATAGGTTTCGAACTCTCAGCACAAGGTAAACGAAGGACTTGAGATGCACACGATACCACCATCCAACCATGGTCTCTCTCTCTCTCTCTCTCTCTCTCTCTCTCTCTCTCTCTCTCTCTCTCTCTCTTACCTGAGCTGAATATAGTCATCTGAGGACAACGAGAATCATCTAAATACTCATATTATCATCTTGTAAAAAATATTCACCCCTATTCTATTTGTAACAAATGATGCTGAGCACAACATACCACACCCAACAGTAGTTATTTTAGTGCTGTTAAATACTGATTCGTTACTGCCATTTAGTGTCAGTATACAGTTAAAGTCGCAATTAACATCAGTTTCAACTTGCCCCGTGAAACTCTTAATAAAGTTTATGGTAATGGCGCAACTAACTTCACATTCAAGAACTCGCCAGGTGAAACTTCTTGACCTTGCGTTTCACCTTTCAGACTTGAAGACATTACCTCCACAATTAAATCAGTTCCTTTTGGGACCAGTGCCACATATCCAAAAGGCTTCATGTTATTTCATTCAGCCATTTTTCCGTAATTTTGCTAACAAACATTAAGCAAAGATACAAAGAAACTAGACCAAAAACAATGCTTCGCCGGAGTCCGTACGGGCGAGTTAATGAGAAAAAAAAAAAAAAAAAAAAAAAATTGCCCCACATTCACAGTCACACCCTTTCAGTGCGATGCTCACGGTTGTTCTTTTCAAAACATTTGCTATTCGCGTGCCCCAAATCAAGGATAGTTTAGCATTCGTGAGCGATAATCATACTTTTCATATAACGTCCATCGTTCGAGAAAACAGTAATCCACAAATAGTTTCCTTTCCTTACAAATTACATCCACAACACACCACTCTACGATTTATATTCCTATTTTTGCCTAGAGGTTGTATTGATAAAGGATCCTAACCAATTTACAGAATAAATAAAACTCCATATTAGTTTACTGGTATCAAAGCTCGTTTTGTTTTTCGTATTTGTCATTTGAAGTGTTTGATGCTGTGTCGGTGAGAGAAACGCATGTAAAAATAATTTTAACACACACACACACACACACACACACACACACACACACACACACACACACACACACACACACACACACACAAAACTTTAATTGTCAAGTGTTTAGTAGCCTTTTGTGTTAGTTAAGAGAAACGTATATGAAAACAATCTATATCACACACACACACACACACACACACACACACACACACACACACACACACACACACACACACACACACACACACACACACACACACAAATCTAGGAGTGTTATATACAGCCCCAGGACTCTGAGTTTACACATTCAATGGCCGCAACCTCAGTCTTATTCAGCGTGCGTCGGTGAGGGTATCTGAGCTGGATCCGTGTTTACTGACGGTGCGGGACTCAAATCAAGGCTGCCATTCCGATCAGGCGTGAACCACGAGACGACGGGAAGGGAATTGTAAACACCAACGACCAGGAAAGAAAACAGGTGAGATTTTGTCTGAACAATGACTTTGTACCTCCATCGTTATTATTACTCTCCTTCTCCTCCTCCTCCTCCTCCTCCTCATCATCATCATCATCGTCATCAGCAACATTTTCATCATCTTCATTTTCATCATCTTCTTTCTTTTACTTAGCATTATCATCCGCATCCCCTTCTTCATTATCATCATTAACACCATAACCAGCATCATCACCAATCACTTCATCATGATCAGGATCATAATCATCATCGTCTTGAACAATTATCATGACCATGACCACCACCGCCATATTAGTAGTAGTTGCAAATCCAGGTTTATCTGAAACGGTAACGTAGTGGACTGCAGGACTGAGCTGCACCCTTTTTGCGGTCCACCAGCTTTATTCAAGACAGACGTTATTATAACCAGACAGTTGGGCTGTCCGATTACATTGGTGCCACCACATGAAAGCGTCCCTTTCTGGCACCTAATCACCATCATTCTCTATCTTCACTGTTCTCTTCATTCACATCCTGACCATCCTCTGTTTCCTCATCCTATTCATCATCTGCATCCCCATGCTAATCATCCTGTTTATTTTCAGCCTCATCATACTTTCCTTCTTTCCCGTCATTCCCGTGATCCTCATTAACTTCATCATCCTCTTGCTAATTTCACAGGATGGGAGGAATCCAGGACCATGAGAATACAAAAGAACGAGAACTACCAACAGTGCCAGTAAAAAGTAGGCGACATTTCCACTCACTCGCCACTGAGGCATGCAGAATTCTTCGTCTCAACATGCAGGCAAAAGCGACACACACACACACACACACACACACACACACACACACACACACACACACACACACACACACACACACACACACACACACACACACACACACACACACACACACACGGAAGGGGGGAGGAAAACGCAAATTCATTAATTTATTTCTGGCTTTTGTAATTTCTTTTGCTGCCTGAACTTCCATACCTTTACTTATTCACATATTCATTTACAATAATCTATCCTCCTTCTTTGGTTTCTTTGTATACTTCTACTATTGAACTCATTTATATATATCATTTTTTTCTACCCCATTAATATCACCCTCTCTATGATCAAACTATCTATGCTCATTTTCTTCTACCATTTCATAGACAGACTACCTCTTTACATATCAGATCTCTGCACCTTTTTATCCTATTAATTCTACGCAGTCCATATACAGTACATCCTTTATCCACTTTCTACTACTTTCACACCTGACCTTTGATAAGGTAATCCAGTCTTACACCCATACTTTAATACGGACTCTAATGCACCTTCTCTGGCATCCCCTGTATTTAGACCTATATTTCTCATCAAGGTTGTGCATAGTGCCAACCGCCTTACTTTCTCGAGACATCCTATATTCCACTTTTTTCACAGAGTTACCTCTCAAAGTCTATCATGCGCACACAAGTTCTTAAACTTTGTACCGCATCCAATTTCTGTCCATTTGTTAACACATCGGACTGTGAATATCTCTTCCTTAACAACCATCACTTTAATATTATCTACATTTACCTTCAGACTTCGCTGTTCACAAGTTTTCACACAGTCTGCAAACTAACGTTCTCTGTTGGCAAGCGACACAAATGATCTGCATGCATCAGAATTTAAATATTTCATCCCTCACCATTATCTACCAGCTTCACTGCAGCATTATGGTACCTTGCCACCATTTTCATAATAACCATATATATATATATATATATATATATATATATATATATATATATATATATATATATATATATATATATATATATATATATATATATATATATATATATATATCTATCTATCTATCTATCTATCTATCTATATATATATATATATATATATATATATATATATATATATATATATATATTCATCATCTAATCCAGTGTTGCCCCATGATGAGCGTTGCAGACCTGAGTTGCAACTCAACAGAGGGACATTTACGATGGATGGATGTCAAGAACGAGGTTTGTAACATAGTGTTCTGATCGAGGAGCTGCATTTCCCTGCGTGTTATGTAACTGTTTCTTCATTGCTAGTGTTGAAAAATCTGGAAATGGGATGTTAATGACTGTGGTGACTGCTTTATGTGCCTTGATGTGATGTTTGTCTCTCTCGGGTAATGACAAGGATGCTGTGTATTGGCGCAGACAGCTGTATAAAATTGTGTGCCACTCATTACAAGGTAGTCTCTGACAGGGAGGACTTTAGTTTCAGAATGTAAGTTGTGGGAATATTTTTGTGCAGCCAACAATGATGCGTTAGTTGTTCTTTATGCTTTACAGTGTGTTGTAGTGAGTAATAGATAGAAGGGAAGCCCACGCTGGTGAGGCATAGGACATCAGTGATCTAATGTATTGTTTGTAGAGTACGGAGAGCGTCTTCTTGTTACCCAAAATCTGTCACTAAAGTTGAGTGCACTGAGTTTTGGGTGCATCGCCTCTTGTACACATGATCCTTGAAGGTGAGTCCAGTGCCGTATGTCACTCCAAGCATCTCCGTGGAGGGTGTGTGTGTGTGTGGCACAGGTACATTGATACGTGTGCTGTGACAAGGGGAGGGGGGAGTCGGGGTAACAGTACTCATGTTTGCTACTGTGATGAGTGTAGCGGTGGATTTGGTTGGAACAACCGTCAACGTTTTGTTCTGAACCCAGTTCTGTTGTGTGGGGAAATAGTCCATTTGCAATGTGCAGGGTGTGTTTGCAGTGTGGTGTGAGGATATAGTGATGTCATCTACATATAAGTCAATGTTTGTAGGCGGCTGGGGTGTGGAAATACCATGTAAAATGCGCCTGTCTACCAGAAAAATAGTTGGCAAACAAACTAAAATTAAAGACTGATAATTCTGGATAGTTTTTGGAATGAGCGTGTAATCACAGCCGTCTTCCATTCCTTGGGAACAAAACTTTGTAATTTCCCACATTCCGTTCACTCTAGTATTTTGTCATGAAAGTATGTAACACATTAATACCTGCTCCTGTCCTACACTTCATTACTTCTACCACTGACACTTTCCCAGTCATCATATTCCTTTCTTGTGCGCCATCCAGCCCATCACTAATTACCAATGCTTGCCCCTTACCTTTCCCATTCATCATTATTTTTTTTTTCCAAAACGCCTTACCATCTGCGCCTTGTTTTCCTTGTACTTGTAAACATTCTTTCTTTTTCATCCCTTACTTTTTCACAGTATTTCCCACGTCCATCTGTTGTTGTCACGATATCTGAGGTGACTGGGGGTCGGCATAGCCACAGTCGCTGAGGCAAGGTAGCTTGTCAGGCTGTGACAATGTTGCCCATCTTAGGGGTGTTGATGAGGCGATTATTATCCTCTATGCTTCTTCTGCTAGGAGTTACTCTGGTGGATGAACATACGATGCTGATCAGGTTGAAGCACAAGCTGGGCTTAGTCTCTGTTACCGTAGTGTATATTCCTACTGAGGTGATTGAACTCGAGGAGAAAGAGTTGTTATACACACAGCACAACTGGGGAACAGTACCCCTCACAAGATAGACTATAAAATCTTGAGAAGCATTAGTGCAGTTACTAGAACTAATAGTAAAAACATTGAGGAATGTCTTCATTGTTAGTTGACATATGAACAGTTCATTCCTTCTGGATTTCGCAAAATCTTGTAGGCTGAAAATTGTTGGATCCTGGCACTATTGGGTGGGTCTTCATCCTTGAATCGTGTATTTCAATGTCAGAGATGTTGTTAAGGAGACTGTCCACATCCTTGAAACTGCTTAATGAAGGATCCGTCAGAAGTGCAGAGTTTTCAGGAGTGCTGAGTTCTTTGTTAATGATCACGGAATTGTTGCTACGCTGAAGGTAATTATGAAAACTGAAAAAAAAAAAAACACTTTATATGGGCGCTTCTTGAGAACCTCAGGGATGACAAGCATGCTCTTGAGTATCTGTGGCACCTCCAGTATGAGATGTTCAGAGTTCTTGAGGACCATGCTGAATACTTGGCACGGATTTTTATATTCCATTGGGCAAGAGTTGCACTATGAAGGTTCAAGGAGAGATATGTCAGGGATATCGCCAAGGAGGTAGAGAGTTGCTTTAATGCAAATTACGTCTGACATATATATATATATATATATATATATATATATATATATATATATATATATATATAGTAAACCCTCAAAGACCCGGACTAACTGGGGCTATAACCCTGTCCGGATCTCGAAAAATCCGGATCTTCCAGAAATTATATAAATTTGCTCATATGAAAGAAAAATTATGGTGATTTAGGTATAACTTAATGGAAAATATAAAACAAACAGTTATTTTTTATATTCACCTTGCCAAAGTGTCACTTTCTGTTGTTCATCCTCGGGTTCTAGTGGAGGTCCCTCTGACTTCTTAATCAGAGTCAGAATCTTAATTTTTCTAATAATTCAAGTTTTTCACTTATGGTTAGCGCCGTATGTTTGCGTTTTGGAGCCATGGTGGAAGAGTAAAGAAAGAAAGCTGTGCTTTCAATAGATCAATGTTTTCCCGCGACTCACAATCGGTCAACTGCCTCAGCTCATTGTCCCCTCAAGGCCGCGTTCCCCCACCCCCCATTCACATGTGTGCACCTCACAAAAGCATACCAGAGAACCGATAAAATTTGAATGAAATTTAATACAGTTTAAAATTAATAGGATAGTATAATGATGTGTACAAATATTATTTTCGTAAATTTTAATTAATAAATTGTGTATCTTGTAGCCTATGTTTTAAATTGAAAATTTGCCAAGAAATGGTCCGGATCTTCGCAAAATCCGGATCTTTGAAGTCCAGATCTTTGAGGGTTTACTTGTGTATATATATATATATATATATATATATATATATATATATATATATATATATATATATATATATATATATATATATAATGCAAATTACGTTTGACCTATATCATCATCATCAGCCGTTTGCGTATCCACTGCAGGACAGGCCTATCCCGACCGAAGTCGGGACGATATAGCCAATGTATCTCTACCAAGTGGCTTAGGCTGTCTGGTAGAGATTGTATGTAGGGTGAGAAGTGCTCGTAAGTGTAACTGTAGTGTTAGAGTGGCTTTGGATGTGTGTGTAGTCTGTGAACCGAGTGTAATTGGCCCGCGCAAGCCGACTGGGTACAAGCATACTTTACAGTAAGCAACACTGGTTCAACCACAGCACCCCTTGTGTCTGCCAATGCAGTACGTGACCGGGTGAACACTCCCAAAGTTTATTACCCTGGCGGGGCGTGAACCCTGGTCCACCCGTGTATGAAACGCACACTCTACCACTGTACCACAGAGGCTCCATATATATATATATATATATATATATATATATATACACATGCATATATGTAGAGAGAGAGAGAGAGAGAGAGAGACAGACAGACAGACAGACAGACAGAGACTGAGACAGAGGGAGAGAGAGATGCAAAATAACAGTTGCAATACATCGTCAGGTCAATTAAACACCTATAATAGCAAGGACTCTTAGCCACTTCATCACTGCGGGTCTAACCTATATGAGACCACCACATATTGTAATGTTTCCTTTTCAGATTCCCACCGCGACCCATTCCAATGGGGCGAGAGTGGTTTTATCATATATTTTAGACTCGCAGAGGTGCGGCGATTACGAGGCCTTGCTCATACATGCGTTTAATTGACCTGATGGTATATTACCTTTGATCTGCTTATTAAGTCCTGATGAAACTCAACTGCAAGGCCACCCCCAGATTAGCTCTTCTCGAACAGCAGATGGACTGTTCCATGACAGGGACTGGTGGCTATAAGGCTAATTGGATTGAGTTCTATAAGCCTCTGTAAATGGCAGTGCCTCCCGGTGGTGGGCTTCCGATGGCTCGTGTGCAACCGCTTCATGTTGTTTCACCAATCAACGATATTGCGCGCGCGCATGTGCTTGTCTGTGTGTGCGTGTGTGTGTGTGTGTGTGTGTGTGTGTGTGTGTGTGTGTGTGTGTGTGTCACAGGTTTAAATCAAAGTTTGATGATTTAGGAAGGTCAGCTTGGCATTTTTTTTTTTGGGGGGGGGGGCGACATAGACTAACACGTTTGGATTACAGTCCGAGAGAGAAGGGATTCGATATTAAGGACATTGAAATTTCAAGGTGAAAAGACAAGGTCAAAATTTGACTAAAACAATGCTTAGCTGATTTGGACCAAATTTCGTGGAAGCGTTGGGGATCAGCCAAAAGGATGATCTACCTTTTTTTTTTTTTTTTAGATCAGTAAAATAAAGGTCAAGGTCAACGAAAACAGTTTTTATCCAATCTACACCAACACTTATGGAAGGCACCAGGGTAAGGCACGGATAATGATATGACATTTTGAGCAATATTACTCATAGGTCAAGGTTTCAAGGAGAGATAAAAAGTCAGGGTCATAGGACAAAATCAACTTAGACAGTTTTGATCTGATTTAGATCACACATCGTCGAGGTGTTAAGAGTCTGGAAAAAATGAAGCAATTTAATTCTGAGAGCAACTGGTCGATGATCAAGGTCACAGGGAAAGTCAATAGTTCTATCCTTTGATGAACTGGCCACAAGTAGTTGAAAATATCTACATTTATTCATTGTATCAGCATACACAGCGTTTAAAATAGATAAATATCTTGTGAATATAGTTTGACATGAGATCATGTACTTGCTGAACAATGTTGTGCTTCGATTTAGCGTTAAAGAAAATATTTGGCAATTTCTCACACACTGAAAAGAGGAAAAGGTTTCGATAATGTGCTGTCTTTATTTGCGACAAAATCGAAGCATAGCATGTTCAGTAAGTACTTGAAGTAATGACAAAGCTCTTTCACAATATACTCTTCTACTTTAAAGGGGATTAGTGCTAACATTGCGGAAACTATCAATGTCGGTATTTTCACATTTCTTGTTGCTCAAAACTTGCAAGCGGCCAATTGCTTGGGCGCGGGTGTTTCACTGTCTGAGTACTTTTTTTTTTTTTTTTTTTTTTAATATAAGTGCGACCAGAGACTCAGGGAGGTAGTCTATGGCTTTAATGAACGGGACTACGACAAGGGCCTTTGGTCCACCTTCGCCCTGAGCCTTCCTGTGTCCCCAAAAGGAGTAATAAAAGATTGGCTGTTAGCGTATTCCGTTAAAAGTTGCTAACAGAGGAGGGGAGCGGCTGCTGTCTATGCTTTCATGCTCTCAGGCTCTTAGGATTCCTCGCTAATGGCCGCAATATTGGTGAAAAACCTTACACCATTATGGTTTGAATTTCCCCACCTGAGAGTTTAATATTCAAGCAGACTCGTTACCACGCCATAACGACACCGCTGCTTGGCGAGGCAGAAGAGACTGGAAGAGACTAGTAAAAGAGCAGAACTAAGTAAAGCTGGAACAAAAGAAAACTAACAGAGAAGGGGAAAATATGATGATAGTATCACAGATCCTTCTCAAACACGTACAGTTTCAATTTAGTGATATGGTGGCAGGTCAGGACGTTATGGAAGGAGAGGATGACTGCTATCCGGTCAACTAATGTAATACTACCTTCAGGTTACTCGAAAATGAGTGACATAAATAGTTTCCATTAGCCCAGGAGCTATTTACTACGCTGAGTGGAAACTTTATAACTAACTGGACGCCTGGTGGTCCAGTGGACAGTGGCATTTAAACCTAGTGTGGCCCATAAGACTTTATATCCAAGGTATGGTTCAGGTTTATTGCTTACATAATGGCACTCTTGGGCTAGCGATTGTTACTGTCTCCCAAAATGTCAGGACTCAGTAGCTTAGCCCAGGTGGTGTAATAAAGAGTTTGATAACAGATATTTGCATGGTATTTTTACATTTCTGAAAAAAAAAAAAAAAAAAAAAAGAGAGAAAGAGAGTAGCGAGGAGCTGAACAACCTGATACGAAATACTGCTCCCCCCCCCACCCTCTGCCTCAATGTATGATTTAGAGAACTCAAGGTGACTGTTGATATGTACTATATACTTAGATCATTCTCCAGGTCGGTACCGCTGACTGCACTTCATAATAGAAGGTATTGGTTCTTGGACTCACAGAACCAGTATATATCACTTTGCACTTCTGACTTAACTGCGGTTGCTATTATTTGTAACACTCCTTTGTATGAACCAAGCACCTACAAAGTCCTTATATCATGTCAGGTGACGAAGCATCAGCTCCTAGTTATGTGTCGTCCTAATTTTTTCGAATTCGGCTGACTATGCATACACCTATATAACTGATGTAAATAAGAACAGACTTAGAAGTGAAATCTGGGGCACTCTACTTGTAACCGATGCCCAGTCATAGATTTTTCCTTTGCCTGCTACTGAGAGAGAGAGAGAGAGAGAGAGAGAGAGAGAGAGAGAGAGAGAGAGAGCAAATTACACTATCACTGTTAACTTGTAGGCAAGGCATCGCAAAAGGAGATTTTTCTCACACTCACACCACTATCCTTAGCGCATTCACAGAACCACCAGCTCGTTAAAGACCACTAACATTAAGTTGTCTTCCCCTATACTCCCACTGCTGGACGCACTTTGTTTCCTTCACTTGCTTGTCCCTGTTCACCTAGTATATTATCTGAGAACCTGGATGCAATATCAGTTACTACTTGTCGTGTTACAAGGCAAGACCGAGACTAATGGACGTTGAGAAGTCGATGAGCATTGGTCTAAGTCTTCTTATTCTTTTTCTCGTCGTCGTCGTCGTCGTCGTCGTGGTCCTCCTCCTCCTCCTCCTCCTCTTTTTCTTCTTCTTCTTCTTCGTTTTCTTCTTCAGTATGCTTCAAAAATGCCCTCTTTGCTTCAACCGAAAATTATTTCTCCATTTTCCTCAGTTTCTTATTTTCATCACTAAGTCCCACTGTTAGTCGTCTTTCTTTGCAAAAATCGTATTCTTATCCCCTCGTTACACTGTGGTCGTAACCGGATATAATTAAACACAAGGTGTTTGATTGTGAAGGCCGGAATAAAATTTGGAATAACATCCGTTTTACTGGGTTTGGTTCTAGACGATCCGCTCTTCACTGTCATGCATAATGTAAGTGACAGTGAGAAATGGGAGGCTTATAATATGGTCTTATCAAACACTGTGTTGTAATTTTATTTTTAGACTACATGATCGGGCAGTTTACTTCAGAGTATGTCCAATTCAGACCTAAAAATAACGAGTCACTTAATCTCTACGTTCAAACCGCCACTCATAAACCTTCAAAATTGAATCTGTGTTCCATTGTTATTACTATAAAAATCCAACGCAACATTTTTGGTAAACACTATATTTGAAATAAACAACCCCTCGCCATTCGTTTCCAGTTGTCCAGTCAATAGTACATTCTGCGACACATTTTCATGAATACATAACAGTTTCATGGTCGGGACAGTTCTAGCATTCGATTTTATGCAGCTAGGATTGAGTCACTGAAAGATGAGAGTCTGTGCTTTCCCCATTAACCCTCTCATGCTGGGACACCTCTTGTACTTTTTAATTTCTTTTAAAGCTAGCTCAGGACGATAAACACAACTGGGAGTGGGTCATCGGGGGCTTAAAGAGTGTTAATGCAGGCAGTAATCACACATCAAGGCAGTTATCTTCCAGCCTTTGTCCTCACTCCTGTTTCATGTCAACACTCTCATATCATCAGCCGCTTTAGCTGTATTATTGAAACTTGATGCGTGACAGTGTCGACGAGCCCCCAGTTTTGGCAGTAAGTTCAGAAGCATGTGGTGATGACAGAACATATTCATTCCTTCTCTTCTGTGTTTGATTATACTCAGGAAGGTGGGATGCAGGTTGATCACACGTAACAGTTGCGTGTGTTCCATATGTGATTAGAAAAAACTGCTTACCGCCTTACACATGCAATTATATTTTTTTACAAATGACTGTGATAGGTTTAGTTCCTGCCACTGTACACTGTGTATATTTTTTCAACACTATATGCCTGAGCATTGTAACGATGTGCATAGTATGTCTAATATTAAAATAAGGTCAGAAAAATGAGAAATATTCATGTGATCACTGATTATTAGTTATTATCCTGACACTACATTATCAAAAGAACCGCGTAATCGTTTTTACATACCATTGACAATTTCTGTTCCTTTCGTTGAAGGTGCAGCTTATTTCTAGTGGAAATTTATTAAAGATAGAGTAAGTTACATTCTCCTTGCCATGATAGTTTGCATTGACTTAGTTTAGGCAGCGTAAGGTAATCAGTGTCATTCTACGAGTTACTGCCGGAATATCCAACACTTTATCCTCGTTATCTATCTGTCTGTCTATCTGCATGTTTGTCTCCTTCTATAAAACACAGGCGTCATATATGTTGATGGTCGAGTTAACCCACCCCGTCCCGACGACGTATGGGTACGTTGCAACGATTTGCATTTGCCAGTCCCGGCGACGTACCAGTACGTCGTGCAATTGCAAGGTCGCTAATTTGCACAATTTTCAATTTTCGCAAGTGATTTTTCGTATGTATACACGGGACACCTTCCTCTATTCCTGTACAAGATACCAAGCAGGGACAATGCCTTACACTGCATAACCTCCCCCCTCCCCCCCTCACGCCATTGTCTTGGCAAAGGACCTGTTACCAGTGACCTGGCTAGTAAAGTTATTCAGGGCCAGAGTGATTCCCCAATCGATGACAATGTGGAGGACAATGTTTACATAGCATTAGAAGAAGAAACAGCCAGAAATAATGATCAGGTAGTGTGGCAAAAATAGGTCAGGTATGGTGATTAGTTAGTGAGTGAAACAATGCTTATAATGCCTTTATTACTGCTTGAAAACCAATATACTGTCATACTACATATACATTCGTACCAAGTAAATAAATAAATACCGTTTATGAGTGGATAAAATAGTTACCCTCCCATAGAACTCGTTTTCTTTGGTGCCAGCATGTTAGAAAACCCACTCAGGTAAGGAGGAACTCCTACCTGGATTGGGCACTTTAAACCTCAGGTGAGCGATTTCTCTATGAATTTTCGATGTTTCTCACCAAAAGCGAAGGTTTTAGCCAAAAAAAAAAAATTCGAAAATACCTCGGGACTGGGGGATGTCGGAGGTGCGGAAAACCTCGGGACGTGACGGGTTAAACACTAAATTTTAACGAATGTGTGTATTTATTGTGAACATTTTCACTGGATATATCTAGCTTACAGTACTTGTATAACTATATCTATATCCATCTGTCAGTCTATCTATCTATCTCTATCTATATATCTTTTTATCTCTCTCTCTATATACAGTATATCGGTATCTACATCTATATTTATCTATCTATTAGATATATATGTATAGATATCTATATCTATATCTATATCTGTCTATCTATCTATATAGATAGATAGATGTGTGTGTGTGTGTGTGTGTGTGTGTGTGTGTGTGTGTGTGTGTGTGTGTGTGTTATTATTACAAGTATTAACTGTATGTCATTTGCTCCAGATAATTTTCGTATCATCCTGACCATTATCACGCTGACGATTGTTCCCACCGAAGGGTAGGGTAATTTAAGATCCAGCAAATAAGGCAAGACACAGCCTGAGAGTGCGGGAAATGTCAACAGCATGCTCGTACCAATGAAATAGATCACACACACTGCCACATATCATTCCCAGCCACCGTATCCTGGCTGCAATGCACAGGACAAACTAGCTGCACATATATATATTTTTTTTTGAGGGGGGGGGGAAAGGGGAGTATTTTTAGATACCGGAGCATCTCTAGAAGCGACCACTAACGTTCTTCGGAAATTCGGACACGAGGTGCTTAGGTCCCATGTTAAAGCTCTGATGGTATAGTGTCTGTTTAGTATTTTCCTATTTGTTCTTATAGATGCACCCTTCATAGACCTGCCAGATACAGCCTTTATCGAACACAAAATAATAATAAAAGGATGATATGGAATTAGTATATGTCTTCATATAAGAATGGCTGTGTGAGCGGCAAATCAAGTGCCCTAAATAAAAAAAAAATAAAAAAAAAAAAACATTAACCACTTCGATATGACGATTTATAGAAATTGTATCATATCAGTCTTCGGATGATTTCCACTTTCGAATGAACTATAGCGTTAAAGGATTAATTATGTCTATATCAAACATCTCCAGTTCGAAAAGTGTCTCCTAAACTGAACACTCATCCGAAAAGAGTAAGAATCAAGTGAAAAATAAATCCTCCAGGTGATATGGTTGAAATCTAAACGCTAATACAATGAGCAGGGATTTCCAAGCTACGAGTTTTTCGATTTTCTACCCTTTCAGCCGGGCGACTTAATGTATGTTCGTGGCAGATATTTTTACTCAGTTTGCGAGAGCACCCTGTTGTGGATGAGAGTATGTACACAATACCTACCTCCTTCAGTTGAAATAGTCTCCCCTGAGCTGAATAATATCGTAATAATAATAAAAAAAAAAAAATGTAGAGCAGAGAGAGCTAAGTGACTCTCATGACACGCAAGAAACATGTGGACGCTCTGTCGTCTCCCATATCCCCGTCCAAAACATGAATCCTTTCACTGTGATTACGCCATTTTCGTTCTGTTCTTCCTATTGCCAAGCTATTTTTTACTCAGCTTTAGAGAGACTTTTGGAACTGGAGGGGTTTTACTTAGCCTTTATTAATCCTCTTAGTATATGCGATCTTTCCAAAGTTTAATACAATCGTGTGGATAAAATAAGTCCCTGAGTGCAAGGAGTTAATAAAGGAAAGCAAAGATAAAGGCAACACATATAATTAGCGTAAAACATGAGCTACCAAGCCAAAAATTTATAGCACATCATTAACACTAAAACTCCCATGACTCACACTTAGCTGTAAAAGAACTGTCTAGCGAGATCTGGTATACAACACTATTTTCCTCGGGAGCGAAACTGTTAACGACATTAGTATTAACTCCCTCAGCCTCCAGTGACTCACTCTCAGATAAATGAAATCGTCTCTTAGATGACGTAAAAAACCAGGACCGGGATACACCAACGCACTTACAATCAATATTCCCTGTCGTAACTCAGGTTTGGATTTGCAGTAAGGACGTGGGGACAGTTGAATCTTCCTCTGTGTCCTGCTCAAACTTCAAAAATAAATCTTTGTTACGAGACGGAAATTGCAGCCTGTTATAGCTGTTTTCTGCAGGAAGATCTGGAAAGGAGTGCAAAAGCTTCGTCTGTCTTGGTCTTCCTGTGAAAAAGCATACCAGTGTTATGACGTGATATCGATCGTATATATGGCTGAGAATCCCGACCATAAGAGCATTATTAATTTCCATAAAACATGAGCTAAAAAGATGAATAAATAAAAATAGACAGAAAAAAAGTACTTGATGACGATAATGAGAAAGAGGGTGAAACAAAGGGATGAAGTTAACGAAGACAAGGAGGTTAACGAGCAGAGCGAGGGGGGAGTACCTTTGGGAACGAGGGAGAGAGACTAATGGCTGCCCCCAGGGAGAACACACACATCGTTACGCTCCCTTCCCCTTTTTTAACCAGCTCGGCATTAGACTTTTTATTTTAATCTGGATAAACAACAACACGATTATACTCAACCTAATCTTTTCAGGTTTCGTGGTTCTTGATTTATTATTACTAACACAAGACGGTTTATTGCATCTTAGAATAAACTTTTTGAACGGGTGGGGATATATATAGTCTTCATTAACCCTTTTCACAGCAAGAGATCGTCCATAAGCTGAATAAAATCTCTGGAGGTAAGAAGAGTGAGGTGAAACATACATCTTAGTGAATGGGTTAAAAATATATGATTTTTAAGTGTATGGAGATGATCGAATGAGATGAGTGGTTGATACTTGCCTGTACGCAGGGTTGGAGGTGGCTTGGACGAATATGCCCTTTATATGATTTAGTAGTACTGAGGATAAAGGTGCAAAAACGATGAGTGAACAGGGGTTGAGGAAGAAAGAGGGAAACACGTGTTATGAAGAGAATTGTGAAGCTGCAGGAAAGGGAAAAAGGGATTAGAACAGGAGGGAAGGGGAAAAGCGACGGAGTGCATAAAAATTAGGGCAGATGGGCGAAGTCGTAGCACACTCGCCCCATTTCTGTCCATCACCCTACTGCAAAGGTTAACTGATACTCTCAGGAATTATATATGCAATAGGGCAGCTCTGGAACTGTCTTTCTGTGTCAGTATTTCCCTCTGTCTAGGACCTTCAGCCTTTAAACGCAGTGTCCAGGCATCTCGAAATGAACGGATTATGAAATTCTCTCTCTCTCTCTCTCTCTCTCTCTCTCTCTCTCTCTCTCTCTCTCTCGTCTTAAAAGGAACAACTTCACAGTCTGCAAGTCCTTGGTTTTCTCTTCTCCTCATTAATAATTGAAATTAAGTGTTCATAGAAGTGTTGTATGCAGCATGTCAGGTAGATTAATGGGGTGAACTAGAGGTGAGGGAGTTGAAAGTAGGCATACGAAAGTGGGTGGAAAACAGGAAATGAAGATGAGGTGGGACGACTGAGAGAGCTGTATGGTTAAAGAGGAGAAGAGGGAAAACACTAGTGAGGGAGGATAATTAAATAAGAGTGAATAAGGAATTCGTGAGAAGTCTTAGGATTACAAGGATGGAATGTAAAAGGTTGCTCTGGATGGAGGTCAAGAAAGTAAGATGTGTGATAGGGGAGGCAGTAAAAGTGTGAAAAAAAAAAAATCGCTCGTTGAAAATAGAAAGTGATGAGATGAACGAGAGCATTTTAATGAGCTGTTGACTGTTGAAAACAAAAGTAGTTAAAGGTAAGCACTGAATGTGGCTGGTCAATGTGTGAGTGACTAGGGAGAATATTACACTTCCATAGGACTAGAAGCCAGGTGAAACAGTTTCCCTATACTTAAGGAAATAGACTTTCATAGAATCATCGGAGCATTATTTTGTCTTCCTGGTGCACTGTGAGATACATCAAAGGCTAGTTATTGACCAAGTGCTGAAGAAAACTGACAAAGTGACAGGAGAGGCTTCAGGAAAGGGAAGGGGAGAAGCGACCAAATTTTCTCTCTGAGACAAATAGCAGAAAGGGAGTTAGAGAAGGGATAGAAGTTGTATGATTTCTTCGGCTGCATGAATCTAAAGAAAACATATCACAGGGTAGACAGACAAGAAATACGGAAGGTGCTGAGAATATCTAGATAATAAGTCAAGCTGAGAATGTGCGTGTCTGTCTATGTGTTTGTTCGTTTCTTTCACGAGGATTGTATTAGATATTGAACTAATTCTTTTTGCATAATGCCAAGCAGTGTCAGAAAAATACCTAACAAAAATTTTGGCCATCCTGTGCGACGCTACGGCACGAAATTGTCGATAAGCGTGACACACAAAATGTCATTCTGTACCTTTGTTCGTTTCTTTCACGAGAACGGAAATAGATAGCGGCCTAATTCTTTTTGAATTAGGTCAGAGTATATTGAGGGGGTGTCAGAAAAATAGTAAAATAGCGATCTCGCTCGACTCGACGGCTCAAAGTTGTCGGAAATCGCGACACGCGAAAATATCAAAATTATTATTTTTTTCCCACGCTTTGGTCACAATAGTTATTGTGGGCAAAATAACGGCATGAAAAAGATAATGTTAATTGCACACATTTTCTAATGGAAAGGCTATTAATCAGTCCTGCAGTTTTTTGCAATCAAGCACTGGTATATTATACAGGACACTATTAAATACTACTTAAAGCATGGACAATTATGCCAGCGCGTCAGCACATGTGGGACATGAAGTAAGCAAGTTCTTTTATGTGACCACAGACTATAACAAGAATAACTCATGTCTTCGCAGTTGTTCTGTACACACACACACACACACACACACACACACACACACACACACACACACACACACACACACATACTATCTAAATATCTATCTATCTATATAGATAGATAGATAAATAAATAAATAGATAGGCAGGTACAGTAGATAGATAAGGATGGAGGAGGAGGAGGAGGAGGAGGAGGAGGAGAAGACGAACATGATGATGTTGATGATGATGATGATGATGATGAGCAAGAAAAAGATGAAGAAGATGAAAATGAAAATGATGACTATGAAGATGATGGAAATGAAAAAGAAAATCAAGATGAATAATGATAATGACAACTAAAGGGGCACTCAGTGGAGCGCATCTCTCTGACAAGTACAACTAATATCCAAACCACTCTTCATAATGGGCTGGGTTTTCTCATTACTGATTAGGGTTTCACACAAAAAAAGTTTTCCGGATCCAGAATCCGTAATACGATGTGGATCGGTCCCAAAAGCTAATCGATTGTTCCCTGGGACATGGGCTATCTACCCACCAAATGTGGTCCAAATCCCTCATTTAGTTTTTTAGTAATCTTGCTAACAGACAAACAAACTAACTAACAAACAGAGATGAAAACATAGTCTCCCTGTCGGAGAGAATAACAATAATGACTAGTTACCTATTCACTTACTGTGAAGCTTCGCCATAACTATTTATGGTATTAATTGTCGTTGTAGTTATGCAAATGCAACTTTTGTGTTCACTGCCTAAAAACTTCATATGAATACAACATAAATATTTGCACAGTTTCAACTGGGTAACTGTATGCTTAACTGAAACTCTATTCTTTTCAGTTAATAACAGAGACCACACCTATATTTCTATAAAGCTACAGCTTTACAGATTTTGTGTTGTTTTCCAAAACGCGTTACTATGAAAACACTGAGCAGTTTTGAATTCGGTACTTTCCACTAGGCCAATTGGCAAAATATTCTGCCAAAATTCTCAGCCAACTATTTTTATCATAGGATTTTCAACCATAAAGCTGTATCTCAAATAGTTCATGAGATATTTAAATTTCAAAATGCAGTTTTTTGCACAAAAATGAGTATATGACCTTGAAAATTAGGTCAAGGTCATTTATATTTGGCTCAAGTTCTTGAGTTACCCTAGGGTATGTTCCTGTATAGTCTCATCAAAATCTAAGAGAACAAAAGTGCAATGAAAAATAATCATACATACCAAAACAATAAGCTTCGCCATGTCGAAAGTTAACTTGAAGACTATTACTGTTAGAGACAGTTACTGGTCTCATCCTATGAGAATATTGTTTTTTGTAATTATTAAAAAATCGTTGGTCAACCTGCCACCAAAATATATAGGGGCCTGGACCATGGCCAAACAAAATTTCTAATGCAAGGATGCCCCTCATTTATGCTTTGGTTTTTCATGTATGGAAGAGCAATTGAGAATTGTTGAAAAATGGGGTGTCCCAGATATAGTTATGTCACGCATGAACAACCTTCAAATTTTGTATTGCACATAAATTTTTGGAATATAATTTTATCGCGGGATTTCCTACATTGTTCATATAACTATAAAAGTTCTGGAGTAAACTGAGGTTTGTTTTGTGGATATTTTTTTGGACGAGGTGCCTTGAAAAGTAGGTGAAGGTCACTGAAACTGGGTCGTTGTGCTGTACATCCACTATAACTATGATGAAAATTGAAGACGAAAAATGACGGAATAATAACAATAATAATCATCATCATTATCTGGACCTCCTTTTCCACCCTAGGGCAGGGTGAGGAGTAGCAATGTCCAGACAACAACAACAATACTACTACTACTACTACTACTACTACTACTACTAATGGAAACGGTGCCATGGCACAGCAAACCCGTCCCCGGCGGTCATTTTAGTGCTTACGTATAAAACAACAGGATATCTAGTCAGAGATGTCACATAATAAGTTTAGAGTAAGTCGGGTGAAAATTGACTATTTTATGCTCAGTTGAAATTTTAGGCCCAACCCACCTGACATTTACCTCCCTACAGGTAACTGGGGGATGGCCCCCTTGATGTAATGTGGCATGTTATGGGATGCAGATTTGAAAGATGCACGTTTAGGTTTTGGTCTCATGTCGATATGACGAATCTGAATGGAGTTATGGCGAAACAACGATTTTTACCCGTTGCCGTTTTAGTTACTTTTTTGGCCGTACAGCCTTGTCCTTGGCCCAGTTTGGCCCAAAATTTAGTCGGGTGCTCAGGTCATAGCCCATCATTCCTGTAACTTTGGTCAAAATCGGTTCCGGTAGTCTGACCAGGAGGATATTTCCTCAGATGAAGCGGCCAACAAGTACTATAATACGGTAATGAACGAAGGCTGTACAGTAGCTCATGCGTTATGCAAATGGCAGCGAGTTAGATTTTCCCTGGAATAATAATAATATTGACAAAAACAAGACAACTTTCCACAGGGATGTTGTAAGTTATAATAGTAGTAGTAGCAGTAATAGTAAAAACATTACTACTACTACTACTACTGCTACTACTACTACTACTACTACTACTACTACTACTACTGGTAGGTAGAAGAAAACGAAGAAAGAGAGAAAAAAAGAAAAACTACCGGAATACACTAGGTAATGATCTCTACCTTCACCATATTTACAATAAGGCATATGTAAGGGAATTCAGTTTCATTTCTTCAGGGTATATGCATAATAAATTCCTCAAAGTATATCGACGCTAACTAGAACCATTCAGAATTAATATTGACTTAAAATATTCTTCTCTGCGCACAGTGATGTGAACAATAGTACGTTGTTAAATAAAACGCGATTTTCACCACACAACCATCCTCACAACCAAGCCAGAGAGGAAGAAAAGTGAAAGTGTTCTGAAGCATATCTTTACTGATAGGAAGTTTTCATGGAACACTGCAGGATGAAGGAAGAGGTAGAAACACTTAAATGTTAGCATATAATGAGGCTGACGTAGTCGATTAGGCAAATTTAAGAATATGGTTTACTTTAATTTAGACACGGGCGCTTAACCTTTTCTTCTGTCCCAGACCCCCAGTGGATTGCCCACTACGTCCCAATACCGCTTTCGCCTCTGTCGAAATCACCATCATAAGATTCATCACCAGTCCCAGTAGGTGCCAGAATGACCTCAGAAGGTGTCAATAGCTTGGTTTTACTTTACATTAGGATAACTAGAAGCAGCAGCAGAGAATCATTTTTCATTTATCCTGTTTACTCGCTTGTGGGAAAAAAAAAAAAAAATCTGGCTACAACAATTCTACAACATTGATTCACCCGTTTTATATTATAAAACAGCCAGTTTATTTCTCATAGGCGACGAGTTTTAGTTGATTTCGACAACATTATTTTTCATATATATATATTTTTTTTATGTAAGAGAACGACTCTCAAACCCCCAGATTTTGGTTCTCATACCCCCAAGGGGTATAAATACCCACGGATTAGAACCCCTGATTTAAAGTATGCTCATTGCCTGTACTAATGTAATAAGTGACATTTGTAACACTTGCCAACATAACGAAATTTGGAGACACATTCAAACTGTTAATCTTCCATAATATTAAAAATAATGATCGGTAATGATGAGATGGTATTTATCTTCAACAATATTAGTAGGTGAGAAAGAAAAGTCACACCAAGAAAGTGAACGAAGTATTGTTTATATAAACAGTGCTTTTTTTTCTTTTTAAGTTTTGTGAAAATAGTTGGATGTTAATCTTTTGTGCCCCCCAAAATTACAGTCACGTCAGACCACCCAGCCTCTTATTTCAGTCATCTAGGAGTTCAGAGGATTCCATTTGACCTAAAGCAGGGCATAACCACCAGAAGCATGCTTCACTTTTGAATAGTCGATGATGCTTGCGATCACGGGCTTCTGAGAGAACAACAACTGGCCACTTTCAAAAGTGATTTAGCCAAAACGGGCAATGAAGTTATCAGTTAGCTTCTCGATGAAATGAGCTGTTTTATAAGTTTCAGCTTCTTCTGGACAGCTGTAACTTCAGATATCATATCACAGTCAGGTTTCCTTCCTGTACCTTGATAGTGATATTGTTGAGATATAATAGCCTATTTGCTAAGAATTCTATGACCTCCCATATCTTGTGATCTTGCAAAACACTGAGTACTCTTGAGTCTTGGTACCTCTATGGCCATTAATGAAATGGAGCATTGCTTTCTAAGCCATCTCACATTACTGTGCCGAAGTAAGTCATCATAAATGGCGGTTATCTCACCCAGAAAGCCACTTAGCAGGCGATACTGTAGTGATGGAGTTGCTTCCAGAAAACTGACCAGTTTATATACCTTCTTCGTGGCCGAATCATACCTCTTTCCCTAAACTGGCATAAAGCACAAACAGGTGGATTAACACTGGTACGGTATCATGTGAGAATGCTGTTCTTTCAGATTCCCAGCCTATCAGATATTATCCTATCATGGACTGGGTTCCATCTGTAGTGAGTGAAACCACCGACTTAATATCCGTCCTACCTTTCATTAAATACCTTCCCTGTCAAGGCTTCATGGATATACCCTCCCTTTGTTCGTCCTTCAAGGTTTGTCGCACCCAAAGAGGTCTTCAAAAAATATTTTCTTTGTAAATATAAGATCCAACAATACAAGAAGCTGGGTTTGGTGTGTTATGTCAGTCAATTTATCTGCCGCCAAGGAAATGCTTGATGTACTTACCGTTGCTGTGGTGTTTGAGAATTTTACCTAAATTATAAATTATCTGATATCCATATTTTGCTTAGGCTATCGTGATACAATGTTCCCATAACCTTCAACATACCGGTACATTCTTTGTTTTTCTCTGCATCAGTTTTTTTTTTTCTAGCATCTAAACGTCTCTCACACACCACCCATTCCTTTCTCCTTACCCCTCAGTGAATAAAGTCGCTGGGGTCCGCACCACGGTTCGTCGCGGTCCAGGTTAGGATAACGATCTGCTCTCTAAGTACCACTGATCTAGATAACTTGATAAGCAAGGATAAGATTTTAAGTAATAAATGACTGAAATGATACAACAGGGAAGGAGGCCTGCAGGCAATATGAGGGAAGCGAAAAGGCCTAGGTATATAAGCATGGAAGTGAAGACGTCTATAATAATATGACAGTATTGTGATCTCAGCAGTGGCGTATGGAAGTGAATCCTTGACTTCGCCTAAAAGACACAAAGCCTGGAGTGATAGAAGTGGAAATGAGTTATATCAGAGAAGCCTGTGGAGAGAGAGGCAGACAAAATCAATGAAGACGTTCGTAAATACCCTGAGGTGGTTTGCCACGTGGAGAGAATGGAGAATGAGATACTGAGTAAGGGAACGTCAGTGAGTGAGATGAGGGGAAAGAGGAGGAGAAGGAGACCGTGGATGAGTTGGAGAGGCAGAGCTGAGAGGTGTATGAGAAGTGTGGGATGGAAGAAGGATAGCGATGGTGCGGGACAGGACGACGTGAAGGCAGATTGTTCATGTCCACCTGCTCTGAAATTAGGGCTTCTGGCTATATACAGACAGATAGACAGACAGAAACTGATATAGACAGATAGACAGATAAACAGACAGGCAGATACCGCAGACAGACAGACAGATACACAAATACACATACAGTTAGCTAGCATTACATATCTTGCTTTATCCCTTCACTGCGATGAAGTCTTACCAGTTGCAATCTTTCTCTCTCCAGACGGATTTATATAACTCTTGACAGGTCGCTCGCACGCCCTCAGTTCTAAAAGACATTCCTCAACTGAATAACAACCATCTGGTGGCAGCAGGGGGAAAATTCAAAGGACGTCACGGTACTGAGGGTGCTAGGTAAAGGAATAGGGATTTTTTGTTGTTGCTATTGTTATTGTTGCCCTCAGCCCACCAGAACGTTAACCTGGTAGACTGGAGAACGAAGCTGAACTTTTATAGCCATTCATCCTTTTGGGGGCGATAAGGGGGGAACTGTGGGAAGCATGTATAACCGAACAGTAAAGACTCCTGGTCATATTAGTGCCACCACGCGAAGGCCTTTCTCTCCAGCACCAGTAAGGAGTTAGCTGGGCCTAAAGGGAACTGCGAAAGTAACCCGGAGAACAGAAAATAATCTGTACAGTTGCGGAAAAAAATATCGATCCAGTTCACTACGATAAATAATGAGAGAGAGAGAGAGAGAGAGAGAGAGAGAGAGAGAGAGAGAGAGAGAGAGAGAGAGAGAGAGAGAGAGAGAGAGAGAGAGAATTACTTTCGAAACCCAGTGATGCGATATCTGTAGCTTAACACACTTTTCAAATTATTAAACGAACTCTTCATAAATGTTTTACTAAAAAGAGCAGCTGTACAGTCACTAACAATAACACCAGCCCATTTTTTTTTTTTTACCAAAGGATTATTAAATTCTACCTTAATAACCTGAAATTAATCGACTTTTTTCTTATCGGTCCCTTATGAATCTCTCCTATATCATTCTGTGAGGCTTCAGGCATTTATTCAGTTGGGTTCAAAAATTTTCGCTCTTTCCTTATTTTTCGTAATGAAACTATTCGATTCTTCTACTCGCCACTGGAAATGATGGCATTATCGTTCCCATAGAAAGTTCGTAGCGTTATCTTTTTTTTTCTTTGGAGAACTTTTTTTTTTTTTAACTTTTATTACCTGTTCCATACTTTGGCTCGATTCCTCTCTCTCTCTCTCTCTCTCTCTCTCTCTCTCTCTCTCTCTCTCTCTGTTTACCTGTCTGTCTGTCTGTTAGCAACGATGTGGAAAAAACTTGGAATTACATCACATTTGGAATAATGAATGTGGTAAGGCCATCCTAGAAATGGATTATTCGCTTTTGGGCAAAGAAAGTAAAAAGCCAGAAGGGGGATGGTAGTACGGTGGAAGGGGCATGTGCTCTGTTTTAGGTTTTGTATTAAAAGTTATTTATATCCTTTTAATATAGACCCTGCCAGCATCATTATTCAGCTGAGATTCAGTCACACAAGCTTATGTTCTTATATATATTGCTAGATATATGGTGATAAATAATGTAACAGCCAGCACAAATAGGCGACAATCTGATCCCCACAAACTTGTCACAGTAGGCTATTATGTACTATTATCACACAGGTTCGACTAAAAGCAGAGTGATGGTGTTGTCCACAAGTAGACAGTCAGGTTGTTAGGAGGTACGGAAGATTATAGGAATGTTAAGTGAGAGAGAGAGAGAGAGAGAGAGAGAGAGAGAGAGAGAGAGAGAGAGAGAGAGAGAGAGAGAGAGAGAATCTGGAGGGGATAGATATGGCCTTAATTAACCACTTCATGAGTATCATTCCAGTTTCCATATAATCGTCCAGTGGTAATCTGATTATAACGAAAATAACGTCAGCATACTGAAGGAATTAACCTCTTCAGTTCAAGGACCTACTAATTAGTCACTCTTGAGGGCTTTGCCTAACGCCTACTGTTCTAATACTTTTCCCTGAACTGAATAATAGGGTATGGAGGGAATATGAATGAACACACACACACACACACACACACACACACACACACACACACACACACACACACACACACACACACACACACACACACACACACACACACACACACACACACACACACGTCATGTGAATAAAGGGGTCAACAGTGGAAAGAGATTATGGAAGGGTGAATTGGCAAGTAGAGTGGACTTAAGTAGGGGAGAGGGTGTATGCAGCAGATATTCTTTTCCACGAATTTGGCTTAGGGTTGTTCCCAGAAGATGAAGTTATAAGCATTACTCAGAATCAGGATAAAATTGTTGTAATATGAATACGCATGCACTGTGACTGAATGTGTGGTGCGAGGTGAAGCTTGATGGATGCTGTATGACTTACTGACATATCAAAAATTTTAGGATATTACGTAGGTAGTATTAAATGGATTAAATAAAATCATGATGGGAATTGCCAAAATACCTTTTCTTTGTTACCGACCATTCAGGTTACAATAAGTTTTCGATGGGCTTCAGGTCCCAGGTACCATGTCTCGTGGGCAGTCCCGGATATAGGCTTGAAAGGGGTCTAGTGTAAGCAATTTAGGGTCACAATATAGGTTCCGTGTCTTCGAAGATTTCATGTCATCCTGGGCGATATATTCTACACACTACACCCCAAGATCCCCAGCGCATAATAACTGAGGTAAATATTGTTGATAATTGACGGACACAAGTTGTACATGAGAATAGTAAGGGGTAATATGCAAATCAGATCACCAGGAAAAATGCACTGTAAAGAATGCCATTTACAACACATCCCACTGATATGTGTAGGGGGAAAGGGTGAGCGTGAGAGATCAGTGGTATTACATTAGATTAGCTCACTGAAGAAAGTGTAGATTCACAAAGGGAAAGCTTTCATTCCTCATTTCTGTTACATACCCAAAGAGCGATGATGCGACATCAGTAAATGATTGTGTGAGGGACCTTAGGAACACACACACACACACCTATAACACTAGTCCCAAAATCAATACCAACATAAAAATAGCAGCGAGGTCTACTGATGCTGTATGTAATTGTATTAAACATGATAGGTGTAGGGTTTTCTTATTACACTTCCATAGTATACGTACAATGAAATTATGACAACACAAAGTTCTAATGTGGGCTGAAGCCGGGCTAAAAATGAAAACAAATTAAGGACAAGTCATCGTCGTAATTATGATTTTTTTTCTTGCAGGATGGATATTGAAAGCAAGAAAGCCGAGCCGTAATTAATATTCACGACTTTGATAAACAAATTTATAATGAAATTCCTGTCATAACTAAGAACAGTTTTTGCATGAAGGAGAAGGAGACTACATAAGTTTCTCACGTAGTGTTCCTCCCGCAAAATATGGGTTACGAGACAGGGATGATCGTATGTCTTAGAAAATTTGGTCCGATATAATACTCACCACAGATGTGGAGCACCATCACTAGAAGACGATATTTATTTGTCATTGTGTTTACTTGTGTATTTTAAGTCAGACTGTTGCTGCACGTGTGACAAGTGACAAGCTGGTAGACTGTGAGGCTGGTGGCTAAGAGATGACAGTCACATGGTGAGGTGACTGGCCACGCAGTCCGGATCTCACAACACAGGTCAAGCAAGTATAAGGTGGTGGAGATCCCTGCATTTCTCTATAAGTTTCCGAGTTTGGTACTGTCAGTTTTAAGTGTTTCTAATGACGTATCACGTTCCTAGAGTTGTCTCAAGAAGTTACGTCTTATGCGGGACCTTACTTTCTTGTTAACAGGACTTTTTCTTCAAAGGTAATTAATCACAAATGACTGATATTCAATGACAGTAAAACAGCATCACTACCGAAGCGGTCACAAGTAAAGGTGCGCCAGTACTGGCACCACGATCGGCCAGTCAGTGCACAGGGAAGGAGCCCCAGCATCCACCACCTTCCATTGTCCACCAGTGACTGACGCTGCTCTCGCGCACCTCCCCACCCCTCCCCTCCCGCCTAGAGCTTCAGTTCACCCGCGCCACAAGCATCAGTACCAGCTGATGCAGGTTTGAGGGTGTATCGGTCTACTGAGGGGTGGGAGCTGGAGGTCGCACAATTCATTTCACCTCTAAAATTTGGATGACGTCATTTATCCTTGCTGCTACTAACTTATTTGTTCAGTCTGGGAAAAGCCTCTCGCATTAGTACGATAATAGTAGTAGTAGTAGTAGTAGTAGTAGTGGTGATGGTAGTAGTAGTAGTAGTGGTGGTGGTGGTGGTAGTAGTAGTAGTAGTAGTAGTAGTAGTAGTACTAGTAGTAGTAACTGCAGCCCCAGACTCATCTGAATGTGCACCCAGTGGACAGCATACTGCAGTTACCCTTCTGCAGTCCATCATCCTCTTTTGGGTAGTTAGGGAGTGAAATGAGGGACGCTTTATGACCAGGCAGAGGAGCCACCAGGTTATATCGGTGCCACCACGTGAAAGCATTCCTTTCCAGCACCCCTGTCGTATTAATATTATGTCTCTCTTAGTTTCTTAAGTCTCATCTAGGCGAAATTAAATGGTGTTGATGTACCAAGATTAGGCATAAGTCATCGGATAGAAGGAGATTAAGCCAGGTTGCCACAGCCGATTTCAACAAGCTACACAAAACCCCTGTTTCAGGAAGTTTACGTTATTAAATTATTTTGTCCTCCCTCGAAATAAGAGAAAACGAAAAAAGAAAAGAATACATATTTCAGTAGCTCTCCCAGCGATTGGATTTTATTATATCAACCCTCTTCGAAATCTATTTTTTTTTAATTAAATGATTCGGTACCTTTTACAGGGAATTTCTAACCAGACGGATTTTTTTTTTTTCTGAACTCGAATAACAAAGGAAAAGAACAGTAGGTTATACTGTATTGCAAATTAACCATTAATATCATCGTCATCATTCTCGTCAGTAACCCACAGACACATTTTTATTATTCAGCTCTGTGGGAACTTTTTGATTTGGTGGAGTTAGTTTTAGCCTTTATTAAGCCTTTCGAAATTACGACGCCTTGTAAATGAAGCAAAACGCGCCAGATATTCATTCAATTATCATTCATGGCTTCAGTATTCCCAGGTCCATCTTACAGACAAAACACTTTTTTTTTTTTTTTTTTTTTTCCCAACTTGATCCCTTCAAACACCTGTAGTATGAAGGTATTTCCCAGAAGTTTGCAAATTGGTTCATCCTACTCATAAGCATCTCTCCCATATGGTCATCTTTCTCTTTCTATCCTATGTCAGTTCCTTTGTTCCTTTTTTTCCTTTCATTCGGAACCATAAACGCTATTGATATCTCGAGAGATGATACTTCATTTCATATAACCAAGTCTAGTACCAGAAAGATAACCTGTGATGCATGTGAGAAAAAAAAAATATATATATATATATATATATATATATATATATATATATATATATATATATATATATATATATATATATATATATATATATATATATATATATATATATATCATGAACACGCCTCTGCGAATCTATGCACTATAAGTCATTCGTTAATACCCTCACCCCTATGCATCACTCTTCTGCCATCAGCTGACGTAGAAGCTTAAAGCTGTCTGAACATGAAAGAGCTAATTGTAACCAATGTAAAGTTCTTTTAGTTTATTGTATGCTGGCGAAAATCATTTGGTTTTAGCCACAAGAGATTTTAGGCTTATAGTTGTCATGGATTACTGACAGAGTTAATATTTTCAGTCATTTTCAAGCCTCTTCAGTCACTCACCTGATTACCTCCAGTAAGTAAAACACTCGTTATCAAATAGGCTATTTTTCAAAGAAGAAAAAGACACATATGTAGTTACAGATACGTTGGCTGTTTCCATTGCCAACCATTTCGGTGTTGATATTTAAACGCTCTCAGGGTTACTTTTCTCTGCTGTTTCCTCCCTGCTAACGCCAGACTGTTCAACTGAGAGTGGATAATAGGAGCGTGAGTATTAATACTGTTACCACTAACTTTCGCCTGCACGGGACAACTTTGCTCTTCTATTCAGCTAAAGCCAGATTATTTTGTTTAGCTGGGATGGAGTCCTATGAATTTAAGAGTGTTAAGAATAATAAAACTGTGTACTCTATTATATGGCATGCTTACACTTGAGAATTCTTTCCAGAACCAGTGGATAAATTTTCTCACTGTCTTCGGATTCATAAAAACAGCCGTCTTCTGATCTAACTACTTCAGGTATGTGATGGATAACAAACAGCTATCTTTTTTACCAACAGAGGCTCCTGGTTGTATTCATCGATTTTTCTAAGTATGCACGAAGGGGAAAGTATCCATATAGGCTTTGGAGGAACAACGTAAGGGCGAACATGTAACATCAGCAGAAAACAAATCGACGATAGGAACTGAACTATTGAACTAATTATTTAAAGTTTTTTTACCAACAGATGATTTCATTCAACCTAGGATCTACCTCTAGTAATTAAGAGGTTAGTGAAGGCTATATTTGAATCTTCTAGTAAAAAAAAAAAGTTTCTGTGAAGGTAAATGAAATAATTTTGGAGGTAGCAAAAAGAGTATAAATACTACATCATGTGAGTGAAATGGCTTACAATCATTCCCACCTGCAATAAATGAATGGAGGGAAAACGCCAAATGTTGTTTTAAAAATGTACAAATACGGGGGAAGGAAAAGGAATATTCCAATTGATGAGCCAAAACTGCATCACGGAATACACCCAAATTACTGTGCAACACTGGAAATGGAACAAAAAACTCAGCTGTCTGGTTACACTTACGTTTGGATTGTACATTTTACTCCTAAATTCTGATGTGCTAGTATATCTGTATAATGAATAATTCAATTTTGTAAGCAGAAATGTAGTGAACTTGTAAGTGAACATGGGAAATAGGAGCTTAGAGAGAGATTTCGGCCAATAATCGGTTTATTTCACGTGAAGAAACTACGCAACTCATACAGACTGAATAACACGTCATGGGTGTCAAAAATTTGATGATGATTGTTATGACTTACTGTAGGAATGAGTCTTATTAGTTACTGGTCAATTCTCTCCTCCAACATGAGACCGCGTGGTTACCAGCTGTAAGCTAAAGGGTGTAGGGATCTTCGTCAGGTGAAAAAAAAAAAAAAAAAAAAAAAAACTCTTGTCGACGAAGAGACCATCTCACACTCAGGTGGTATGAGGGTCAAGGCTCTGCAAAGCCAAAGTGCTGACACACCACAGACGCTGTTGTGTAACTGCCAGCTTCTCTCACAGCCAATTCTAGGAGCCACGTCAGAGTAGAGTCGGAATTAGGTTATATTCTGAAGCAAAGTGTCTGATCGCGTAGGTCGGCGTCAAAGTTGGAATAAAAGCGTAACATTTAATTACTGCACGTTCTGGGCATGCCATATTTCAGTACCAGACATGATACAAGTGAAGCTGAGGAACACACACACAACATAGCCGAATGAACCAAGATTTCTTATACCAACTTTTACCTCAATGTACAAGTTAGTACAACTTACGTCGGAATACGACAAATTGATATATAAATATGACGAGGTTCTTGGCCATTCTTATGAAGCAAGGACTATCCTGTTATAATTTTGTTCTACCAGTACTGTGTACACAAGTTGCTGACTAACCCCTTTGCTGCACTCACTTTCTTTTTCCTTTTTTAGTGTATTCTCCCTGTCTCCAAACTAGTTTATTACACTCAGAAAATTCTCAGACTTAAACTACATTCAACTTAGAAATATTTCGAACTGGAGGAGTCAGAGTCAAATCTTTATAACCCCTTTACTACTATAGGTTTGTTCTATGCCGAATTAATTCTTAATATAATGACAAGGATAAAATAGTACAATACGTGACAGGACTCAAGGCGCAAAGAACCTGTTCACACGAAGGTTGGATGGGGCATATACTGACGCAAATTGTAGCATCGTGTATGTTGGGATACAACTGGACACAAGAGAAGAAGAAGAAAGAAAAGAATAAAGGATTTATTAAATCACGTTCTAGGTGGTGATGGAGAAGGACAAGTTCATACGGTGGCACTTGTTGTTCCGGGAGGCTTCGCTGCCGGGTTATACAAACGTTCATGAATTCTTTCCTTATCCCTCAATCGGGAAATAGTAGACTGCAGGAGAAGGACATTTTCAGTCGGCAGACGGTGAAAAACAGAATGGTTCGAATGTTGTTGTTGTTGAGGTCCCATGTACATCTATAGTAAAACGTTAACCCAATGGAAAGCAGACTAAATTTTTCTTTCTCCTACAGTCCACCACCCTCCTTTCGGGGGATAGAGAGCTCAGGAACTTTAGTTTAATTATGTAATAAAACTGCCAGGCTATATCCACCACGTTAAGGTATATGTCTCACACTCTATTTGCATTCCTTATTTTTTTTAAATCCATTTGTTTCCACTTCATAGACCGTAACTCACCAACTTCCTTTGGTTCATATCATCAACCAATATTTTGTTTTTCTTTCTTTCTGTTTACTCACATAAGACAACCGAAGGGTCCTTGTTCTAGAACAGCTTGAACATTTAAACTTCCTAAACAATCACCACATCCCAACACGACCTCCACACAGACAGGGAGACGGCCTCCTGCCCCGACATCGCGCTGTGTACCCCTACACTAGCCATACAGACTTCCTGGAAATGGTACATAATCCCTCATCAGCTTCCAGTCATCATATCACTCACAATATAACCAAAACATGATACAGAGAGACAAATTTCACACCTACAAGAAGCAATTGGGCAAAGTTCACCCATGACGTAGAGCAAACATTAGAATATTTTCATCATGGATTTTTTTCTCCAGATTTGAACAGACGTTCACCACCTTTAATGAAATCATTACTGTAGCCAGCAAATCTCATATTCCAAGTGACAACTTTTCCCCTGAAAAGCAGCTAATCCAAGGCAGATGCAAATCAATGAAACAGACTCAGTTCATCCCAGCAGAACTTGAAATCTTGCTGAACCGAAACAGCACCACAAATGTACTTAACAAAACTGACAAACAAGAAAAGTGAAAAAAAAAAAAAAAAAAGTGAACATCCCGATCATAGAACGAACAACAAATTCTGAATGGCACTTTTTAAAAAATCACACAAAACCTCTCCCTCACCATTGCATGAAGCTCTACTAAACATTGATAGAATCATCCCCAGTATGAAGGAATGTGCAACCAATCTAATAAATTATTGTAAGTCGGTAAGACTGACTAAGAGGGTGTATGTAGGTGAGGTGGAGGGAGGGAGAGGGAGAGGTAGACCGAGGATGAGGTGGAGGGATGGAGTTGAGAGGTATATGAGGGAGGGGGGGTGAGTTGGGGGGAGGGGAGTCAAATGGTGGGTGAGAGAGTGACTTGGAGGCGTTTTGTCTGCGGCCATCCTTTGCGGGATTAGGGCGTCGGGCTATAGATAGATAGATAGATAGAAGTCGGTAAGTCACAAAACACGAATCGGTAAAACAGAGCCATCACAAAGAAAAGCAAAAAAATCAAATGAAGCGAGCAAACACCACTTCCGTTCACATCTCAGCTAGAGCAAATTAATAAAAGAATGAAAAGAAAAGAAGCTCCACAGCAGTGGGTTCTTATCAGTTTCAAATATCCATTTAAGCATCGTGGCGCTATAGCAATATGCACCCCTACTGATATTCTCTGCGTCTACCTGACTCACAACCAAATCCCCAATAACTGAAAGAAAACAACAGTTATACCTACACTTAAACCACGAAAACCTCGCAATAGCACCGCATCATATTCTTAATGCATGCTATCTAAAACCATGCAAAAGTTAATCTAAAAGAACATCCACTTTTCAGACTACCAACGTGGAATCCGATCTAAGCACTCTATAGCAACCCACCTCTCCATGTAGACTCGTATTTGATGGCTTCAACAAGAAACAACCACCATTAAAAACCACTCTAGCAGCTGTAGGCATAAACATTGCATTTGACACAGTATCGAATCTCATCCTAATAAATAAAATCACGGTTAAAAAAAAAAAAAAAAAAAAGCTGGTCAGCTTCCTCTCTGGCAGACGTGCTCTGGTACTCTACAGAGCCAGTGTTCTAAATACATAATATCATCCAACGGTGTTCCACAGGGTTCAGTTCTTTTACGTTTCCTCTTTAACCTTTCCTCCATCGTCTACCCCTTCCGTAACAACATTGTCCTATGCCGACGACTTGGCAGTATTTTACAACACTCCAGAACTCAGCAAAGCAGCAACCCAACTTCAACAATACCTATACTCATTTAAAAAACGAGTAGGCAAATATAACATTATAATATGAAAATACATATTGCAGTATATTCATATACTCGTCTCTCTCTCTCTCTCTCTCTCTCTCTCTCTCTCTCTCTCTCTAACTGTCTTAACCAGAGCTTGTAATAACCTACTTTGAATCAAGGAAGGGAAAATATTTAAATTTCACTTTCCAGAAATAACGACAGTCGATCTTCAGAAACTGGTCCGAAAATTCGTTTCTAGACAAAAGTAAGGTAGACGACACCACATCTAGGATGAAGACAGGTGATCTTGAAAAGAAAGAAAATTGGTAATTGAGGTACAGTACAGGAGAGTTAGTCTATGCAAAAACATAATGTCAGAATTACCTGCAAACATATGCATTTCTTAGTGTTTTGTTTCCTTCAATCATTTTTTATATGACTAAATAAAGCACTCGAATGAGTGTAAATATCACAACAAGGAAGGAATGTAGGGAAAGGCTAAACAGGGAGATGGTGAAGAAGGTGTACAGATTCAGAGTCGGCGAACGAGGATAAGGTATGTAATGAGAGAGAGAGAGAGAGAGAGAGAGAGAGAGAGAGAGAGAGAGAGAGAGAGAGAGAGAGAGAGAGAGAGAGAGAGAGAGAGAGGATATACTTAGACTTTGCATATGGGTTGGCCAAGAGTTGACCTGTACCACTCATAAACCATGCGAACACCGTACCAAACACGGTATTTAGTAAAATGTTTCATAAATTTCCATACAGCCACTCCAGGTAGGGAGGTGGTATGGTGAGTCTAGAGTACCCATTTACCCTTAGTACGACCAAACACTAACATCTCACGTACACCTCATGTTGACACAATACCAGAACACCATATTTTGAAAATAATGACCTTTATTCCCATATAATCACACTAGGTAGAGAGCTTATAACATAATGGTAAGGCCATGGATTCCTACGCACTCAGTACAACCAAACACTAGCGCATCACATGCACTACATATCAACATCATGCCGAAAGCAGTACGACACGATGGCTTGCCAGCTATTTGTGTAGTAGACAAGCACATTCATGTACTGCATTCTAGGGCATGTCATCACAAATACGAAATTCCCCTAACGGAGTTCTACAGGGCTCTGAATTCTCACACACGAGTCTTCAACGTACGAGCATACATGCACGATATTCCCATTCCCCACCCACCGACAAACACTGGCTCATATGGAGATGACGTCACCATAGCAATCACACACCACATTATAGACACAACCTGCACACTGGAATAGGACTCCCTCAAGACACTGCCGACTTGGGTCAAGGGAAACAGGTTGGCTATCGCACCAGACAAAACCACAACAATACTTATCAGTAGCAGTATATATGAGCATAACTACTCCCCTCACATCACACATAGCATTGTACGTGTGCCACACACACCTTCCACCAAGATCCTTGGAGTAACATATACACTGGGCTCACCTTCAAGGACCATGTGGCAGACATCGAGGCGGTGCACCCCCAGACTCAGTGCATTCAGGGTAACGGCACTGGCATACTTTGGATAACAAAACGAAAAATTCTCCATACTCTATAAACAATTCATTGTATCAGTGATGTCCTGTGCCTTCCTGGCATGGGCTTCCCTCTTATCTAACACTAACTAACGCCCTGCAAACCATAAAGAACAAGTGGTGCCAGGTACAACAAACCTCGCCCAGCAGCAGTTATTTTATTGCTATTAAATACTTAATCGTTGCTGCTATTAATTGTCAGTACACAAAGTCTAAGGTAATGACGCAAATATTTTCAAGTTACTCCCTCTGAAAATCCGAGATCTTGCATTTGACCTTTCAAGGTCACTCAAGGTCAAAGGTCATGGTGCCAATTGAAAGCCCATATGAAACTTTCTGTATCTTGATAATAGTAAATATCTCTGTCTTCAACGATTTTCGAGTTATAGCCTCCTGAATATTGGTGACCTTGAGTTTGACCTTTCAGGGTCATTCAAGGTCAAAGGTCTTGATGCCAAGTGAAAGCCCATATTACGAGTTCCAGTATGTCCTTAATAGTAAATATCTATCTTCAACCGATTTCAAGTTATAGCTGTTTGAAAAACCGTGACCTTGATTTTGACCTTTCATGGTCACTCGATTACCTCCAAAATTTAATCACTTTCTTTTGGGAGCAGTGCCCACATATCCTGAAAGTTTCATGAAATTTCATTCAGCCTTTTTTCCGTAATGTTGCTAACAAACATAGAAACAAACAAACAAACAAGAAAACAAAGAAACTCCACCAAAAACAATACATCGCTGGACTCCGTCCGGGCGAGGTAACACGCCCTACGCATCACTGCTGGCTGCATCAAAGCCTCTCCCACAGCTCACGCCATGAAAGTCGTCTTAGCAAGAGACTACGTCGATATGAGAGGTACATAGTTCTATGCAGCAGCTTGTGCCAATACACAGCACCCCTTTAATTACGTGACGGACACACAACTCATCTAGGCACAATAATAGCCACCACACATATATCATCAAACCCCTTAAATCAATATCCCTCCTCCAAACATTTCAACACAAGCAATAAAGAAACACCTACATTTACACTTCATGTGCAAGGCAATACAACACCTTCAACTCCTCAATCAGAACACTATATCACAAACCCTCCACTTATCGTCTAATCATCGGAGGTGTCATTAGGTAGATATGATCGAGTTCTTCTAGTTAAACTTAAGGCAGGACATCACCCAGCCCTCCTCAGCTACCAGCTTACAGTTGGGTTGGAAGGAGCCGTAGATGACACGTGTCCAGCTGCAGAAAAACCCTGCACAATATAACAAACATAAGTCACTGCACAGCACATGCCACAGTAAGACACAGAGTCAACATCAACTGTGTAGGGTATCTCTGGACAACCCCATGGTGACAGTTGCTTACCTCCAATCGCCGGCATTCTCTACATGCGCCATATTTTGGCAATAGTACCTTAAATCTCATATAACCTCTCTAGGAAGGGAGATGGTATGTGGACGTAGGGTGTCCTAGTGACGGTAAGTACAACCAGACACAACATGTCACGTACTGCACACCGCATACTAACACCATACCAGAACACAGTACTTTGAAAATCCTGTTTTATATTCCCATATAACCACTCAAGGTATAGGGACCTGGTCTCCTTGTAACCGTGCCATTTGACAAACATTATCACCTCACGAATATCACAGAGTAACACCAAACCAGAATACTAAATACTGAAAACAGTATCCTCAATTCCCACACAATCATTCAAGTTAGGGAGGTGGCATGGTGTGGCGAGTGTCTCCCAGTGTTCATCAGTACTAACATTATACCAGAACACAATATTTACAGAACAGTATTCTTAATTCCCATACAGCCATTGAGGTAGGAAAGTGGGCTGTGGTCTCCTACGGACCCCCAGTACCACCAAACCCTAACACATCACGTACACCACACACTAACACATACCAGAACACCATATTTTGATTGTGGTGTCCTTAATTCCCCTATTTCCACACAAAGACATGTAGTTATATGGTGAGGCTCAAATCTCCTAACTCTCAGGACAACTAAAAACGAACGTTTCACGTACACTGCATACTACCACAGTAACAGAATACCACATTTTGAAATTAGTGTCCTAAATTTCCATATAACCACGCTAGTTCGAGAGGTGGTATGGTAAGGCTAGGGTCTCCTACTGACACTTTTCAATAAGAAATGCTAACATCTCACCTAGAAAACATGTAATACCATACATTACCTGTTCCCCATATTTTGAAAATAGTATCTTCAATTCCTAGACAACCAGCTGAGGTAGAAGGTGGTACAGCATGGCTGGTGTCTCTTCCTGGCCCACAGTACAACCAAATATAACATCTAACCAATAACCCACACTAACACCTTACCTGAACACCATATTTTGAGAATAATGTCCTTAACTGCCAGAGAACCACAGTAGGTGAGGAGATTACTCGTATCTGATGAGGGTAATTTCACCTCCTGACCTTCATTGCAACCAACCAATAACATTCCAGGTACACCGCATATGAACACCATTCCAGGACACTGTGTTATCAAAAGTGCCGGTATCCCATATAACCATTCTACAGAGGGAGATGGTACGGTGAGGCTAGGATCTTCTACAGACCCTCAGTACAACCAAATACTAACGTCTCAAGTACACTGCATGCTGATACCATACCAGAACTTCACATTTCTGCAATACCGTAGTGTTCATAATTCCTATATAATCACACCAGTTAGAGAGGTGATATGGTCAGTCTAGGGCCTCCTAATGTATTCCAGTACAACCAAACACTAATATCTCAGTAAGACCACATAACACAATATAACAAAAGACAATATTTTGAAAATAATACCCGTAACTCACATAATTTATAACGCCGCTATGTAGGGTTGTACTACGGTGAGGTTAGGCTCTCCACCTGACACTCAGTACAACCATGTAAACCACATACAGACGCCATACTAGTACGGCATATTTTGAAAATGGGGGTCTTTTTTCCATATAAAAACACTTGATATGGAGGCAATATAATATAGCTAGGATCTTCTTGTGACCTTGAGTAAAATAACCACTAATATTTAACCAACACAACATTCTTAAACCGTATCCGAACACCAAAAATTTCAGTGTCCTAAACTTCCACGCAACCAGGAAAGTGATATGGAAAGGGTAGGGTCTCCTACTGAACTCCATTACAACCAAACACTTACGTCTCCTACACCACAGACTAACAGCATACCAGACCACTATATTTTGACAGCACTGTCTTCAATTCCCCCATGACCTATCTAGTTACGGAAGTGGTATGGTGAGGCTAGGGTCTTCTACGGACCCTCATTACAACCAAACACTAAAACAACAAACACATACTAACGCCATACAAGTACATCATATTTTAATAATCTATCTATCTATATACCTAGGCTGCTTCCCCCAAGGAAAGGGAGGTAGCCGAGACAGGACGACTCACTCTCCATTTACTCATCCATTCAAACACATTCATTCGCATCTTAGCCCCAAAGGGGAGAACGGACAGATCCTCACTGCACCACACCGCACAAGGGTCAACTGGGCAATGCAATCAGTGACATCCGCAGCAGGGCCCGACAGCAGAACTGGTTTACCCCTGCCACATCATAACAGACCCATCCCCTTACCCGCACCTGACCTGACTAGCTGATCAGACCAAATGCAGGAGAATATCCCCTCAGGGCTGCGTCATCATTTATTCATTCACAATTTCTCTCCATTTATTTCTGTCACGCACAGCCACTCTTCCTTGCTCAACAGACATCCCTCTCGCATCCAGCGCTCTCTTCACACTGTCCATCCATCCTATTCGTGGTCTTCCTCTCAGCCTTACACCTCTCACATCAGATCTAGTTATCTTTTTCACCAATCGCTCATTATCCATTCTCTCCATATGTCCAAACCATTGCAACACCCTCTGCTCAACTCTACCAGCCATCTCCCGAACAACTCCAGTTCTCCTTCGCACTTCATCATTTCGCACCCGATCCATACGCGTCACTCCACACATACTCCTCAGACATCTCATCTCCATTACATTCAAACTTTTCCTCTCTGCTACACCCATATTCCATGTTTCAGCCCCATATAATGCAGTCAGTACCACAACACCCTCATACAGCCTTCTCTTTACATCCATTCTAAGCGAACGACATTTAAACACTTTTTCATTCCTCCCAGCACCTTTCCTACTTCATTTATTCTAAACTTCACTTCTGCATCTATTCTTCCATCCACAGCAACATGTGACCCTAGATATTTAAAACAATCTACCTCCTCAAGCAACTCACCATTCAAAACTATATTCATCCCCCTACCATCTATCAACCTCGTACACTTCATCACTTTACTCTTATTCTCATTTACTTTCAATTTCCTCCTTTCACACACCCTTCCAAACTCCTCTACCAACTGTCTCAATCTCTCCTTTGAATCAGTCACCAGTGCAGTATCATCTGCAAACAGCAGCTGCTTCAGATTCCACTCTCCTCCATCAACATTTACCAGACTCAGACCACCTAAAACTCTTGCATTCACCTCCCTTACAACACCATCCATGTAAATATTAAACAACCAAGGCGACATCACACATCCCTGTCGCAGCCCCACTCTCACGGGAAACCAATCACTCACAGCATTTCCCACTCTTACACACGCTCTACTATTTACATAAAAACTTTTCACCCCTTTTAGTAACCTACCATCAAGTCCATACAATCTTAAAACAGTCCACAAAACCTCCCTATCAATTCTATCATACGCTTTCTCTAAATCCATAAATGCCCAAAACACATCCTTGCCTTTCGCTAAATACTTTTCACACACTTGTCTCACAGCAAACACCTGATCAACGCATCCCCTCCCTCTCCTAAAGCCACATTGCTCATCACTAAGCACTCCCTCTGTACCCTCTCTAACTCTCATAATTAACACTCTACCATACACCTTACCTACAACACTCAACAGACTTATACCCCTAAAGCTAGTACATTCATACTTATCACCCTTGCCTTTATACAACGGGACCACACAAGCACTTGCCCAGTCAATTGGCACCATACCTCTCTCAAAGCACACATTCAACAATCTTACTAACCAATCAACAATAGTCACTCCACCACCCTTCAGGCATTCCACAGCACACCCATCCATACCTGCAGCTTTCCCTGTTTTCATCTCCTTTACTGCCTTCTCCACTTCCTCCTTCGTGATCAAAGAATCATTCAACTCTCCCAACACATTTATTCCTTGCACCCTTCCATCCGCCACAATCTCAGCCACCCTTTCCTCCTCTACATTTAACAATCTTTCAAAATACTCTGCCCATCTCTTCCTTACTGCATCCATCTCAATTAACATCCTTCCATCCTCTGCTTTTACTCGTTCTTCCTTCCCAGACTCTCCCTTTCGCACCCTTTTCACCTCCTTCCAAAACATTTTCTTATTCTGCTGAAAATTCTCTGTCAGCCGCCTACCCCACCTCTCATCTGCTGCCACTTTAGCATCACGCACAGCCCTTCTTGCTCTATTTCTCTTCTCCTTATACCTTTCATATGACATCTCATCCTTCCTCTGCAGCCACACTTCATATGCACGTCTCTTCTCAGCCACAGCCATACTTACTTCCTCGCACCACCATTCACTTCCTTTTCTTACACCACCACCCACACGTCTCACACCACACACCTCTTCTGCATGCCCCACCACAGCACTCTTAAACAACTGCCATTCCTCCTCCACGCTGCCATTTTCCCGATCTTTCACTGCGTTCCACTCATCTTTCAATTTCTCCTGATACTCTATCTTTTTCTCTCTTTTATCCAACTCACTCACTTTCAAAACCTCCCTGCCACACCTAACCCTCCTAAGCTCTCATCCATCTCTTACCTACTCTTAACTTTCCCTCCACCAGGTAGTGGTCAGACATACCTCCACCCTCCCCTCTCAGAACTCTCAAATCCAACAATCTTCCTATTACATTCCTAGACACAACCACATAATCCATCAAGGCTCTATCAACAACCCTTCCACCCTCCTGTCTCACCCATGTATACTTATAAATATCTTTCTTCTCAAACAGCGTATTCCCAATCACCATCTCTCGCTCAACACACATCGCTATCATTCGTTCCCCATTTTCATTTCTTCCAGGCACACCATGCATACCAACTACACCTTCAACTGCTACATTTCCCACTCTAGCATTCAGATCTCCCATCATTACCACATTCACATTCGCTTCAAAACTCTGCAGACACTCATCAACATCATTCCAGAAAGACTCCCTCTCTTGTTCATCCCTTTCACTACCAGGCCCATATGCACTCACAAACACCCACAACTCACGTTCAAATTTCGCTTTCACCCACATCAGTCTCGATGACACCTCCTTCCATTCAATCACACATTGCTGAACTTCCGGACTCACTAACAAGGCCACACCTTCTCTTGCCCTTCCTCTATCAACACCTGACAATCTTCCATTCACACTTCCAAACATAGATTCCCCTTTCCCTTTCATCTTCGTTTCACTCAAAGCTAACACATCCAACTTTCTTCTCACAAACATTCTCCCAATCTCCTCCCTTTTAGCCTCAATCGTACTACATCCACGCACATTCATAGACCCAATCTTCAGGGTACGGGGATAACTCCATCCCCCATCCCTTTCTCTGGCCTGTCTCTTTTTAGGAACTACAAAACAGAGGAGGGGGTCCCTAGTCCCCTCACCCCGCCCCTTTTAGTCGCCTTTTACGACACGCAGGGAATACGGTGGCAGTATTCTTCCTAACACAACCTGGCCGCAGAGTAGTAGTACCACCCCATAGTGCGGCCAGGTTGTGTCCCCCCCGCCATACTAACACGCTAGAGAGGGATGTGGTACGGTGAGGCTAGGATCTGCTACTGACGGTCTGTACAACCAGACACATCTCACGTTCACCACATATTAACACCATACCAAAACACCACATTGTGAAAATAATGTCCTTAATTCCCCAATAACCACATTAGGCAGAGTGATTACATGTTAAGGCTAAGGTCTCCTCCTGGAGCCAGCTCAGCCAAACATTAACATCTCAGTTATTACATCACACACAAACACCATACCATAACACATTATTGTGATAGTTGATTCCTCAGTTCACATGTAAGCACTCTAATCAAGGAGGCGGTATGCTGACGCTAGAGTCTCAATTTCACCTCAGTACAAGAAGACGCTAAGATCTCACGTACACTGCATGGAAACACCATGCCAGAACTTACTATTTTGAAAAATGTTTTTAATTCCTATAATACACTCTAGGTAGGGAGGTGTTTGTTGAGGCTAGGATCTCCGTTTCATCTTTGGTATTCCTAAGCACTTTCGTTTCACGTACATACTAACTCCATACCAGAACACAGTATTTTGAAAACAGTGTCCATAATTTCCCTACGGCCACTCTAGGTAGGGGATAGCACGGTGAAGCTATGGCCTCCTTCTGACCATTATTACAGCCAGGCAGCAACATCTCACCTACACCACATACCTACTCCAGAACAGCAATGCGTAAGAAGTTTTTTAACTCGTTGAATTTGATGACGTATGTTTGCAATTTGGTCTTGGTGCTCTTCTATGATTTCTATTAAAGTTAATGAGCGCGAGTGCACACACACACACACACACACACACACACACACACACACACACACACACACACACACACACACACACACACAGAGGAGAGGAGGGATACGGAGAGAATAGTGATATAGAGCTGAGTGAGAAATAGAGATTGAGAAAATAAACAACGTAGGAAATGGTTTGTCTTGATATACAGTAGAAGCCAAGGAATATGGGATGATCATTATAGAAGAAAACAGGTTAATTGCAGTACTTTCCGTGGTAGCCTGTGTCAATGGAATAACGTAAAGATAAGATGATGCTAACAGAATATAAATAGAAAGACTACCAAATTTTGACATTTACGCAATTGTGAATATACTAGAGTCAGTCCAATCGGGCCCCATTTTAGGTATAAGAAGAGATAGACGACAATGCTCCCCCTCCCCCCAATGTCTTGCTTTTAGAGGATATACATAGGATAAACCAATCGGCCTTTTACAGTAAACCTCTTAAGTGCTTATGATTGCAGCAGGAAAGACTGAGAATTTACAAGAGCATAACAGCAAGAAATCAGTGGGCCCATACCAGGCAGCTCCTGTAAAAGCGTACCTAGCCTACGAAAGTAATATAGGAATAGCAGAGAAAAGAAGGTGTGGGAGAGGAAGGGAGGTGAGTAGTGAAGAAGACGGTGAGATCATGTGTGTGTTTGTGTGTTTGTGTTTTGGATCCACATAGAGATCCATCACCTTTGTCAGGGCTTGGAACTAGCACGTGACCTGTATATTTTTCATCTTGTCTCGAGACAGAGGCCAGGTTCAGTTTATAAAGCCGAGGTTAATGTTTTGACAATGTGACCTCGAGGCCGAGGTCCCGAGGTTTAGCCCAAGTCTCAGTCCCATGCCTGCTCCAAGAGGCCGCTAATCTCAAACACACCCTCAAGTGTCCCTCTCAACCAACCACTCCCACTGGAACGACACTCCCTAGTTCTATGAATTACTCTAAACATTCACATGACAATCTGTCGGCATACTAGAATCTTTAGTGCAAATGCATCTGTAGGTGCGCGGATGTTCGTTTCTCAGTCGTTAGAACTCAGACGCTGCCAGAATGTGATGAATTGGCAGTGGTCGCTGCTCCTGACCAGATCTGCAGAGAAGACTGTTTTATGTGTACACAGCTGACAGTTCCTTAACTCAGCGTAACGTCATGGCATTGGGTAAGAACGGAAACTCACTCACTTATCTCTGAATCATTTTAGGACAGACAGAGAACTGATAGACTCCAAAAGTGTAACACAAGTCTCTCCCAATAAAGTATCCAGTAGTAGTATGGAGTCTAAAAATAACCTGAATTCCTGATAGTATATCTACTGGCCTACATCTCACATATCTCACACCTCACCCATCTCGCAAACTCCATGCCCTGAAGTCACTCACAGGCACTACCTTTGAATAACAAAAAGAATCCTTGATAACTGTATATTAGCAATTCCTTAGAACTAACGGATATTATGCAAGCCCAATTGTGTCCCAGCCTTAACAAGAAAAAACTTGGATAAACTTAAAAAACAAAAACGCTTTAACGGTACTAATAAGATGTTCCAAAACCAAAAGTATACATCACTTTTATCAAGAAACAAAAATACCTCTAGTCAAAGATCATATGAATATGATTGGCACAAACTTTACTGTTTGAGCTCAAGACCCCTCTCACTCTCCTAACTTCATACTGCATCACCGCCATCAACAAAGAAACAAGAAATGAATAATGCCAAACACTACACAAAGTATCTCAGCAACATCCCCCCAACCCCAAACAGCACCACCCTTCACAAACACATTCATAAACACATTGCCACAAAAGCCATCCAGATACTCCAACTAAACAACATCCTTCAGAACCTCCATCAGGTAATTTGTACACCCGTCAGAAATTACCCAACCCAGAGATGTAAACCCAGACAGACTGCGTTGCGGTCACCGCTCTTCCCTGCTTTAATAACAGCACATACTACAACTCACAAACATTCCGCTGTGCCCACACTGCAGTGTATTTCACCACACAACAACACACTTACTCACCTCATGCGCCACGCAATCGCATTACTCATTATCTATATATCTCTTGCCAGACGTATTAATCCCGCAAGGGATGACCACAAACAAATCACCTCCATATCCACCTGTCGGCTGCCATTTCACTGCCCTGCCCCTAGCTCAAACTCCTCTCTCTCATATACCTCTCCACTTCATTCCTCCATCTTATCCTCAGCCTTCTCCTCCCTCTCCCCCCACCACCTCACTCACATACACTCTCTTCGTTAGTCTCTGTCTCTCCATCCTCTCCATATGGCCATCCACCTCACTGTATTTCTCCTAACGCTTTCTGTCACATCCACATCCACACCACAACGCTCCTTCACGTCCTCATTTGTCAGTCTGTCTCTCCACGTAACACCACATGCTCCTTTCAAATAACTCATCTCCACTGCTCTCACTCTTGACTTGTGTCCTTCCAACATGGTCCAAGCTTCACTTCCAAACGTTAGAGTTGGTATCACAGTATTATCATTCAGCGACCTTTTGACTTCCGTGCTCATTTCACTATTTCTTATCACTGATTTCAAAGAACCATCAACCTTTCTCATTGTTGTACCCTTTCAAGCACTTCATCCTCCATACTTCCATCCTAACTCATCGCACTACCCAAGTGCTTAAATACACTCACATTTTCCATTTCCTTACCACCCAAGTCCACTGAACATTCAGTGACTTAATTTCTCTCGAAGATCATATTTATACTCTTCCCTACATTCACCTTTAGATTCCGTTTCTTACACACTCTTCCAAACTCATTCAAGCCTTGCAATTCCCCTTCGTCTTCACTTAACAATGCAGCATCATCTGCAAACAATAACATAGGAAGTTTCCAAACACTGCCCTATCTCATTAGGGCCGCTTAAACATCCACTGCTCTACCTTGTATCTATTTTATAGTAGACAATTCTTCATAACAACCCTAACAAACGACTTCTGTGAGCGACCACTTGAAGTGGACGGTTTCCTGCAGTCCACTGGGTACATGACAAGATGAGTCTGGGGTTGCAACAATTACAGTACAACAGCAAATCACTTGTTTCATTTTCATTCGGCATAATATGTCTTTGTTATATGCTGCTCTTTTACTTACTATTCTTTGTGACCAAGTCCAAAGGAAATTTCATGTAGGTTTCCTCTTGATGCTCAATTACTTCCATGAAAGCTGCCTTAATAACAAATTCCAGTCTAATGAAATGATTGTGTGATAAAAAGATAAAGGTTGTGATGTTTATAGCAACATTTTATACATATAACAAAGACAGTGTACCTTTTCTTTGTTTCATGATTCACCATGCTTACTACAATAGAATAGACGCAGTCCGTTCGTCGACTATAGGACGCTAGTGTTTCCCCCTGGGGCTGTTTCATTGAACAGTGTCCCACTGATCCTGTACAATGACCAGGCTGGGTCTTCATCACAGGCTTGTTGTGTGTCTAAAGCTGCATTACCGATTGTGGTCTGGTTACCGAGATGTGTCTTACACAAGATGGCATGTGTTTTTGTGTGTCCAGGAACGAAGAATTACTGTTTGTAACCAGGAGTATGAGGATTTCATATCCAAAGATGGAAGACCATACAGTATTAATGGTGGAATAAATGGTTATTGTTTTTTTTAAGTATTTTTTTCGGGCAAGAGGCGACCTAACACATCGACGGGCTGGACCTTTAACGTAAACTTGATCTTTTCCTTGGGCCATTCGTGTGTATAAAATAACACAAATAGTGATGGTATGGAGTCGTATTCTTCTTGACGGTACCGGTAGGACTCGTGGTAAGACCTCCTCCGTCATGACTTAATTTACACATCATACCTAATACTTTTGCTGTTTGTTAATATTATCGTTGGTATATCGTGAATGATTGAATAAATGGCCTATTGGAATACAACAATATACCAGATTCAGGAATATATTGGTAAGGAAGAGGTGATACGGAGTTTCCTTACCTGATGAGAACACGTCCCTTGGCTACATAAGTATGGCGTCCTAAACTGTGATGTGTGATGGGATGCAGGTATGGGGAGAGAACCTAAAACACTGGAAATCAGTAGAGTTGGGGTATAAAACTACATGTCTACAAGTGGTCCAGTTACTGAAAGTTAAATAGTCTGGTCATTTCCATAGGTGTGTGAAATACTACATCCAAAGGCGGTCTCGGTCCTGATGAAGAGTCGCGGCGCCGGATGTGCAGGTGCTTTAGGGTGTTGATGGTTTCATTAATTTTTAACTTATTTTTATTATGTCCACTCGATTTTTGTTAACCTTAAAAAACACATATCGATTATAAAACCAGCGTAGTTAAATCTATTAGTGCAGCGACTTTTTTTTTTTTTTTATTCTTGCTCTCTTCAAATTACCGAATTTACCTTTATAAAAGCCTCCCGTGCAGAAAGAATGGTTCAGAGTGAATTACAGGTAAGCTCCTGATTCTTCTTGTGGCAAAGAAATATTTCCATTGCTTCTCGTTGGATGTAAAGAACGAAGAAGGAAAGATGGAAGAATTATTCCCAGTTGAAGAAATATGAGTTGAGAAGTTACAACAGTTTAGGTCTGCCTTCCTCAGCTTGTTATATCGTCCCAATCAACTGCATTTCCATACAAAGGTATAATACTTCTTCCCTCGGAACAACCAAATCCACTGTGATATCAAGACAGAACAGAAAGCTATTGTTTGGCAGTTAGATAATGACAGCTGGGTAAAGGGAGGGATGAGAGTGTGGTCTTGACAACTAAAACAAAGGGGAAGGGGAGAAAAGGAAAAGACAGAAAAAAATAAAAAAATGCGGTATTGGTGACAGGTGAAAATGAGATTAAAGAGACCTGGTCCTTTCAGCACGATGTCTTATTTTGCACTTGAATCAAAGTACCGCCAAACGGTATTATTACCTCTGACAACGAATTTGGACGGAGGTTATGTACTTGTATTCATCCCTCTGTTTGTGTCCACGATATCTGAAAAAAAAAAAAAAAAAAGTTACCGAATTTCAATGATATCGGGTGGATAGGTAGGCAATAAATCAAGGCAGAGTTGACCAGCTTTTGAGAAGGATCCGGATCCGAATGGAGAAATTTAAAAATTTTTGGCATTGGCGAAGGTATGTACTCGATGAGATTGTGTTAGAGAGCAGACTTAGACCGCACAATAAACTGACCATTTGAGATGATAAACGTATTCGTCTGGTAGCGTATTGGAATTAGAACAATAAATCTTATATTTTATTGGCGTTGGCAGAGGTATGCGCTCACTGACGCTGTGATAGCTATAAAGAAAGGTATATTTCGTCTTCAAATCGTCTTGAGAAAGCAATAATATATGTAAGTCATCTAAACAACAGAGCAAAATAAAGATGTTACAAAGGATCCAGGTACAAAAATAACTTTATAAAATGTATAAAGCTGTGGGGCTAGCATTGTGTTAAAAACTATCGGAATCGGCTCGAGGCAGTAATGAAACATACATTGTTTGATGGCACACTGCTGTGTACTGCAAGGTTGGTTAATAATTATACCATTCTCATGACACTTTTTGGGTGCATTTATGCTACACCATAAAGGCGCCAACTGGAGATTTAAAAATAAATAAATAAATAAAGTGAAATAAAGTAAGGATGTGATTTCCTGTCGTTTTGCTGCCTCAGCTTTGTTCTGATGGTTATTAACGCACTGCAATCCCCACATCATCATAATTTTATAAAATGTTTATATACCTGCTTTACTTATTTTTATAGACTTTGCGTAAGAAAGCACTGCAGGTTTTTGTAAGTTGTTCATCGTATAAGCGTCGTAGTAGTAAACAGATTAATGAAGGCTTTAACTAACCCAATCAGGTTCGAAATGCCTCTTGAGCTGAATAAAGCCTTGTGGAGATAATTTGCAAGAAGGAGCACTAAGAGGGCGTAACACCCACACCTTGCGATAGGCCCATGACTGAACATTTGACTTAACTCTGTAACGTTGATCTTAGAGTGAGTGTTCTCAGACTTGACATACCTCACCCATGCCTGACATTTAGCCGCCCTACTAAGTTTGGTTCCAGCTGGATCAAAAGTGTCTTAGTTGACCTTGCCCTGTAACCTTAAACTTTGGCCTATTGTTCTCATTTTTTTTTTTTTTAAATTTCAACCGGAGCTGACCTTGATTCTTTCCACAAGGTTTAATCGATACAAATTTCTGAGTTAAAGAGCTGAAAGTCTGACATTGTCCCTTGACCTTAAATTTTGACCAACTACTCCCAGAACACTTCACGCTTTGCTCGCCCTCTACCCTTCTACCAAGGCTGGTCAGTATCAGATGAAGACTAAAAGTTGACCTGTCCCTAACTTATTTCCTTTGATTTTATTTTTCTTGGGCAATATGGACCGTATATCCGAACCTGTGGAGAATGAAACACCTTTGTAAAAAAAAAAAAAAGTTGATCGATTCGCTATCTGAGAACTAGCGAGGTCTAAGAAAGAAGAAGTAAAAGAAGAAGAAGAAGAAGAAGAAGAAGAAGAGGAGGAGGAGGAAGAAGAAGGGGAGGAGCAGGAGCAGGGGAAGAGCATTAAAAAAAAAATCGACATTTTTGTTGATTGACTCATCATGATAGCTATATATTTTAGTCACTTTTAGAGATGATTCAGGAATATAAAGAAAAACATGAAAATTAAGGCTAGATGCTTAAAGATGTTTAATATCTCTGTGCTTGGAAGTTACGAGGTTTATTTTTGTTAAGGCTTATGGGCGGATCAGAGCCATCACTACATTGTGTGTCTACCGACACGGAGTATAACGCACTGGATCCTATGATTCACTATTGGCTGAATATAAACATTGGGTGTTACCTGGAATAAAACACAAGGGAAGACGCTAGGACAAGAGAGAGAGAGAGAGAGAGAGAGAGAGAGAGAGAGAGAGAGAGAGAGAGAGAGAGAGTAATTGAAGGATATATCTAACTCCACCTCTTCGAAAGTCTATCAGGAGTTGACTTTATTTGCTTAAAAAGTATACAGATAGATAGATAAATAAATAGATAGATAGATAAAAAGATATATAGAAAGATAAACATATAGATGGATAAACAGATAGATAAATAGACAGACAAATAGATAGATAGATAGATAGGCAGACAGATAAATATAAACAGATATATAGACATTGATATATATGCTGCTGGTACTGTTAATATATTCATGGTCGGAATCACTCAAGCATTCTGTTCCAACAAAACACCAAACGATTTTTTTTTTCAGCTAAGCGTGTAAATATTGGTACTGTTAACTCTTTAATGGTCGGTGGAATTCCAAAACTCTACTCCGGTCATCGCCAGACAATTTCATTCATCTGACAGTGAGTCATACGAAGCAGTGTTAATATTGGTACCGTTACCCGCCATATCTGGGACAATCCTAGCAGTCTATTCCATCTAAAGCCAAACGGTTTTATTTAGCTGAGAGTGAGTCACGGGAATTTAAGGCTTAGTAATAGAAAAAATGGAAACTTTTGGCGTAGGTGAAGTAGCAAAAAGAAAAGAAAAGAAAAAAAAAAGGTGCGGTATCGGGAAAAATGGAAACTGATGGCAGGGGCGAATCGGAGTTGGCTATCGAGAAAAGAGAGGATTTTATTCGCTGAAAAAATAAAGTCCACAGAGAAGTGCAACCTTTCGTTATGGGAATGTGTCAGGGAGGAAGAAACCAAAGGAACACTAGGGTAAATGGAAGGGATGGTACGGTAGTCAGAGGTGGGTATCGGAAAAGGGGATATTATGCACTGGAAGAAGAGGGTTAACAGAGAAATACCAGCTATTGGTGAAGGTAGACATGTGGCATGGAGTAGGATGAAGGAGCCAGAAATTAGGCTGTTGGGAGCAATGGAAGGGATGGCACGGGGGAATCAAAGTTGTACGTCAGATAAACAGGGATATTTTGCTTTGGCAGAAAAAAGATGTTAATAAAAATGCCATCTATCGTCTAAGAGGCAGATGTGACAGGGAGCAGCAGGAAGGATCCAACCGTGGGGTATTTGGAAAAACGGATGGGATCGTTCGGGCGAACCAGATGTGGATGTCAGAAAGAAGAGAATACTATGCACTGGGACACAAAAGTTAACACGGAGGTGCAAACTTTCGGGATGGGTGAAAAAATGGCAGGGAGAAGCAGGAAAGAAACAGGAGCAAAGCACTGGGAAAATGAAAGGGAAGGGACGGGAGTATGTAAGGCGAATGTCAGAAAAAATGGGAAATTATATACCAGAAGAAAAAGTTGAAAGATGCAATGACTGGAAAGGTTGAAGATGGGGCTTGGGGTAGGAGGAAGAAGCAAAAGTTTGAGAACTGGGAAAAATGAGAGAGGTGGTACCAGGGAATCAGAGGCGAAGGTCAGTCAAAAAAGGGTATTATGCACTTGAAGAAAAAAATAATTAATAGGGAAATGCAAAATGTTGGCGTGGGTGAAGCTGGGACAATGTGCAGCAGAGAGAAGCCAAACGCGGAAAAATGGGAAAAATTGGAAGGGATGTAACGGGGAAATCGATGGTGGGTATAAAGAAAGGAGAGGATACTCGTATTATACGCTGAAAGAATAATGTTAACATCGATCAGCAAACTTCGGCACGAGTGAAGATGTGGCAGGGAGCAGCAGGGAGGACGCAAAGATGGAGTATTGGAAAAAATGAAAGCGATATTACGGTGGAATCAAAGGTGGATGTCGGAAAAGGAAGAGATAATATGCAATGGAAGATAAAGGTTTACAGAGAAGGGAAACTGTCGGTATGTGTGAAGATATGGCATGGAGTAGGAGGAAGAAGCCAAAACGCTGGGTACTGGGGAAAATGGTAGGGATGCTGAGGTGTAATACGAGGTGGATATCGAGAAAAGAAAGAATATTATACGCTGAAAGAATAAGGTGAACACTGAACAACAAACTATCGGCATGAATGAAAAATGTGTCAAGGAGTCGGAGAAAGGAGCCTGGAGGTAAGGCACTGTGAAAAACGAAAAGGATGTTACGATGGAATCAGAGGTGGATGTGTGGCGGGAGTGTTGGTGAGGCAGAAGTCCAAATCTGACAGCGGTGCCAGGGTAAGGGAGCAACACAATCCCTGCCATGATATGAGACCCGAGCCATCCTTGTGTCCTCCCTCTCTTTGTTCTCGTCCCCAGTGTTTACTCTCTGGCCGGGTTGATATTGTGGTGTTGTTCCTCTGTGATATTTTTTCGTCCCCGTGCAATAGCGGAGAATGAGGTGGCCAGATATATCCGGCCACGGGAGAATCGACCATGTACGTACCACAACATTTTAAAGATGAAACTGTGAACAGCAGTTCTGATATATGAAAAAAAAAAAAAAAGTATGACTCTCTCTCTCTCTCTCTCTCACACACACACACACACACACACACACACACACACACACACACACACACACACAAACACACACACAAACACACAACACAAGACTAAGAGCCAGCAAAACTTGTCCCTTCTTAATGAAACTGAAGGACCAGAAAAGCAAAAATCAACTTGAAGATCCGTCATGTCTGAACTATTTGGAAAATTCTGGTGATTAGTCTTTCGAGCCAAATCCCACAGTAATTAAGAGACTTGGAAATACGGTAGGGTTTACAGCGATAATATATATATATATATATATATATATATATATATATATATATATATATATATATATATATATATATATATATATAATCTCAAATGTTATCAGAAACATGCCCTGTAGGCATTCGTTATAAAGCTAGAGGAAACAGTATGATGTGGATATTAGACTTTCCATTATCTATAAATTGGTTGTTAATAATTTATTTCTCTGTTCATTCAGATACTTTATATATTTTCTTCAAAAGAAGTACGGCCAAACAAGCTAAAATATCGGTGACATAATGGAACTTTCTGAAGTACATCATATACAGTAAAGCTGTCTGGCGCGGAGTGTGTTCGACAGCTATATTTCTGGGATGAGAAAATATCAGTGACTAAAAATACTGATCAATCTGCCTTACCCAGTGAAGTATTTTAATGTTCTAGCCTTATCAAGAATGTAACATGAAGAACCAAGCCCTCTTGGCCACACGACCTGCCTTATGGCAGCGTGATTGTCATGCTGGCTTCGTAACCAGCGACTAAATGTGCGGGAGTTTAGAATGCTATGTTACTTTCTGCATTGTTTCTCACGTTACCTCTACGGTAGATGGAATACATTTTCTCACTTTCCGGTTACAGAGAAGTGAGTTTTTTTCTTCACTCTGCTACAACACTGCAGGGGGTATCTTTCCTCACTCTACTGTTACAGTGAAGGGAGCATCATTTCTCACCCTACTGTTACAGAGAAGGGAGTATCATATCTCATTGTACAGTTATACTGGAGGGAGTATCGTTTATCACTCTACTGTTACACTGGAAGGATTGTGGTTACAAGGATGTCGTGGATGTGCATAACATCCCTTTCCGATGACGCATTTCGCTGGTATATTTACGCTACTTAAGATGGTTTCATTGGTCTCATGAAAGGCTTCTCTTATTGAAGACGTTAATGCAACTGAATCCAGTCTTTCCAGTTCAGTAATTCGGTCTAGAGCAAAATATAATTGCATGGCGTTGGCAAAAATAAATAAGACCACAACAAGCATGCTCTTTACTGCTAAACTCTCGAGGCTTTTGGCAAAGAAGAGCCAAAAAGGCTTGAAAAGACCTAAAACTATCAATCTTTGAATCAGGCTTGTTATTCATAAAGAATCTTAAAGTATTTTAAAAATTTTAATTAAAATATGTGAATAACATTTGTCGTATTTATAAGAACCTTTAACATAAGGACCCTTAACTAATATGAAGGCCATTATATTATATTCACAAAAAACTACATTATTAATAAAAATTTTCCTCCTAAGAATCTTTGTGAATGGTTTAAACACATGGGAATCATGGGGGGAGGGTTCAAGTAAGGAACCTGTAACAGTTCTAAAAGTTCTATGGGGCCTGAGAAAGGGCTGACTTCAGGCTGGTTCCTTAGTAGATGATTCAGTAACTAGGTAACTCATTGACATGGCGTTTCTAGCCCGGTCCATAGGAGGGCCTGGCAAAAATACGCTTCTGAAATGGAGAGGTGAGCTCATAAGGTGGATATGTGTCCTGTGTTCCTTGGCCGATTCATGTATTTCGGATAATAATGATAATAATAATAATAATAATAATAATAGTTACAACAATAATAATAATACTTACACACACACACACACACACACACACGACACACAACAGTATCTTCCAGAATATTTAGCAACAATACAAATACGTCCATTTTTCATCTTCTGTGTATTCGTCTATGTATCATCCAGTCCTTTTTCCCCAGGAGTGAAAGGACCCCTGTCGAGGCCCATACGTCTGACTTTATGGTTAAAATACTCGTCGTCTCTCCAGAGTTGAGCTACGTGTGCGAAAACCCCAGCCTTGTCAAATCCTTATTACCCACAATGGCCTGAGTGCCACAAGCCACTAGACCTCCAACCGTCCCTTTGCAGGCTATACTTATGCTTACAACTCAACACAGTTATTTGGTTTCTGCGTTACAGGAAACATTTGGCATATTACTCAGTATGCAGTCACAGAAAAGTGCTATATCGAGTGAGTGGATGGTATTTCTAAATAGTATTTTATACTCAGATTGTAAGAACCATACAGATTAGTGCTTATAAAGATAATTGATTATCCTTAAAACGCTTGTATCAGTTCACTGTCATAAGAGAATAATATGTATACACAGCATATCTCTGGCGTCCGATGTTTTTGTCGGATGCTGTTTTTGAAAAAGTTTGACCTGATTCTTTTCCCCGATTGCACCGATTGATTCTTATAAATGTTGTAACTGACGTCAATAGAAGAAGGCCTTTCAGGATGAAATGCTATGCAATGAAAATTTTTGAAGGTGCTCACTGAAGGCTTCAGTGCCTATAGGCTGTAAAAGATTTAGTAGTTTGCCGCAGTTATCATACACCCATAACACTTCCCCTAAGCCATCTTTAATTACGTTGTAAGCATGCATGGATTTCATAAAGTTATTATAGCCCTTGTGCTCTGGCTGTTAAAATACACAAGTCAGAGTATCGGCCATCATCATGTTTGATCGCCAAGCAGTGACTAGAGCCTTTTTGATCAAATAATATCGACGATGGAAATAGGTTGATCATCTAGCCACCAGCTCGCACTCCTTCAAGGGGGTCAAATTGTATTGCCTGTTACAGTTACCTTTTCGCGTGTTCTCTTCTGTCTACATTACCCTAGTTATTTCGTCCACAAATTTACCCTCACTCCACAAACCACTCACCAGACAATGAGATATTTTCCCTTTCTTCTCATTGTTCTTCCAAATACAGTACATTACCTACAACGCTCAGTAGTCATTGCCCGATACTGTTTGCGCACACCTGAGTCGCATTGATATCTGCACCAGGGACAGGATCCCATTGCCACCTGGTGTGTCCCCCAATGATGGACGGAGGAGCGCCTCATACATACATGAAGTACCGTCCCCTTACAGATATATAGAGGTCCACCGAATATACTGAATAAGGTGACACAAAAATTACATCACAACAAAAACTATGTGGCAGGGAGATGAGAATATTGGTCACAATCCCACAAACCAAACATGAATTACACTAGTAATGATTTTACGGGCTTTCTTGATGGACCATCGTCTCCTAAAGGTCCAACCACACTACCTCCTGTTCTTACGGGCAGTGTGCCACCGAAAGACAGTAGGCACAGTCTGGGCAAATCAGAGACCAGGACATTAAACAAATTGAAATCCTAAGTCTACAAACTTGATTCCTAAGTGGCTATTAGAAAACATTAGTTGGGATATTATAGGTCTGATCGAAATCCGCAGAAAAGAAGAAAATTTTTAATTCAGCTCCTGGACAGCAACCACCAGTTTTACTGCAGACGAAGGCAGATTGAAAAAAAAAATGATATAGGTTTCTAATTAACAGAAATCTTCCAGAGAACATTATTTGATTAATCAGTATATCTAACAGAGTAGCATTGATGTTAACTAGACTAGGCTATGTAAAATATACAGCATGAAGTCATACAAGTGTATGCATCGATTCCTCAAAGCACAGATGAAAAAATTGAAACATTCTATGACGACGTGTCCCAAATTATGGAAGAGGAAAAGGCCAGATATACGATAGGCATGGAAGACTTCAGTGCAAAAGTTAGCTACTTGAAGAATGCAGAAGCATGTGTGGGAACATTTGGAGTAGGAGAGAGGAATGGCAGACGTAAAATGGTGATTAATTTTGCTGAAATGTACAACATTAGAATTGGGAAAACATTCTTCCACAGAAAAACAGTGAGAAAATTGACCTGGAGAAGTCCAAATGGAGAAACAAAGAATGCAACTGACTTCAAGCAGCAGATGAGAACGCGATCAGTAATGTCACAGTTATCAAGTAAATATAGGAAGTGACCAAATAATGGTGGGTTACGCAGCCAAATTCAATTTCGGAAGTGGAAGGAAGAAGTTGGTTAAAAATAAAAAGGTATGCCGAATAAAAGGAAGCGAAGACAAAGCTGCCTTTCAGTTAGACATAGAGAACGGATTTCAGGCTGTAAGCTGAGCTGAGTGTGGCACTGAGGAATTGAATGATAGACTAACAACGTGCCAAGAGACTCAACGGAGGTACTAGGGAAAGTTAATACAACCGGAGCCAACAAATATTAAAAAATATCCCTCGAGCTCATGAAAAGAAGAACGGTGATGAACCTAAAAGTAAAGATTATAAAGAAAGAGGAGAATTAAATAAGTTTATTAAAAGAGAGAGAGAGAGAGAGAGAGAGAGAGAGAGAGAGAGAGAGAGAAGAAGAAGAAGAAAAAACAAAGAGAGAAACATGGATCGCATAAAAAAATCACAAAAGAAAAAGAAACATGTCCGAAGCCAAATGACTCTAGAAAAGCAACAAATCATATCACTGAAAACCAATAATGATCAAGTCATTAAATGCAGAGATAGGATGGTGAAGAGGGTCGAAGAATTTTTCAAAAAACTGCATTCATAAAAGACATTCGCACCAACAACTATCTTTACAGATAACACATGAAAATCCCAGAAGTAATACCAGATGAAGTAAAATTAACTCTTAGAGGTATGAAAAGAGGAATGGCCCCAGGAGAAGTTGGAATAGTAATATATTTACAGTACTGTCGGATGCAGGAGCAGAAGTTAAAATTCGACTCGCCTACTTATTTACGCAATGTATAAAAAAGAAAATTTCACAAAAATGATGTTAATGAAATTATTATTTTGCTTAAAAAGGGGCAACTCAAAAGATCTGAGTAACTGCCGACCTATTAGCTAATTATCAGTTATTCACATACTCTTCACAAAACTTCTTATGAACCGAATAACAACAATTTTGGAAGAAAACCAACTTCGCGAGCAAGCAGGATTCCGAGGCGGGTATTCAACTGTTGATCATCTTCACACAATGGCTCAGCTACTTGTGAGGACTATACAGTATAATAAACCACTGTGCTAAAGTTTTGTCGATTACGAAATTACTTTCGACTCAGTGGATCATATACTGGAAGCAATTATAAATTTATTGCGGTATAAAGAAAGAAAAGAGAATATTGTAAAACTGTCTGATAATACATACAAATAGCGAACTGCAACACTTAAGTTACGGACAGACTCAGAAAAAAAATAAAGATTGAGAAAACAGTGCGTCAGGGCAATACATTTTCACCAAAATTATTTACAGCATACCTTGAAAACATTTTCAGGAAACTAGATTGGGAGAGCAAAGGAGTAAACATTGATGGAGAAAACTTAAATCATTTAAGATTAGCAAATGACATTGTCCTAATGTCATAAATGGCAAAGACACTGCAGTAAATGTTAAAAGTACGAAACAAAGAAAGTCTCAGAATAGGGCTAAAGATGAACGGGAGTAAAACTAATGTTTAATTCAAATTCACCAAAGAACGTTATCACAATGAATGAAGAAATCCTTGGAGAACTTGAGAAGTACTAAGAAGTTCTAATGGAAGACCATGAAAACGAAATAAAAAGACACATTACAATTAATTAGAAAGCTTTCGGTAAACATAGAGACATCATGGTAAGTAGTTTGCCAGTATGTATGAAACGAAAAGTATATAATGAATGTATATTTCCAGGTATGATGGATGGTTGTGAGACCTGGAAAATGTCAAATCAGTAGAAAATAAACTAATCCTTTCTCCAAAGCAATAGAAAGGTCAGTATTGGGAATGTCTTTCAGAGACAGGATGAGACCAACTTGGGTGAGACAGCAGACTAAAGTCAAGGACATTATAGATGCTATAAATAATTAGAAATGAAGGTGGGCAGGTCATGTAGCAAGAATAAGAGATAACGATGGAGCCAGAGGCTGAGTGACTGGACTCCAAGAGACTGTGAGCGTAGCAGAAAAAGGCCAGACAGGAGATGGAGAGATGATATAGAGAAGTTTGCGCGCAAAACCTGGCAGAGATTGGCTCAGTCAAGGAATTTGTGGAGAACCTTGAGGGAAACCTGTTTTCAGCAATGGAACTGCAATGGCTGCTGCTCCTGATGATGATGGTGATATTTTATTTCTTTCTTCATTCCACTGTCATAACACATTCAGCTTTCTGGCATACTTTCTATACAGAAGTTCCTTGCATTCCACTGATCTCTAATATTAATTTGTATACTTTGTCCACACCTTCCCATTCTTTTATCTTTTCCCACATATTTTCATGTCTGATAATGATACGTTCTTGGATATTAGACTCTTTCTACATAGCCCATTCAAAGTTGCCTTCTTTCTGTTGTCGTATATCCCATTCATCATTCTTTACACATTCAAACTTTTTTCACCGTTCATTCCAAAATCATTTACACATCGTTAAAAAAAGGCTCAAAATTATTATGTACCTGTTTTCATCTCATCTTATTCTAATATCTTTGCGCATCTCTTACATTCAGTGCATTCTCTGTCTCTCACATCCAGATTCATTTTCCATTCATCCCATCCATATTTTCGTGATCTTTAGAAGTGCTCTCTCTCTCTCTCTCTCTCTCTCTCTCTCTCTCTCTCTCTCTCTCTCTCTCTCTCTCTCATCTCATTTCTGTCTTACAAATCAAAACCCTGGTAACACCGTCAACTCTAAACTCTGCTGGTGACGTACAAGAGAGGAAGCAACTATTTACCTCTTGAACATGATGTAATTTTTCTTTAGTTCTTGCAGCCTCCTTTCTAAAGTTTTGGAGAGACCAAAGTTCATTTGTGTCCTCAATTCTCAAGCTACGCAGTGTCATGCATTCAGTTACATAGTTAATGCACCTTCTTAAGAAGTTAGGAGCAAGTTTGTGTGTGGATTATACATAAATCTAAAATATGATGGTAATGGCGCATAATCTTCCCGGTATTTTTTCTCTCAGAAGTTACCTGAACGTTTGCATTCTTGTATTTTGAAGATTAAACAGCCTAATTCCAAAATATACCCAGCACCGAACAATAAACTGGGTTAACCAGGTTCTCTGCAACATTCCTTTGCATTCTTTTTTCCCTGTGTCGCAAAGCTTGGCGCTAGGGAGGGCAACACGAGCTTGTCTTGTTTTTACTTGCATCAATTTACGCTGTCGATGAACGTGCTTGTTCTTTTTCCAGAAATGTGCAACGATAGCCTGTGATAATGTGGCCAGTGTAAAGGAAGAAGCTTCGACACTCAATCTGCAGTCATCTTTCTCAGTACGTTAGTTATGATCACTTTCCATGAAGTGGATAAAACAACCGTGCAAGTTGTTAAAAAAAAAAAAATCATAAACATCCTCAGACGAATTAAATCGCCTGGCGTTTGCTAAAAAAAAATGTTCTAAAACTGTACTGAATTTGAGATCGTAATGATATAAAAAAAAATAATAATAACCCTTTTTGGCAGCTAAGCCCATTTTCAGCTAAATACAGTTGACTGGGCATAGGGACAATAAAATACCATCGCAGTGTCGATCATGAGGGAAAAAATACATTTTCTATTTGCCACTCGGTGAAATTATTCTGTCTGGCAGGTGTATTTTTTTTTTTTTTTTTTTTTTTATGCGTCCGACTTCTGGGCATAGGCTTCACAGCCTGCTGTCAAGGCCCAGTAGTCCTCCTACATACCATACATCTCTCTACATGTCACCACTTCGGCACTAACACCCAACGGCCATATTGAATACATGCTAGGGCTGTCTCATACAAGACTGGTGTATTGATATTAGCGGGGGTACTTTTATGACATGTCGGCGGGTTATCTGGTAGATCAGGAAAGTCTGCTTTTATGAAATTCAAATCCTTAAACTGTTCCCTGCCCCAGCCGGGATTCGAACCTGGGTCCATCAGGACTGCAGGCCGCCTCTCTACCGATTCAGCCACCGCACATCTATAAAACAAAACAAATATGCAGTTGATGAGAACTTGAATACCCGGTAAATGACTGACCCATGTCACCTGGCATGCCGTTGATAGTTTTCCTTTTATTGAGCTTTCTCTTTTCTTGTTTTCTGATCCATAACCCAGCCCATCGTTACGCAGATAATTGGTCTGGGCAAAGATATACTATAATTCTACAGGCTGGGAACAATGTGCTGAGGTCGAAAAAGAAGGAGGAGGCAGCCCGAACTCCCGAGGCTCTTTCTTCTGGTTGTTACAAGTGTTAAAATACATCATAGGCAAATTATTTTTTTTGTTACATTTTGTAGTTGTAATGCACAGATTGGTATAACCATTTTGTCTTTCAAAATGAAGTTTTTGTTTGGATATTTTATTTTTACTTTTACAGGTTTGTGGCATCCATTTTACTGTACGCCGTGTCATGTTTCAGATACTAACACTGACACCTTCATGGATCTAAGATGGACAGAATGGAATTAGCGTCTGGGGTCTGATTTAGGAGCCGCCTTTTTGTTATTGCCCATCACGTATAAATCTGGCCAACCACTTTTAAAAGTTGCTTTTCACAGAAATCAAATGGTTGGCTGATATAACATTTCGTCTCCATTTTTATCATGACCATATTCACTTGTAGGGATTAACCGTTTCCTACGAGCAGTGGAAAAGGGACTGCTGTAGAAAATGTGCGGATTGCATGGACTGGACCGGAAAAAAAAAATCAGTGTAATTCGCGGCACATGAGTAATACTGGAGTCTGTTCTCGAAGATATAGTCCAGGACCTTAACGCACTTGTAAGGGGATAACAATTTTTTCGTCCGTCCGTCCGTGTGTGCGTGTTTGGGGGTCAGATGAATCCTCTCCACCTGACGGTGTACTCCTAGCTTCTCTAAGGTCACGATGATCCCAAATGGCATTGTTTACAAGAGTCGAAGCATAACGCTGGTATCGCTGTTAATGGCGTTCAAAGTCCATAATTTGTCCTCAGTATAATTTTGATACAACCTACTGGGAAATAACAAAGTGCAAATAATAATAATAATAATAATAATAATAATAATAATAATAATAATAATAATCATCATCATCATCTTCATCATCATCATCTAATCCTTTGTTGTCCCACGAGGAGCGTAGAAGCCCGAGGCTAGGCAAGCTGGTCCTGACATTTAAGATGAGAGTGACCAGCCTCACTCATCCCCGAGTGGCATTACGTGAGCAATAAAACCATCCTCCCCTTGGATATAAGCCGACACAGGCCGACTGCTGTTGGAGCGCCTTAATTACCCACTAAACCATCAGGCGCCATAGTTTGGTTATAGGGTTGCCATCCAGCATAGTAGATGGTTACAGGAAACCATTTAGCTTGTCACTCACTGAAGAGTCACCCATAGACAGAAGGAGGAGGAAAGGAAGATGGGAAAAAAGACATAAGAGGAAGGAAGGAAGAGAGGAAAGGGCAGCTACCCGAGAGCAGCACTACATCGAGTGAATGGATGGTGAGCGCCCCCATCTTCAACAAATAATAATAATAACAACAATAATAATAATAATTATAATAATAATAATAATAATAATAATAATAATAATAATAAATAAATAAATAAAAATGACGATAATAATTGTGACAGTAGTAGTGCAGCAGCAGCAGCAGAAGCAGCAGTAGTAGTAGTAGTAGTAGTAGTAGTAGTAGTAGTAGAAGTAGTAGTAGTAATAGTAGTAGTAGAAGTAGTAGTAGTAGTAGTAGTAGTAGTAGTAATAATAATAATAATAATAATAACAAAATAAATAAGTAAATTACTACTCGCCTGTGTCGCTAACTCACTGGGTGGTGAAGGCAGGCGATGAGGTGAATAGGAAGGCAAGTAGTTAACTAGGCAGGGAGGTAGATAAATAAGAAGGTAGGTAGAATGGCAGATGGGTAGTAAGGTAGGCATACCGGTAGGCAAGAAGGTAGTGAGGCTGGCCGGGAGGTAGGTATGACGTTCGGCAGGGAGGTACTGTAGGCAGGAGTGTAGGAAGGCAATTAGAGAAACGGGTGGGTAGGTAGGTAGGTAGGTAGGTATATAGGTAGGTACACAGGAATATAGAAGGGAAGTATGTAGGGAAGTAGCCAGGAAGGTAGGGAGTTACTTCAGCAAGGAGGTAGGTAGACAGGTAGGTACGTCGGGTAGAGGCAGAGAGGTAGGTTGGTAGACTAGAAGGTAAGTACAGTAGAAAGGGAGATGGGGAGGGAGGTAAGCAGGCAGATATGTGCTTGTAGGTAGGTAGGGAGGGAGAGAGACAGGTAGGGAGGGAGATAGGCAACGGGGTGAATAGGGAGTAGGGTGGCTCCGTAGGCAGGTATAGGTAGGAAGGGAAACAGGCAGGGAAACAGCCAAAGAATAAGGGAGGGAGACGATCAGGGAGGCAGGTAGAGAGCTAGGCAAGGAGATACTGAAGGTCGGAAGAGATGTAGGTAAACGGAGAAAAATGGCAAGAATAAGTGCAAATTAATCCTTTACTTGCTAATTAATTTATCGTTTAATATCTCTTGGTAAAAGAATCATATGTCAAAAAGAGTGTCTTGAAAATCTGAGGTCATCGCTTAACAAAAAATCCACTGCACACGGCAAGGATTATATAAATCTTCGTCTTCTGGACTCTTGCGTTGCAGCAGATAGAGATAACTGATAACAAAAGAGAGGAGGGAATGCTTAAACCGTATGGTCATTTGGAGAGAATAAGTGAATGTACAACGGTGAATGAGGTAATTGTGCGTGAATTTGAAGGTGGTACGAGGCATGTTAGACCAAAAAGAAGGTGGATGTATGTGGCAAATATGTGTATGAAAGAGAGGGGTAGTGAAGGTGCTAAAACTGGTGGACTGACATGCAACCGCGTTGGTTGGATGAGATATATTACATGAATCACATGACAAAGACATAACGTGCCACCCTCCGCTTGTTGCCTTGTAGTCGCAAAGCTCATAGGTCCGAACCCAGGGCTTCTCCCTTTTCTTAACTTTGAAAATGCTAAGTTACGTCCATTCTACTGCATCTTATCCTGGGGGCAGGTAGGGTTCAGCAGCCATGGATTGTTATAAAGCAGTGTGGCATATCATTTTAATCCTTGGACCACCAGGCAAAATATCTAGGTACACAACCTTGGAAGCCAATTATTGTAAGTTGGGAATCCGAGATGACATCTAAGATGGCTGCCATATCCATAAATGCTCATAAATCGGCCATAATTTGCAGTAATTAAAAGTGTAATACAGGTTCTTTAAGGTTCTTTGGGACAAAGAATTCATTTTTGATAATTTCAAAGTAATTCGACAGACCTTAATCTGTAAAATCAACTACTGTAAGCTTGAAATCCAAGATGGCGTCTAAGATGGCTGCCATATTTATAAATGTTCATTAGTTGCTCATATATTTTACACTAATTTCAGTGTAGTAAAAGTTTTCTAAGGTTTCTAGGGATAAGGAGTTCATTTATGATAAGTTCTAAGTAATTTGACGTACTTATTTAGTGGTAGACAATATGGTTTTCTCCACGAAAGATCCACCATTGACATACTCAATCTCTTAACTCATACCATCCATCAATCAATTGATCTTTTTGGAGAAACTCATGCAGTAGCTCTTGATATCTCTAAAGCTTTCAACAGAGTATGGCACCGTTCCCTGCTGTCCAAACTCCCATGCTATGGACTAACGTCTTTTGTTCCTTTGATTTCTTCATATCTTAGTGACAGGAAAATAAGAGTAAAAGTAGATGATGTATATTCCAATTTCCACTCAGTTAACGCCGGCGTGCCGCAGGGATCAGTTCTGGCAACAACCCTGTTTCTGGTTCATATTTATGATCTCTTATGTCACCCACAATCCCATTCACTTATATGCAGATGACTCAACACTACATAGTTCATACACACTCAGACACCCATTTACAAAGTCTAATATCTCTACCTCTCAACTCAGTACAGCCATCTCCATAAATCAAGATCTATCTACGATCAGTGAATAGGGACAAAACAACCTTTGTCTCTTTTAATCCTAGTAAAACTAAATATATACAGTTTACTGATAGACAGATATTGCCAGATTCGTACATTACCTTTAGTGCTACTAATATTCCCATCTCCAAAAGTATTGAAATTCTTGGCGTCTCACTTAACAGTGCCCTCAGTTGAACCTCTCATGTCAGATCACTTGCTAAAACCGCCTCAAAGAAACTTGGATTATTGTACAGAGTCCGTAACTTCTTTGCTGATGAGCAGTTAACTATAATTTATAAGAGTCATGTGCGCTCTCAACTTGAATATAGCTCACCCTTGTGGAATGGTTGTGGAGTGGTTGCATTAAGACAACTAGACAAAATTCAGAACAAAGCTGTTAGAATCATTAACAACCCTGTCATTACATATAAACTACCTCCCCTGCAAGTAAGAAGGAATGTTGCCTTCCGTGCATTATTTTACAGATATTTTTTTGGCAAATGCTCAGACGAAGTTGCGTCCATGGTGCCACCTCTCCATGCCTTCCCTCGTGCTACATGGGCATCTGGTAGCGCTCATGACTGGAATGTCACTCAGCCATATTGCAGAACTTCTGCCTATCAGAATTCTTTCATTCCCCGAACTGCATCTCTCTGGAATTCGCTTCCCCAGAGTTGTTTCCCTCCAAATTTCAACCCACAGCTGTTCAAGTCTAACTGTTACAGATATTTTATGAACGGAGGACGCCAGTAATCTGGTGTATGGACTGTTTTTTTTTTTTATTCATTTGTTTTTCCTTCCTCCGTTCTGTTATTTATAAAAAAAAAAACTTTTAGCTGTAATTACCTTCCATCCTTATTTAATGAGGATGGCACAATGCAAGCATGTGGAACAGTATCAAGTCCTGCGAAAGCTGTAAAGGAGGATACAGGCATAAACAGTCGTGAAAAGTTGCCACCGTTCAACAAAGCATGTGCATTAGTGATCCATGTCATGCTCTTGGTTCATCGTTTGTCATTTGTGAAAGATGAAAAGGTCTCTGCCATTGCACTTAGATACAAACAACTTAAACAAGTAGTTCTCAGTGAAGTCCCAGCTAGTGCAGTGGCTGTTCACCCGCGTTTTGATCCCTACTTAAGCCCAAGTATGAACGAAGCAAAAAGACAGATGAGGACCGGCAAACCCAAAACAGTAAAAATATTTGATGTGTCTGACCAGCACAAAGCACCAGATCCTTCAGAGTTCTTTGCTTGTTCTACAAACAAAGCGCTGTTAACCAGGAACTAAAGGCCAGACAGGAGGTGGAGAGATGAGATAGAGAAGTCGCATGCAAATCGTGGCAGAGATTGCTTCAGTCAAGGAATTCGTGGAGAAGGTTGGGGAAGGCCTTGGTTCAGCAGTGAACTGGAAATTGACGATTTTATATACTGGTATATATATATATATATATATATATATATATATATATATATATATATATATATATATATATATATATATATATATATATATAATTATGTACACTAAAGTCAGGGTTCCAGGGACTTGACAGATTTCTGGATCAATGCATGGCGCAGTTCGCTGGGAATGTTGTTTATGGTTCTCTCAGTTTTGTTGCTGTTTCCCTCAGTATTTTCTGTGTTGAAAAGAATAGTAGGATGACAATGATTATAGCCTATGTACTGTGATGATGAACTGCACAATAACAGTCACTCGCGAAAAACAGTGCAGTATGTCCGTTCTTGTTTACTTCCTTCCGTACCATCCCCTCCTGCCAGACTGGAGTGACCAGTATCATCCCCTGCTTCAGTCCAGTGACCACTCTCCTCCTCTGCCGCTCTCACGGCAACCTCTCCTCTCAATCCAGCCCCTCTCCACTGTTGACCATCTCCTCTCTCTCTCTCTCTCTCTCTCTCTCTCTCTCTCTCTCTCTCTCTCTCTGTATGTCTGTCAGTCTGTCTGTCTGTCTACCTGTATGTATGTATATCAGTATGTATGTCTGGTGTCTGCATGTCTGTCTGTCTATATGTATGTATGTATGTATGTCTGGATGTCTGCATGTGTGTGTGTGTGTGTGTGTGTGTGTGTGTGTGTGTGTGTGTGTGTGTGTGTGTGTGTGTGTGTGTTTGTATGTATGTATGTCTGTCTTTATGTATGTGTGTCTGTCTGTCTGTCTGTCTGTGTGTCTGTTTGTATGAATGTCTGTCTGTCTGTCTGTCTATCTGTATGTATGGCTATGTATGTTTGTCTGTATGTCTGTCTGTTTATATGTATGTATGTTTGTATGTATGCATGCCTACCTTTATGCATGTTTGTATGTCTGTATGTATATATGTATGTATTGCATCTCTCTCTCTCTCTCTCTCTCTCTCTCGATATTGACAACGTTCTCCCTCCGCCTCCACTCCACTCCATCCCTGTCTTCTTTAATACCATCCTCACATAATCTTTTTTCCTTCACTCTCTTTTCTTTCATCCCCCTTTTACCAAAATTTCACACATTTTCCAGACTTTGTATAACATAATGGTCATGCACTTATCCATGGATCGAAAAGGAACATGTAATCTGTTGTATCTACGGGCGTAATTTGTTATATATATATATATATATATATATATATATATATATATATATATATATATATATATATATATATATATGAATATATATAATTTTTCTATGCAAGAAAGAAGGAACCAAAGGCCAGGGGCCCGCAAACCGTTCCTTTAAAGAAAAAACAAAAACAATACAAAAGAGAGCCAAATCCAAGAGATGCCTGGACACACTGCGTTTGAAAGACTGGAGATCACAGGAAGTAGGACATACAGACAGAGGGAGACAGTTCCAGAGCTGACCTGTTGCATAAATGAAGACTGGGAGTAACAGACAACTCTTGCATTAGAGAGCTGGACAGAAAAGGGATGAGAATTTGTTGCTAGATGGGTGCTACGCACCCGACGTAGAGGTGGAGGGATGCCAGCAGGCAGTTCAGAGGAGCAGCGACTATAGAAGTAGCGATAGAAAAGAAATAAAGATGCAACAATGAGGCGAAGAGACAGAGGTTGAAGCGAGCCAGTAAGAGAAGGAGAGTTCATGAGACGAAAGGCCTTTGACTCCACCCTATTGAGAGAGCTGTATGTGGGGAGCCTCCCTACACATGAGAGTTGTGCTCTAAATAGGGGCGAATAAAACCCGTGTATAAACTCAGCAACCTTGCAGGGGTTAAGAAGGTACGGAGTCGGCTTAGCACACTTAATCTCTTGGAAGCAGATTTTACCAGAGATGCAATATGATCTTTTCAAGATAAGGCCCGAGTGAATGAAACCCCAAGCATGCTCAAGGATGATCCAGGATTGAGCTGGATATTATTAAACATTAGTGGATATATCTGGAAGATTGTGTCAAGTTGATAGGTGTAAAAACTAAGTTTTTGATGCATTAAAAACAAGATTATTTTTAGTCAGAGATATGGGCCAAGTCAGACATTAGGTTTGCCATAGCCTCATCCCTTGTTAGTTGAAGTAACTGCTGAGATGGACACTGCGGGAACCCAATGGAAAGGTGAAGGGTGAAATCATCAGTGTACAAGTGGATAGGGTTAGATGTACAGCTCAGAAGGTCATTGATGCATAAAAGGAAGAGAGTCGGTGATAGGACAGAGCCCTGAGGAACACCACTGTTCATCGATCTAGGAGAAGAACGATGGTCGTCTACAATAGCTGCTACAGAACAACCAGAAAGGAAGCTATGGATGAAGGCACAGATAGAAGGATAGGAACAGTAAGAGGGCAGTTTGGAAATTAAAGATTTATGCCAGACTCGATCAAAAGCCTTTCAGATGCCAAATGCGAAGGCAAAGCTTTCGCCAAATTCCCGAAAGGAGGATGACCAGGAGTCTGAAAGGTCGGTGAGAAGATCGCCAGTGGAGCGTCCCTGACGGAACCCATACTGACGACCAGAAAGAAGGTTGGGATTGGAAAGATGCTTTAAAATTTATCTGTTAAGAATTGACTCGAAAACTTTTGAGACACAGGATGTTAAAGCAACTGGACGATAGTTAGAGGGTTGGGAATGGCCACCCTTCTTTGGGACTGGCTGAATGAGAACAAACTTCCAGCAAGAAGGAAAGGTACAAGTTGAAGGACAAAGGCGGAAGAGTTTACTTAGGCAGGGTGTGAGCACAGAAGCACAGTTCTTGAGGACAACAGGAGGGACTCCATCAGGCCCATATGCCTTGCTAGTATTAAGGTCAGTGATAGCAGAAAGTACATCAGCTGAAGAAATTTTAATGTCAGCCATGAGGAAGTCAGAGGGGAGAAGTGATGGAGGAACAGCACCGGATTTGTCTAAGGTGGAATTGGAGGAGAAAGTCTGAGCGAGGAGATCTGCTTTATCAGTAGCAGAAATAGCTACAGAGCCATCAGAATAGAAAAGAGGAGGGAAGGATGATGAGGTAAAGTTGTTAGAAAGGTTTTTGGCAAGATGCCAGAAGTGGGAAGAATTCGAGTTGGAGAGTTGAGAGCATTTAGTACAGATGAAATTATTTTTAGCAGAGCGAAGAACAGACTTAGCGCAACTCCGGGCAGAAACATAAGCAAGATGTGGTTCAGGGGTGAGTTGGTTCTGGTACCTTTTATAGGCCCTCTCGTTGTTGCGGACTGCAGTAGAACAAGCGTGATTAAACCAAGGCTTTCTTGCATTAGTCAAAGGGTATGAGAAGGGAAAGTATGCTTCCATGCCAGAGAGAATAACCTCTGTAATGCGCAAGGCACACCCAGATGGCTCCCAGCCATTGGAGCAATGATCATTCCAGGGAAAACCAAAGAAGCACTGCCTGAGGACTTCCCAATCCGCAGCTCCAAAGGCTCCAAAGTGCCACAGTTGACATTTCTTTGGAGGGTCCACAGGCCATTCCGGAGCAATAGGACAGGTCAAGGTAATTAGGTTGTGATCGGAGGAGCCTAACGGAGATGAAAGATTAACAATGTATGCAGAAGGATTAGTTGTAAGAAAGAGGTCAAGTACGAGTATGTTGGAGCTCTCTCCAAGGCGGTCAGGGATAAGGGTAGGGTGCTGCACAAGCTGCTCTAGGTCATTAAGGATAGAATAGATGTAGGCTTGTTCACCAGGTGGATCAGTGAAAGGATAGGAGAGCCATACGTATATATACATATATATATCAATCAATCAATCAATCATTTCCCGTGGCACCCCACGGGATGCATAGGGTCTCAATGAACTCTCTCCACCAATATTTGTCTCTTGCCATCTCCTTCAGGTCCCACCAACACTCCTCTCCTGCTTCTTTTTTCATTGTCCTCAACCAGGTTTCCCTCGGCCTACCTCTACCTCTTCTTCCTCTAGCAATCCACTCTGGCACATCCTGTATTAAACAACCTTCTTTTCTGTATATGTGCCCCAGCCACTTCCAGCGAGACAGTCTCACATATTCATTAACTGGTTCCACTCTCGTTATATCCCTTATTCTTTCATTTGTAACTCTGTCTTGCCACTTTACCCCAAGAATCCTTCTCAGTATTTTATTCTCAAATCCTAATACTTTCTGATCAGTTGCAATTGTACTGTACCATGACTCATGCCCGTAAATTAAAATGGGTCTAACCATGGACTTGTAAATTTTCACTTTAGTATGTACCGAAAGCATATTATTATTCCAAACAGATTTCAACATTCCAACAGCTCGCCAAGCCTGGCTAATCCTCTCCTCAATTTCATTGTTTAATGATCCATTAGATGATACAATCGTTCCCAGATATTTAAAGTTTTCTACATTCTTCACCACATTATTTCCAATTACACAATCGATTTGGTTCTCCACGTTCATATTAATAATTTCAGTCTTTCCACAATTTATTACCAATCCCACTTTTTCTCCTTCCTCCACCAGACAATCGAGCACCCTCTGCATCTCGTAAATACTTCCGCATATCAGTACAATATCATCAGCATAGTCCAAATCCATCAGCTTCTTATTTTCTGTCCAGTTAATTCCTGCACCTGTTCTCCTTACAACCTTTTTCATAACATAATCCATAACCAGAACAAACAACAATGGCGAAAGAACTCCTCCTTGAATCACTCCTGACCTAACTTGAAATGGATCACTCAAAGAACCACCCACCATTACCTTACAAAAAGGACCTTCATGCAGGTTTCTAATAATATTTACAAACTTTTCTGGTATACCATGGAATCTCATAATTTTCAACATAGCTCCACGTGAAACACTATCAAACGCCTTTTCAAAATCCATAAAACACATGTTAAGTGGCATTTTCATCTCATTAGCTTGTTGCATTAGATGCCTTACAATAATATATATATATATATATATATATATATATATATATATATATATATATATATATGAGGCATGGCACATCAAAAGGGATCTAAATGCCATTTTTTCCATTTCGAGAAAATTGTGTCTAAAGTTTGGCGATGTTTAAACAAGTGTCATTTCCAAACCCATTGGAGTTTAATGTTCATATATGCACTGAAGCTTTATCAAGGACTTCTATTTCATTCCACGTGTAGTAACTGAAGGTATCAGTCATGTTTTTTGTAGAGGACCATTTTTTCCTAAATTTTCCAGGTTCAGTAGTGTAAGATAAGTTTAAGAAATTGACACTGCCAGCACTTTGGATGCGATTTTCTCATTTCACTCACTATAGAACAAGAATAAAAGGTATTGTGCATGATTCCTACCCAATCCTCACCCACATTATACTCCAGGTAAGTCCAGGTAAGTTAGGTAAGTCACCAGCCAATGGAAATCTGGGGCTGGCAAGCCGGAAGCTCCCACAAGTTTTCATTGGCCCGTACGCCAGTGGCAAACATTATTTTATTGAGAAAACGTGTGGCCTTGCTCAAAGCACGATTTACCCCTTTATAGTTTGTCTGACATTCCCATAGCCTTTGAGTCGCGAGTGGAAAAGTGATAAAAGTTACTCTCACTAACAGGATTCTCGACCCTACTGTTCATGCCGGATGGGTACCAAATCACTACCAGGGTAAAGAAGAAGGGTGAATAAAGTGATATATTCAGAAAAACAGATTTCGCCCAAAATGGCACTTAGCCACCTTCTGACGTGCTACGCCTCATATATATATATATATATATATATATATCTATATATATATATATATATATATATATATATATATATATATATATGTGTGTGTGTGTGTGTGTGTGTGTGTGTGTGTGTGTGTGTGTTTTATTAAGCTACCAAGAATCTCTCCCTACTTGCTGACTTAAATTGCCCTCAGTAACCTCTGTCTGTGTTTAGGCTTCTTGATGCTTTGTATAATCGCCTGGGGGGAACAGGAAGAAAATACAGTATGTTAGACGTCATTTGCATGAAGGTGTTGAGAGATTATGGGATGAATAAAGACGATGGCGTTGGAAGCCAAGAGGATGTACAGTACCTTCAAGAACATTAGTTGGTTTAATATTCCACCAGTTCCACTTCTTACTTCTCATTGATGCCGAAATTTCCTAAGCTGAGAAAGACAAGGTCTCTGCCCTTAGGCAACTCTTTGATTGTAATGCATCAGGTAGGTATGTTATGGACGTGTTTTAGGTTATAAAACAGAAACAGTGAAACATTAGGGGAACTTCTGACTATATATCAGGAGACATATAAACTGAAGGAAATATAAGGAAGAAACGAAGGGATATTGTCTGACAGGGGAGATAGAAAGGCCTAAGGGAGTACTACAGGAACCCAGTAGAACTGCAGTGAGCTATTGGTCATTCACATGTAATTTGTCTTAAGCCACTGAGAGGTACAGCTAGTATTCCTGGAGCTTAAATGATCTGTAAATTAGCGCCATGTTCATTTTATCGTGTGTTCTTTGATAAACCTTCCGTTTTCGAGCTGACACTCTCCTTGTTTTCTGGTCCTTACCTAAATCCATATTTGGGTGCTGCTGCTTCTGCTGCTGCTGCTGATGATGATGATGATGAGTGCCCCTTATATTAACCATTTAATTTTTAAATTAATTTACATAAAACGTTTGAATTTTTCGTAAAGAATTGTAAATTGATTCTGATATTAATACTAAAAATATTTAATGAATAATTGTTGCAGCCCGAATTCCCGTGATCCGCGCAGTCAACAAGTGTGTTCCACAATTAGTCCGTGTTTCTAGTCACAATTGTGGCATGGGCTGAGATTAGTAAGGGTGACAGTACGAGAAGGGTGATTTTATAGTATATCATTGTAACATTTGCGTCTGAAAGCGACTGTGAGGAGCCTCCTTGCGCTTTGCAGTTTTTCTAGTAATTTTAACATTAAAAAATCGCACAAATGTGTCACTCCACAAATGCAGATTCCACATTTTGTTGAAACATATCGAGAGGCGCTGAATGCGACTTGACTCCTCCACATTTTTATTTAATCAAATGAACAATAGCCATATGTATCCAGGAACACTGTGTAAGGGTTAATGCCACACTTGTGTTAGCTGCGTCGAATATACGAGATGCCAGGGAAAGTGTGACAACCTAACACTTTTTTTTTTTTTTTTTTTTACCTTTTTACATAGCAGACGTTTGAGTATAAATTAGTCAAACCCTTTCCTTAAGCACAGCAGCCTTGCTTTGGAAGCACAGTAACAGATGGAGTTAAAGTGGCTCACTTCCACCCTCATGCCACGATAGGTTGTCCTCCATTTGCAGACTGTTTTACGTAGCTTTTTGACAGAATAAGACTGAACCATGATACTATACCATTTTCCCAGAAATCCTTCGTGACTTGCAGTATATTCTACTGATAAACTAGCACTCGAGATAGAAAAATGACAGTTTTAGTCAAGGTTGAAGTGGAATGAGTGTATTCTAGCTACTGCGTGCTCATCGCATGTCATGAGAGTGAGGAGCTTCATGCTATACTATACAGTATCTAGAAGTACACTGAGTGGAGAGCATCTCTCCAACAAGGGCAACGTAAGTTCCAAACCACTCTTAATAATGGGTTAAGTTTTCACATCATTGAATAGGGTTTCGCAAACAGTGTTCTCCGGATGCAGAATCTGTAATACGATCTGAATCGGTCCCAAAAGTTAATCGATTGTTCCCTGGGACATGGGCTATCTACCCACCAAATTTGGTCCAAATCTCTCTTTTAATCTTGTTAACAGTCAAACAAACAAACAAACGGGGATGAAAACATAATCTCCTTGTCGCTGAGAATAATAGTAGTATGGTAATTAACGGAAAGCACTCAAAGATCACATACCTTCGCCGATGTCATTGAGATTAAAAAGGATCAGGATCCAGATCCGTGGATATAGGATTCGGATCAGGATCAGGATCCCCCCTCCCCCATATTTAATCAGTTCTTTCACGGTTCAAGGCACACCATTCCACAAAATTTCATTGAAATTCATTGAGAACTTTTGGAGATAGTGTGGGGGATACTCCAGATCCGGATCCGGATCCGGATCAGCCCCCAAATTTAATCATTTCTTCCTTGGCCCATGGCCCACACTTCCACAAAACTTCATCAAAATCCGTTCATAACTTTTTGGGTAATCCTGCTAACAGGCAGTTAAACAAACCAACGCGGGGTAAAACCTAACCTCCTTGGCGGAGGTAATAGTAACTCCCCTGTGTACACTTGGAACAGAACTGGTATTATCAAAATTTTGAGTAGGTAATACTCTACACATAACAGTAAAATCGTAATTATTTTGTAAATCATATACTCAGATCTGACACACGTTTCATGATACAGTCTTGGTCAATGGTCTCCTTATACGTCCGATGTTCGGACGCATTAACCCCTGGAATCTGATATTTTGCTTGTTTCTTGCCAACACCAGACGGTTTTGTTTATCTCATAAGAAAGACAATAGCAGTGAAAGGGTTAGTAAAATTTTATCTATTTTCTCCAGGTCAGAATGTTTTTCCAGATATTGATACAATCGTCTGGACATCCATTATCCAACCCAGGATTATCAATTTTCCAGTTCAGCATTACTTTATTTGAAGCACAAGGATCCATGGCCATGCTACTCTGTCCAGACATGCAAGGTGATATCGTCCAGTTGGTCCCATGAGCGGCATTACGTGATCAGTAATATCCAATCACCTCTTGGAATTAACCCCCTATGGGACACATTCTTTCGAAGCGCCACAGCTAACTGACCAACAGACGTTTAAAAATTGTTTGAGGGCAACCGGGCTAATACTTTACAACTTCACTCAGTACAACAACCAAAGCTTGCTTTCCCATCGCTCATCATGGTATAGACTCATGAGGCGGAAAGTACTAAAATAACAGGGTATCAATAATGTAACACACACACCGCAAACTCAGCCAGGAGACAGGGCGTGTGTGCTGGGCATTCCCCAGGCCCTGTCTTCCCCCTTACCTTATTCAAGACAACCACCACCAACCGGGCTACAGCAAGGCCCGGTCTCCTCTATATGAGGAGAGAATCAACAACAACAACAACAAATAATGTAATACAAACGTCATCACAGGTAAGTTAATAAACAAGACTCAGTCCACCTTGCTTAATGCCGGTTAATTTGGGATCTCATTTATTTTTATTTTCAGTTTTGTTTCAAGAGCGTGTACGGTTCTCCATGACTGCTACTGTACATCATCTATATTGTCTATTAAGCAGATGCATTGCTTTACATGGGAAGTGTAATGAATAAATAAATAAAAATAAAAGGAAAGAGGAATCTACGTGTTTACATGAAATATGACTGGAGATTTGTTGTGATGTCAAGGTGCTGTGAATCGATCAAATGGAAGAATTATACCTACCTATAAACAAGTTATTTATTGGGAAGACATTAGCATTGACCTGCCTTGGTTCCATTCAGGTGGGATCAAAACTGCTGTAATTTCCCAATAAAATAATACCATGTGTGTGTCTGTATGATATTTCCATGACTGTATTCCTTGCCATATTGAAAGGAGAGCTTCAGGGGATAGCAAAACAGGGGAGAGAACGTGAACTAGAACTGTCCAGTTGGGAAGACAGGGTATGAAAAAAAAAAAAAAGAAGAACAATAATGGAAAGGGATGAGGACGGAGGGGAGGAGGAGGAATGCGAGAATGTGAGTACGTGTAGTGCTTGTAAAGGGGAGCACAAGGCACGAGGAGCACAACACAGCACAACCGTGGAAAATGTAATAAAGGAGAACATAGCGCAACATGGCATAACAAAGCACAACACAGAACAGTACAGTACGACACAGCACAGAGCACTACGGCACATCACAATGCATACAACATACCACAATTTAACATAATAAACCACAACAAAGCAACACGTCTCAGTAGAGAAACACTACACAGCTGAAAAGAACAACACAGCAAAACAACACAAGACAGCAAAACACAACATTGATGAAAGATAACAGGAGGAGAAGAGGGAGGGCAGGAATGGGAATGGGCAATGGCCTATGGAGAAAACTAGAATCGTGGTGAGGATTGAAGAGGGAGAACATGTGTGAAACTGGTGTCCAGACGAGATGATTTTATTAGAAGACTCTTTGAATACAACAGATTGTCAATGGCAGTCCTTCAACAAATACACATCTGTCTCACACCATGTGATTAAAATGAAAAGAAAACAAAGAGGACTTGTACTCGTATGTGGATTATGTGTTTGGCATCACGTAAAAACAGAAAATGTTTGATGTAAGTGTACTTACTGTAGACACTGAATTTTGATGAGGCGAAATGGAGCACATGAAAAGGAAAGATCAAGTACATGTTAGGTATCTGTTTAATTACTTATCTATCTAACTATATATGTTATGTAAATATATATATATATGTATGTATGTGTATGTGTGTGTGTGTGTGTGTGTGTGTGTGTGTGTGTGTGTGTGTGTGTGTGTGTGTGTGTGTGTGTGTGTGTGTGTGTGTGTGTGTGTGTGTGTGTGTGTGTGTGTGTGTGTGTGTGTGTGTGTGTGTGTGTGTGTGTGTGTGTGTGTGTGTGTGTGTGTGTGACACACATATAATTGCACGAATACCCAACGCTGTGTCACGTTTGTGAAGTCGTCTAGTTGACGAGGTAAGCGGTCTGGCTGCCCATGTCGTGAAGTGGGCTACTAAGCTGGAATAAGAAACTAGAGACAATGCGACTTCGAGGTGATTTATAATGACGACATTAACACTCACAGACTCCTATGCTCACGTTCAGCTGAATTATACCATCAGATGTTGGTAAAGTAAATACTGGAGAATATGCGACAATGAATGAAATACTGGATTTATGAATAAGAAAATACGTCAAGATTGTGTCATTATCGCAGGTCTAAGTCTACCACATACTGAACTACTTAAACCGAGGGAATGAAGAGATTTTCAGTAATTCTTAGATGAGCTTTCCAAAGATGTGATTATATAGATTAGCAGTCACGGAGATCGTGTACTGTTTCATAATTATCTCATTTGATCCGAAGACGTATTTTAATCCTAATAAGTGACCCAGCAAACAATACGGCACTGTTTACACCAGGAAGGGTCTCCAGTAATGAAGGGATTAATGTGTGATGTATCTAAAGCCCTTAGTTCAAATTCTCTCAAAAGGCGAATAAAATCTACTGAATGTCGCAGGAAATAAAAATCATAGTGTGTGAAGCAGTTAAAATAGCCACATACTGCTCGGGCCCCACGAGCTGGACACACCTGGGCTATTTTCATCGTTTTTTCCCTCCTTGCCACTTTGGAGCGCCATGTTTTCTTGGTTCCCACTTAGCGCTCTCTTTCCCAAGTCCACCCACACCACTACCCTCACTCCTCGTCCCCTCTCCCTCCCTTTCACTCCACTTATTCCTTCATTTCCTTTTTCTTCCTCCTCCTTCATCCACTAAACTCCGCCCCCTCACCCTGGCTTCCCTTCTCTTCCTTCATATACTTCATCATCTTCGTCTTTCACTCTCCTGCGTCTCCCTTCCCATCCCTGCTCCTCCTTGGACTTCTTCCTCCTCCATTATCCGTGCTCTCCCTCCTCCTCCACACCTTTCTTTTTCTATCCACTCCCCTCCTCCCTTACCCTCCCTCCACCTCCTTTACATGACTGCATTTCAGTGGTTATCTTATTCTCATCTCGAACTGCCGTGTTCTGAATCTTGACTGAAATTCATCCTCGACAGATATTTAAAGTAGGTTGTGGTAGAATGTAATTTCGTGTGCTAGTGTAAGCTTGTGCCCTATTGGTTTAGAACTTTGACATATGCAAGGCGATCCTGTAGGGCGTAAAAATAAAAAGTGGGAGTTCTGAAATGTTTCTAAGGCATAATGCGAGATCAGCTGATCGAGTTGCGCAGAGAGTATTGTGATGGTTTGGGTATATGGATTTGATGTGAGAAGTGTAAGGCTGAGAGGAAGACCACGAATAAGATGGATGAACAGTGTGAGGAGAGCGTTAGATGTGAGATGAATGTCTGTTGAGCAAGGAAGAGTGGCTGTCGGTGATAGGGACGACTGGAGAGAAATTGTGAATGCATAAATGGTGACGCGGCCCCAACGGGATGTTCTCCAGCTTCTGGTCTGATCAACTGATCGGTCAGGTGAGGGGAAGGGGCTGGGTCCGTTATGAGGTGGCAGGGGTAAATTATCTCTGCTGTCTGGCCCTGCTGCTGATGTTGCTGAATTGCACTACGCAGTTGACCCTCATGCGGTGTGGTGCGGTGAGAAGCGGACCCTTCTCCCCTTGGGGCTAATATGCGAATGAATGTGTGTGTGTGGATGAGTAATATGATGGGTGTGTCGTTTTGTCTCGGCTACCCCTTAAGGGGAAAAATCCTAAGTATATAGACTGATAGACTGATAATGCGAGATACGACAATGTTGACTTGAGCGTAGTTTCGTAGCTACATTTCTTTAAGATACGGCAGCACTGATCAGAGTTATAGTGGAGTGACACACCAACAGATTTATTATGCACTGTACACACATACTCGTAGCTTCACACGGATGTTTTAGCTGCGAAACTAAACATATACTTGGTATATTGACATTATTGCATTACGACTGCATCAGGTATGCAGTCCCAGATTATTGTAGTTGTTTTAAAATCGTCTTTTAAAGACTGACACACGAACCTAATCAGAGCTCACTTCCTCTGTTACATGCACCTTTCTCAGTGCAACACCGCTTACTACTTTGAACTTAATGTAGCCTGTGTGAGGAAGAGTTCATTCAGGCTATCAGTCCCCCTGAGAAAAAGTTTCAGTTCTGAAGTGAACTTCTTACAAACTAATGCAGACTTAGCGGAACGATAGAGTGACGAGAAAGAGATGCATATTAACTCCGGTTCTTGTGAATCGTTCACTCAGCTGACTAAAATCATCTGGCAGTAATTGGAATGGAATTCTAGGGTTGTCGTCATGAAATGGTTAATGGTAACAGTACGAACACTTTCAGTCTTCTGTTGCTTACTATCAGGTGAGTGAAATAATTTAGTGTTACCTGGAATACAATAATAAAGAAGATGCGACCATAAGAGTGTTAAAGAATAGTAGCTCTGTAGTAGTATAGCAGCCCAAGGGCCGAATAGGGCCAGCCAGCAATATCACAGTTTCTATTTGGTTCCTTTCCATTCAGTATATATACCCCATTTTGTCTTATATTAGTATTCACATTTATCCAATACTCGCATCCCATCACTCTTTTCATGATTATCGGAACAAAGATCATGGAATGTGTCACTGAATAACCAGACTAGAAATGTAACAGATCGTGAGTTATTGTATATTACCTAGAACTTTAGAGTTCTTGTCTCTTATCGTGCATGTAGCATCAAGGTCGGTCCTGCAGCAGACCAGATTGAGCCCCCCTGGTGTACAGTGATTGGAAGGGCACGTTAGGGTGGACGGCAAGGAATGGAATGGAAGAATAGGAATGGAGGACTGTGATAGCCTGGCACTGGACCCTCAGCAGTGGTCCACAAAGAGCGAGATGTGGCGATCAATACGGCTGTATCCTGGCTGGCCGTGAACAAAGTCGGGGTGGGATCTTTGTAACGTGGGGGAGCTTACTCAGTCACATGGCAGAGGAGAGAAATATAACGGAAAGCGCTGATTAATTGATTCGGTCAAGACATAATAGCAAGTACAGTTGAAGCTATGTCTCTTTTGTGGCTGATGATGAGGGCGAATGTGAACGATATCGGAGAGGGGACAACAGCAGTGGATGAAACCGATGACACAGTTCCAAAAGCGGCAAAAATTCGGGTAAGAAACATTGTGGTTAAAAGAGGTTCTTCATTGTGGTGACTGTAGATGTACCTAAAAAAAAAAAGTAAGAGAAAACTGATATAACTTTCCTGCTAGTAAAAAGCAAAAATGATTAAAATACACGTTGTCCTCAGCTGGATAAAAGCGAGTCCAGAAACATTTTATTTATATATGCAGCCTGATGGACGAACTTTAGGCAGAATCCAGAAGAAAACACAGATGTGTCGAAGTTGAGTCAGGAGAGGAATCGGTGTGCGGAGCAGCCCTGGAATTATAATGTTGGTGTGCAAAAGGGAGGGAGGAGTGGTGGGAAAAGGAAAGCAATAAACTTGATTCTTGTTCTTACATGTCAAATTTATTCAGTTTAATAAAGATCCGAGTTTGTGAAAAGGTTTATTAATGTTGCATCTAAGCCGTCACGTTAAGAAAATCTCATAGTCAGAAGAAAATCGCTTCGAGATAATATATATATATATATATATATACATATATATATACACACATTCCGGGTTGAACGCGTTGAAGGAGAATACAAAAGTGATGGACGGTGTACCAGAGCAAGATTTTTTTTTTTTTCAATGCGAAGAAGAAGGAACCAAAGGCCGCAAGCCCGCAATTATTGTTCCTTCCAAGAGAAAAACAAAATACAAGAGAGAGCCAAATTCAAGATCCGATCATTTCGAAATGCCTGGACACACTGCGTTTGAAAGACTGGAGATCATAGGAAGCAGGAAACAGACAGAGGGAGACAGTTCAAGAGTTGACCTGTTGCATAAATGGGAAAATAGCTCATTAGGGCATTTTGTCGTTGCTGCTGTGGCCCCAAGTTCATGTAAACGTGAACTCCCAGTAATCTGCAGGATACTGACGACTTAACCAGGGGCTCCCACAGATTCTAAAGATGTTGAAGGCTTGTCTGTGTTATGCAAGTGGTGTGTGACTGAGGAGTAAAAGTGCTGCTGTGTAAGGGTGTAAGGGGCTGCATTAACGTGAAGACCTAATATCCTGTTTGAGCTATATTTTGTGCTGGAATCTTGTGAAAAAAGAAAGCCATAATATGACAAGGGAATGGTGAAACGTATAAGAAAAATCAGAGAAACAGCTGTGAGTGATTAGTAAGTGATGGGGTAGCACAAAGTGGGAATTCAGTGAGATGTTTCCCCCTTGCCCCTGTTTACTCAGCAGCACATCTAGGGACTTAGAAATAATAGTATCTAGCAAGAAATAAGGATTAAGCAAAAATTAACAATACTCGTGCAATCAGTAAACATCAGTCTGCAAACCTCTCTCTTTCTCTCTCTCTCTTTCTCTCTCTCTCTCTCTCTCTCTCTCTCTCTCTCTCTCTCTCTCTGTAAACTAATAAAAGGTGATATATTACAATGAAGTTTGAATTGGTACAAAATGTAAGAAGCAATAATAATATAAAAATACAGTGGAAGGGAGGAAAGGCGCTGCTCCATTCAAACGCCTCAGAACTGATTAGCATACACGGAAATACTGGGGCAACTTATGAGAAAGAAATATACAAGGGGCATTGTGTGTGTGTGTGTGTGTGAGAGAGAGAGAGAGAGAGAGAGAGAGAGAGAGAGAGAGAGAGAGAGAGAGAGAGAGAGAGAGAGAGAGAGAGAGAGAGGAAAATAACGGAGAAAACGTAAGAAGAATGAAAGAGAAAGCCTAAGTAGGAGGGAAGCCCTGAATTTCAAAGTGGGAGAGACCTGGTAAGAAGCTGGAGCCGAATAGCATATTAGCAGAGTCAGGGAAAACACAGGAGAACTACTGAGAGGAAAGGCAGGTGTTTTGTACCAAGTATCTGTTTTGTGTACAGGAATGGGCCAAAAGCGTGTACTATTCCACCACGTCTCCTTGACACTTTGATCATGTCCGTCACTCTTTGATGCATCAGACCTAAGATCATTTGCTGGCAGAGAAATACTCCAAGCTTCCTTCAACATAAGAATATTCACCTGCAGAGGAAAATGAGAAGTTAAAAAAGGCGGAATATTGGGCGAAATTTTGTCCCCGGTTTTGCAATCCAACTGTTGTGTGTTTGACTTGTTATTTTTTGTGTGATCTGTAAACTAATTCCTGTTAACTAATTCCTGTGATCTGTAAACTAATTCCTGTTGTATAAATTTAGTTCATGCTTGCTATCTCCGAAATATTTCATTAAACTTAGGAATGATCTGTTGTAGTACATAGGTTAATGAAAGTTACATTATATCTGGCCCTCCAATGTGAAAAAGTCTCCCTAGTTCAAAATGCATTCGTCTGGATACTGAAAGAATGAATGACAAGAAGCACTCAGAAAAATGCAACATCCCTCCCCCAAACCAACTGGTCGAAGGGTCGAATATTTAACTCTGCCTTTATACCCTGACCTTCGACAGATTCATTCCAAAATCGTATTACCCCATTCTTGACTAAACCTCAACCCTTCCACCAACTTTGGTTCACATCAGATCAAAGCTGTTTGAGTTGACTTTGCTCATTGACCTTTTCCATTGACCTTTCCCATTAATCCCCTGCCCTTCGACCCTTTGATTGCACTGCTCTCAAAATTTAGTCTTTTTATTCTTGTTTTAACCTAATGTCTGCCACAAAGTTTACAGCACATTTGCCTCGTGACATTAGCCTTATATTGAATGTTCTCAGAACTGACCCATTTCGTGCTTGTCTGACCGTTAATCGTTCTAAGTTTGGCTCAGATCAGATGCAAACTATTTGAATGGGCCTTGTCTTGCGACCTTTACCGTCGACTTTTTGCTGTGACTTTGTCCTTTCTCTAAGTGCTTTCAAAATCGAATAATTTCGTTCTTGTCTTATATTCAGCCCTTCTCCAAAGTTTGGTTTCATTGGATTAAAAAAAAGACAAAATGGCCTTGCTCTTTAACCTAGGCCTTTGACTTATTGTTCTTTATAAGAGCAGGTTTAATCCTTGGTTTACCCTCAACCCATCCAACAGGTTTGGTTGAAATTGAATAAAAACTCATCTTTTATCTTGTCCAAACATAGACCCACGGGCTGAAACTGGATCTTTCCCTCTGACCTTTGACTGATTGCACTCAAAATTGACTCACTTCATTCTTGCCTTACCCTCAACACTTCCGCTATGTTTCATATAAAGTGGATAAGAATTTTTAATTTGATTTTACTAGATGAAAGTTTGACATGGCAGAGCGACCTAGATTCCAGAGAGATTGTTCTCAAAAGTAATGGGTTTTATCGTTGGCGTTCCCTCAAGCATTCCATATTTATTTTTAAAGAACAAAAAACGTTTTCTTTGTTAAACACACACACACACACACACACACACACACACACACACACACACACACACACACACACACACACACTGATCAAGACTGCTGGTTTAAATATCTAAGACCATCCTCGTGTTGAAAGGGGTTAATATCAAAGGGCAAACTGGAGCTGTTCGCTATTGCAATATCTACTTCCTCGTTTTCTGGACAAGGCAGAACACAATGAGCTGTTTCTTTATCATCCACTTCTGTCGCTTTTCTTTGTCTTGAATCTTACGACGTACTCTCATGGCTTATTGATGCTGCTTCATATCACCTTAGCCTGCCTTAGGGGAGAATTATTGCAGTGATGAGGTCAGTGAAAGTGCCACTAACCATCACTTTTAGAAAGGGCATGTTTTTTAGAAAGCAGGGCAGTAATAAAAAATGCGTCATCGGAATGAATGAATTAAATCCGTGTATAATCTTCCCTCGAGTGGTCAGGTCGTTTTAAAAATCAGTAATACTCTGTACCCTGCACTTCAGTCATTCCTTTCTCACTGTAAAACATTTACGGTTTTAGTGCAGTTACCCCTTTTACGTTTTATTTCCTATAGGAGTATTTTATTTCGTTCAGTATAAGTCTACGGTACCTAAAATGTAAAGAAAATATCATAATTAACCTTTAGGTCCCCCCCCCCAAAAAAAAAAAAAAGATGGTCTCATATTAATCAGGCTTAGTAAGGATGATACTATGAGGGTCACAGAAATTCACTGCAGAGAAAGGCACGGTAGTACTGCTCATATAACCAAAAACATAATAAACTCTTTACTTATTTATTTAGTTATTTATCTGCCCTGCTCTCCAGCCATCTTTCACACGTCAAATATATACCTTTTGGCTACGCTGTGTTTCTGCGAGATGAATAAAACCGTCCGACATTAGCTGGAATAATAAACAAATTCTTACTGTTCATCCACTCTGTCCGAGTTCCATTTTTAGCCCATTTCGCCTGATGGCTTATTTTCTGATATTTTTTTTTTCTCCTTTCTACAGGCTAATTTCATCAATTTAGACAAACGACTGCACCTGTATAGGATTTAATAAGGCAATGTTTATATCCTCTAGTTCAAAAGTTTTCACCGATGCTGGATAAAACTGCCTGGAAAAAAAAAAAGACACCAATAAATTACAACATATTATATTAGTTAACCATTTGCTTGCAATGGGTTTCTCTGACCTCAGGAAATTTGACATGATTCAAAATAGAATAAAAAGTTCAAATTGGCGGGAAAAATATTAAAACCGACTGGGAGTGTACCAGTGGGGACTGGGGAGGGGGTTGGAGTGGTGCTGGGCAGTGAGGCAGATGGAAATGCAGCCAATAACTGGAAGCAATACAGATGGCGTGGCAGAGGGTGAGCGGCAAAGGAAGGGGAGAGAGTGAAAGCAAAAATACTATATGCAGGAAACGTGGATGAAATGGCGTGGGGCTGGGGAGAAAAGGGAACTGTAGGCCTTGAACGCAACATTCCCTGAGGAGATGCTACAGTGATATGATTTACTGTCTGTAACATTAGTGATAGAATGCATTTGCCTTTGATTCTGTTTTGAGCTTTAGTGCAAACATCCCAAAGATTATTCTACAACCGAGCGATATGATATTGCTTGAAAAAGAATTGATGACTGGGAGACCTTGTGGAAAAGGTATACTCCAATAGCCCTTGTCTAGGAGAATTTAATTCGTAACATTGTCCTGAACGGCACCAAGAAATGAAAGAATAACATGTATTCTGAAGCGCTTCTCATCATTTACATTATAAAAATATTTGCCTAAGACCTGAGTGCAAAATTCCTAGAGAGGATGCTAGAGCGATGATATATTACTGGTAACAAGCGACAGAGGAAGGAATATGTATGCCTTTTTCTCTGAAGATTCAATAAAATATTTCCAGAGATGAAAGAGCGATGTGATTTATTTCTTGTGATTAGTAAGGAAGGTTAGGTACTTGGGTGCAGTAAAAAAAATGAGAGAGAGAGAGAGAGAGAGAGAGAGAGAGAGAGAGAAATGTGCAAAGGATATGGAGCGTAGAGTGGCATAGGGAAGAAACTGGCTGGTGATATGAAGACCTTGATACTGAATAGAGGACTGAGTGTGGCGGCCGCTAAAGGCTTGCATAAAGGTGTTTTAATGTCCACAGTAACGTAAAAGTGAGAGAGTTTCGTGTAGCATATATGAGTAAAGAAAAAGTCAAAAGTAAAGGCAGTGAAAATAGGGTTATTGAGGGATCCGGGTGGAATGAGTAAAGTGGACAGATTAAAAAAAAATGTTATTGGTTAAAGATGTAGAGTATGGAATTTACTTGGCAATGGGGTTGAAGATGGTACTTAAAATAGTATGGACATATAAAAAGGAATGCTTGCAAATAGGATGGCGAAAGGAATATATGCGAATGAACCTGAAACTGGGAGGGGGAGTGGTAGGCCAAGAAGAATGTGAATGGATAAGGTTCATGAATGAATGAGAAATCGTGATACAGTCATGAGACTTGGGAAAAAGCATGACAGGGATCCAGCACCCTTTTTAGCGTAATAGTCGTGTGACTGACTGTCTGACGTCTGTAAAGAAAAATAAAAAGTAGACTATATATGAATGGATATCTCTGAGGTGCGAGGTCAGGATTCTTGGGGCTTAAATGGTGAGTGAATGTGTGTGCAGGCTATTTCACTGGCCACGCTGTTGAAATTCTCACTCAGTCGAGTTTTACACTTTCTTTGCATTCTGGACCTTGTCCTACTCCATCTCTGAGTGCGAAAATGAGGTCATGATGATTACGACGACGACGATGTTGCTGTTGCTGCTGATAATGATGATAAACAGAAATGACAGAACAAATTTTATGTATCACTCTGTCCTTGTATCTATTGTTCTGACCCCACATTCTGCGAGGGACAGCGTCGACTAACATCCTTACATTTCTTTTCCATTTCAGTATCAGTAACTCTCCCCAGTGCACATCGTCCTCCAGCGTACGAGTATACAGGGTGATCTGTGTATTACGCACCCTTTCACACTCACCTGGCAGTACCTGAAATGTTGCGGGGACGACTGAGTGTGCTGGTGTGGGAGTGTGATATCTATGCGTGTACAATAACCGTGCAACTAATGGAGCTAAGAAGGCAGAAAGTACAGTACAGTACCTACGATGAAAAATTTTAATGGATGAAGGATATTTCGTTTTCCCATCCATCACCAGGCGCGTGATTTGTAGGGATGTGAGTAACAAGGAAGGTTTAACATATGGGCCAGTCTATTCTCCGACCTTATATTTAAATAGTTTTCTTGGTCCTTCTGTCCTCTCTCCTACCACTGCACTATTAGGGACCCACCTCTTTGCCAGTCTCTCACTCTCCACTCATTCCATACAGCGGGATCACGTCAAAGCATTTCCAGTTACGGTAACCTATACACCACATTCTTCATGAATCCTTCATTTGACTTGGTATCCGTTAGTGTCGCTTAAATGTTAAAACGAGAGAACTTTTGCGCTTTCTTAATATTTTTCATTTGGAAAGACGAATTCATTCATTTTAAGAAAGTTGTTTCGTGTCCAAGAAACTATTCAAAGCTAAATCCAACCCCTCCAGTTCAAAAAATACCTCTCAAGATGAATAGAATCGTGTATAGGAAACAGGAATAATGTAAAATACACGTCATCGGAGTGATGGGGTTAACAAAACTTCAGCTTTCCCCATACTGAATATTTCGCCAAGACTGTCCAAGTTTTATCGCTGTACATTTGGGGACGAGAGTTTCTTTACTATTTAACCACTTCAACCGGGTGAGTCAAAATTCTGGAAACACAGGGTTAAGGGCACAACAAAGGATGTACGAAGTTAAAGATTACCTATGTGCTTCCAGACTTTTGACTCACACTGTGCTCCTCATTTTTTTCTGATGGCGAATATTCCTTAGGCAAGAGAGCCTTCCTATGTTTCTCCGCTCATCCGTGATTCTCTTTGACATGATGAGTTATTGAAAAAACGACATAGATTCCCTTAGTATGTCGAATACGCAACAGAACAATTGGTGATTTTTTGTTTTTTGTTGCACTTTTGTAGGAACGATAATAGTTTTGTTTCCATCTGGTGGATATATATATATATATATATATATATATATATATATATATATATATATATATATATATATATATATATATATATATATATATATATAGAGAAGAGAGAGAGAGAGAGAGAGAGTTTTACGCCGTATGCTCTTTTTTCGATAATGGCTAAGGCGGTGCCCCTGGGTAGAGGACTTTGGTTTTGGAGCTTGTAGCACTTTATGACCGTATGCCTTTCCTGATGTCTACCAATGACCCTTGGGTGGACTCGAACCTCCGACCCTTCGGTCAGAGCGCCCTAACCCACTGAGCCACGGCTGCTACAACCAGCTAGGTGACAGGAGAGAGCTACCTCTGACGGCGAGGCAGCTTACCTGGGCGCGGCGCAAACTCACGACTTTTCGGATTGAGTCAGGTGCTGTGTATATATATATATATATATATATATATATATATATATATATATATATATATATATATATATATATATATATATATATATATATATATATATATATATATATATATATATATATATATATATATATATATATATATATATATATATATATATATATATATATATATATGTATATATATATATATATATATATATATATATATATATATATATATATATATATATATATATATATTTATATATATATATATATATATATATATATATATATATATATATATATATATATATATATATATATATTTATATATATGTATACTCAGGGTGTTTCAGAATTATACTCACAAACTATCAGGGTGGACAGATCCAGAGAAGAGAAGTAAAATTACCTCAGTGCATTGTAATCCGGAAGTGCGTCGTTAATGAGATAAAAATGATGTAGCTAACTCAATCTGGAGATCAAATCAGAGTTAATTAATTTTGGCCGGCTATCCCAACACCTGCGCCTTCCCTCCCACTCCCCACATCCTCTGTAAGTTACCGAGGTGTTGGGTCTGTAAACATTCACACTGTTTGACATTCCACGTCACTGAATATTAAACTGACTATAGAGACCGATTTATGAATGAGTTTTAGGTATAGTCGCATGATGATGGATTTCAGACAATGAAGCATTTACGTAATAAGGAGGACAATAAGCTTATGTACAGTATTCTGTATTTATTTTAATTAAAGCACTACCAGACTACCTGCCCTCACATTTAATTTTCTTCTCAGGAATATAATGTATGAAGTTAAGTGTAACAGGAAAAATGATAAGCTGTATGGATATCAAGTATCCTACTGCAAACACATATCGACTCGACTCTCACTGGTGCAAAAGGAGAGCATTCGAAGCTTTGAACTTTGTGTACATATCGCTACAATATTGCTGTATTAACAGCATCTCTGTTCATGGCATGTAAATAACTAATAGCCGTACTTTATATTATTCCCAACGAATCTTATTATATGTATTGTATCAAACTGTGAAACAATTTATTAATATGATTAACCCAAGGGAAATGATACGGTCGGCTTCGGACAGGTGTAACCCAGTACCCGAATCGCATATACCGAAACACTGGAATGCAACCAATGTGGGGGGGGGGGGGGCGGTGAAGGGGAAGGGAGGGATGTCATTGCTTGGACGGCTGATCTTGGCATTGGCCATAATGTTTCGATCTTCAATCAGCGTTAATAATTCTCAACAAGGTGGCTGCTAAAGATTTTAGGGTAGGTTGCTAACATGTTCCTAACATCCAACTTCTCCAATATGCCTTGAGTAAGAGGTTACATTTTACCAATTCCGTACCTACCATTATGTCTTAACACGGGCATATGGTGTATTTCCAGTACACTGATTGTATTTAGTGGTTGTAACACATTGCTGAGTTTACAGCACTGCTAATGCAAACCTGATTATAATGTCTATATCACATTTACTACGGTACGTATTTATTGACAAATTGTTAATGATTATCCTGTTACCTTACCTTCCTGTACCTGAGGACAGTGTTTGTCGGTACAGTTTTGAATCACCTTGTCTATATGGATGTAAGGTACAACTTATGACCTGGAATTTTCGTCTGCTACCTATAGCTTTAGACCAAGAGTTTTCGTCTGCTACCATAGGGATGTGCACATGATAAAAATACTAACTAGAAAATGTCACAACAAGCTGCATATGTGATCCTCATGACAACGTGATGATCCCCCACTTTTTTTTCTTATTACTCATCCTCTGCGGGTCAGACAGTTTCTGTGATGTGTGTACCAAAAATTGTTTGATCCAGTGGGCCGTACGCAACGGTACATACGAAATTTCCCTTTTCCTATGCGATCTAAAACGTACAACCACCATAAAAAATAATAATACATCCTTAGATGATGCAGTGTAAAACTGAACTATATTTAGTCTCTTAATCCAATGTGCATTTCTTCCTATATTTTGCTGCTGCCAGACGAAATTTTTATATCGGCGGAGACTTTCGAACATCGGGAATTAGATATATCATAAATTAACCCCTACCACTGCCACTGAGTCTTCCAAAGTTGAATATAATAGAACAGAAGTAGCCAGAATGTACCCAATAGCACGAAACAGGATTCAGGAGTATGACCTGTTCACCGTCTGTCGAACGCCAGTGTCTGCCCTGACTGCCATTTCACCGGACAGTAATGTACTGTAGGTCAGGTTCAACCTTGAACATCGATAGGACGAGCTTTTTTATATGTTCGACTCTGGGCATAGACTTAACAACCCCTTCCCTAAGGTCCTGTAGTCCTACGTGTCACGCACCTGCACATTTCACCACTTCGGATTCAATTGCCACTTTCCGTGTTCAGCACATCCCTGGCCTGCTTTATTCATGAGTGGCTTACTAGTATTTTCGAGGCTGTTTTTATGATATTTCGGTGAATTTTATGAAGATCAAGTAATGTCTGTTTTAGCGAAAGTTAAATGGCAAGTCTGTTCTCTGTCCAGCCTAGGACTGTACACCACTGACACGACAGATCACATTTTTAAGTACTTGACTTCCACCTCCCATGCTGTGTATATACTATTTCAAAATCAGCTCTGTGTTTGTATGTGTGTGTGTGTGTGTGTGTGTGTGTGTGTGTGTGTGTGTGTGTGTGTGTGTGTGTGTGTGTTTGGGGGAGAGATGTGTGTACGCAGTGTCTTCTAAGTTAAAAATGCTTTACAGCTACAAATTGTGATGCATGGAAAGATGCTGAGGAGGCTGGTTATCTGGAGGGGCGAGGGGTGGGGGGATTTATAACTCTGAAAATCAATGGCGTGGGAATTTTCCATTGGTGTACCGTGTTTAAATGGAGACACAAAGATGGACGGGGCAGTGACACAGGCATAGATGGACGGGGCAGTGACACAGGCATAGATGGACGGGGTAGTGACACAGGCATAGATGGACGGGGTAGTGACACAGGCATAGATGGACGGGGTAGTGACACAAGCAGAGATGGACGCGGCAGTGACACAAGCAGAGATGGACGGGGCAGTGACACAAGCAGAGATGGACGGGGTAGTGACACAGGCATAGATGGATGGGGTAGTGACACAGGCATAGATGGACGGGGTAGTGACACAGGCATAGATGGACGGGGTAGTGACGCTTACAAATCTTGATGAGCAGAAGTGTGATGGAGGGGGGGAGTGAACCTACCATTATCTGCATTACCACTGTCGTCAGATCCTTTTTTTTTTTTTCAGCTTAAAATGAAGTGCGATACGATCCTCAGCAAAGGGGAACCGAGACTCAGCTGTCTGAGGCAACTGACAGCAAATCCTTTTCTGTTTCCTCCTACGTTCTCTATACTTATTTCAAAGCCAAGGGTGGATGTTGTGTTTATGTACGCAACGATTTATCTTGCTCTCGTGTTCCTGAACTTGATTCTTCTGAATTCTATACTCTCTGGCTTCGGCTTTCTTGTCATTCTCTGACTAAACATATCTGTGCTGTTTACTTATCCCGTAATTCTACTGACTATCAAAAATTCTTCGACTATCTTACTTTTACGATGGAACGCATTCTATCCATTTCTCCTTTCTCTGAAATCTCCATTCTGGGAGATTTCAATGTTCACCACCAGCTTTGGCTCTCCTCTCCTGTCACTGATCCACCTGGTGAACAAGCCTACATCTTTTTTATCCTTCATGACCTAGAGCAGCTTGTACAGCACCCTACCCATATCTTTGGCCGCCTTGGAGAGAGCTCCAACATACCTGACCTCTTCCTTACAACTAATCCTTCTGCTTACACTGTTTTTCCTCTCCGTTGGGCTCCTCCGATAACAACCTTATTACCTTAACTTGTCCTGTCGCTCCAATACGGCTTGTGGACCCTTCAAATAAACGTCGTCTGTGGCACTTCGGAGCTGCAGATTGGGAGGCCCTCAGGCAGTACTTCTTTGATTTTCCTTGGAATGATGATTGCTTCCACGGCCGGGAGCCATCTGAGTGTGCCACGCGCATTACGGAGGTTATTCTCTCGGGCCTGGAAGCATACATTCCTTTCTCATATCCTTTGACTGACGCAAGAGAGCCTTGGTTTAATCATGCTTGTTCTAATGCTGTCCGCAACAAGGAGAGGGCCTATAAAAGGTACCAGAGACAACCCACCCCTGAATCACATCTTTTTTATGGTTCTGCCCTGAACCATGTTAAGTCTGTTCTTCGCACAGCTCAAAATAATTTCATCCGTACTAAGTGCTCTCAACTCTCCAACTTGAATTCTTCCCACTCCTCTGGCACCTTGCAAAAAAACCTTTCTATCAACTTTACCTCATCATCCTTCCCTCCACTTTTCTATTCTAATGGCTCTGTAGCTATTTCTTCTACTGCTAAAGCAGATCTCTTCGCTCAGACTTTCTCCTCCAATTCCACCTTAAACGATTCTGGTGCTGTTCCTCCATCACTTCCCCCCCTCAGACTTCCTCATGGCTGATATCAAAATTTCTTCAGTTGATGTATTTTCCGCCATCACAGACCTCAGTACTAGTAAGGCATATGGGCCTGATGGAGTCCCTCCTGTTGTCCTCAAGAACTGTGCTTCAGTGCTTACACCTTGCCTAGGTAAACTCTTTCGCCTTTGTCTGTCAATTGTACATTTCCTTCTTGCTGGAAGTTTAATCTCATTCGGCCAGTTCCAAAGAAGGGTGACCATTCCCAACCCTCCAACTTTCGTCCAATTGCTTTAACATCTTGTGTCTCAAAAGTTTTCGAGTCAACTCTTAATTGAAAAATTTTAAATTATCTTTCCTATCACAACCTTCTTTCTGATCGTCAGTATGGGTTCTGTCAGGGATGCTCCACTGGCAATCTTCTCACCTACCCTTCAGACTCCTGGTCATCCTTCTTTCGGGACTTTGGCGAAAGCCTTGCCATTGCACTTGATATCTCAAAGGCTTTCGATCGAGCCTGGCATAAATCTTTAATTTCCAAACTGTCCTCTTATGGTTTCTATCCTTCTATCTGTGCCTTCACCTCCAGCTTCCTTTCTTGTCGTTCTATAGCCGCTGTTGTAGACTGCCATAGTCCTTCTCCTAGATCTGTCAACAGTGGTGTTCCTCAGGGCTCTGTCCTATCACCAACTCTCTTCCTTTTATTCATCAATGACCTTCTAAGCTGTACATCTAACCCTATCCACTCGAATGCTGATGATTCCACCCTTCACCTTTCCATTCGGTTTCTGCAACGTCCATCTCAGCAGTTACTTCAACAAACAAGGGATGAGACTAAGGCACACCTAATGTCTGACTTGGCTCGTATCTCTGACTGGGGTGAAAATAATCTTGTTGTTTTTAATGCATCAAAAACTCGGTGTTTACACCTATCAACCCGACACAATCTTCCACAGGAGTACCCTCTAAGGTTTAATAATATCCAGCTCAATCCTGTATCATCGCTGAACATGCTTGGGGTTTCATTCACTCGGGACCTATCTTGGAAAAATCATATTGCATATCTTGTAGAATGTGCTTCCAAGAGATTAGGTGTGCTAAGCCGACTCCGTACCTTCTTTACCCCTGCACAGTTGTTGACTTTATACACTGGTTTTATTCGCCCCTGTGTGGAGTACAACTCTCATGTGTGGGGAGGCTCCCCACATACAGCTCTTCTTAATAGGGTGAAGTCAAAGGCTTTTCGTCTCGTCAACTCTCCTCTTACTGGCTTCCTTCAACCTCTGTCTCTTCGTCGCACTGTTGCATCTTTATCTCTTTTCTACTGCTACTTCGAGGGTCACTGCTCCTCTGAACTGTCTGTTTGCGTCCCTCTGCATCTACGACGGGTGCGTAGCACCCGTCTGGCAACAAACTCTCATCCTTTTTCTGTCCAACGGTCTAATGCAAGAGTAAATCGTTACTTCCAGTCCTTCGTTTATGCAACAGGTCAATTCTGGAACTGTCTCCCTCTGTCCGTGTTTCCTACTTCCTATAATCTCCAGTCTTTCAAACGCAGTGTGTCCAGGGATCTCGAAATGAACGGATCTTAAATTTGGCTCTCTTTTGTATTGTTTTTGTTTTTTTCTTGGAAGGAACGGTTTGCGGGCTCCTGGCCTTTGGTTCCTTTGTTTTTTGCATAAAAAAAGAGTCACCAATTCACATATCATTGAAGCCCCCCTGAATACCGGCTCGCCTTCAAAAGTCTAATCATTTACTTCTCCTTACATGCAGTAGCTGCGTGATGGTGAATGACAAGGTTAAGTAGAGGCAATTTGTTCGGATCCACTTCCTCTCAGATTTAGGCATCTGGCTATAGATAGATAGACAGACAGACCAGACAGATAAACAGACAGATAGATAGACAGAATTAAATAGATTAACATAGAGCAGCAGCATTCTTTTCTTCTCTTGTGTCTTGTGAGATTCGAAATTTTGATGCTTAGAACTGATTAGTAAGAAACTGTATTCCCTTATTGATTCTATTGGTTTCCTTAGATTCAATGAATTTTGTTTGTGTGAGGAGCAGTATTAAAAAGAAAAATAAAGCATAGTTGACGGCCATTTTACAATTTCAGCATCATCATCCTTTCTCACCCATGGATGAGGTATGAGGGTCCAGAGGGTAAGGAAAAACATGAGGGAAACAGAATCAACAAAATTCTGACCAATTGACTGAATAGGCCCTACCCTCATTCATTCATCTTTCAAGCTCCCGGAATCTAGCCTCCACCTTGCCTTAAAATTCATTAGGTTAAGGTACTGGGTGAAGTCAGAGTATATCCAGGGTGTACAAGGGTGTAAAAGTTGAATTATTTCTTCTTGTGATGCACTGTGCAGTTTATTCTTCCTACTACCAGAAAATTATTGTCAAAGGGTGGTATCTCGAGCTGGATGGGTTATATATTACTGTAATTAACTTGTTCACTACCACGAAACTCTCTGTAAAAAAATCGTCAATTAGTAGCAAAAAAGAAAAAAGAAGAAAATTTATAACACGCGTTCGTCGACTACGTGACCGTGTCGCGCCATAAAACCGTCAGAGAGGGGTAAGGAATTGGACGTGGTGAGCAGCGGAATGGGTGGAATGTGCTGGAATTGTGGCAGGTGGTGAGGAGAGTCCATAAGTGTATGCTTTGTGGAAATGGGTACTGTAAAATTGATGGTTTCAGTGAAATGAAGGTTTATTTTAGTCTTCTAAGCTCACGTTGTTTATATTTTCGCGGTCTTGCGACGCAGGTAAAAATACTTCATCGTGGTGAAGGGTTGAAGAGCCAATGGGTTGAGCATTGCCTTTTTCCCTCAGCGTACAGAAGGTTTATACTCCTCATATATCCTCACCTCCCCCAACGCCTCCACACCTCTGTCTCATCCCTTACACAACACCATCTGCCACATTACAACATTTCCACCCAACAGAAGAGCCACAAGTTTCCTCATGACAACAGGCTCGCTGAAAACATCAACACAGAGTTTGAGAGGACGTTTACCTGAGGTGGGAGGACCTGAGAGTTTGTTTACCCAGTGAGCTCAACTCTGCTCGTCAGTGCTGGATTAACTCTGATGACAGCCACCCAGGTAAACATTTCTCGCAACTTTATTTGGAGACCCCACCAACAAGCAAATTTTCACTTTTTTTTACATATTACTGGTGCAGTAGGTAAAAAAATACATTGTTCTTCCTTGGCAGTGTAAGAGGTATGAATGACAGGTTCCTATTGCTGATGCCCTTACCACTTTGTTAGCAATAGCCAATGTTTTGCGCCTTTGTTTGTCGTTCATCATCCACACTTTTAGTTGCCATATACAGGGTGCCCACAAATTATCTTTGCAAATTTGTCTGGAAAGTTTACCTTGGCATATTAAATGAATCTGTGACATAACAGATGGTAGACCATCAGTTATAATCGTCAAGCAGGATGGTGCACCACCGCACTGGTCTGTGGCTGTTTGTGAATCCATAAAAAGCATACCCTAACCAATAATTTTCAGAAGATGGTCCAATTGCCCCGCCCTAATGCTGGTGCCCAAGCAGAAGTGTAATAAATACTGTCAATATATATATATATATATATATATATATATATATATATATATATATATATATATATATATATATATATATATATATATATATATTTTTTCCATCAAAATGCAACAAAGCATAAAGATAATTTTACATCAGTTTGCAACAAAACGTAAAGATAATTTGTGGAGACCATATGCTGTACTTCCAAACAGCGTATCAGTGCACCACAACCACGAAAAAGAGTGATGTGGACTGCCTACTGTCAGTTTTTGCAACAGGTTTGTTCCACGCATCCACATAGATAACTGGAAGGAGCGTCGTGTCAATTCTTTTCTCAGCCAGATTAATCGATGTACATGAGATCCAATGTTCTTTTTCAAGGTCAAAAAAAAGTAAAAAAAGAACACCGAGCTGGAGATACAAATGCCATCTAAACCACAAAGAGCTTGTGAGTAATTGTTCATACAGAATTTTCCCACACGTAATACGGTAAATGCATTATTTTAACAGGAAATTTTCGCACATTGGTGTGATGCAATGAGATATAAACTACCTGGGAAGGTGAATGGCGGGTCTCACCACATTATAATACTAAGCGAGGCGATAGTTACTGAAGAATTTTTGTCCGAGAAAAAATTACAGCAGTCTCACGTTGACCTTATTCATTTGATATTGTACTGTTTAGCCTGTGGTTGTTCCTATACTGAAGTAAGCAATGAAAGGACTTAGCTGTGACAAGACTGAGCCATCCCATACATTGCGACAAGTGTCGTGAAGTGCATCCAGCCAGAAGAGTTACAGTGGAACTTCTGTCAGTGGTATGAATGGTCGAACAAGTGTGTGAATGAAGGAGAGGAGTACTTCAAAAGGACTACTGTAACTGTCATGTTCAGTAAAACTAAGCTTTCTAAATACTATCAATTTTTCAAAAAAATTGAAACTCATAAATTGAGCTGTAGATACACACTGGCCTTCAAACTCATCGA